>NC_090266.1:412616593-412930811 GCF_040414725.1 Anabrus simplex
TGAAAGCATCAATATAAACAGTATTCTTGCATCTTGAGTCTCCGAAAACCGTGAAAGTACTTAGTGAGACTTAAAATTATTATTATTATTATTATTATTATTATTATTATTATTATTATTATTATTATTATTATTATTATTGTACCGGGCGGTACACCTCTACTCTGTTTATTTAAAAGTTGCGCCAGTTGAAACTCCTCTTCTGGAGGAAGGTTGAACTTTATCTATTCTATTAATTCTCTACTTTCTCAGAAGATGTCACCACGTGGAAAATTTTGAGTTTTTGAACTGTGTCACTTTTGATGTGTTTTTGTTTCGCTTGAAGTAAGAAGTGTGAACTTTCTCTTCTAGAGGACACTACTGAAGAATTACAATAGTGCAACCTAGTGCGAAATCAAAGAACTATTTTGTTGGAGAAATTTTTATTTCAAAAGTTTGTTTCTTGTTAAATTTCTTTCTGTTATTGTTTAAGTTGGCTGTATACCCCTCTTTTCCCCTTAGTTTGGATCTAGCCAATCCCGAATTTCTTTAATTAATTTTTCCACCAATAATGTGTTTCTTTTTCCTCTATGTAGGGGTTTCTTTTCCCGAACCAATAAAGATTTTGTGGGAGGGTGTTTTATTTCCCCTAACGCCTAGAATCTTCCGCGAGAGGATATAAACTGCTGATTTTGGGGTCTCCGGGCCACTTCTGTTCCATCTTTCAGTGTATTAAGTACATTGCAGGAGGCGGGAAGCGCCTCTTTCCTCGGCAGCGATCTACTACCAGGTAATGGCCTATTAATATCTTCTTTTCTTGCTAGGTCGGTAGTTTAACTCTCGCGGCGGGTTCGAAGCGTTTTCCATCATGTAACCTTTTCCTAAAATGTAACTACTCTTTTCTTCTTTTCTTGTAAAGTTACATATTGGGATAGAGAGTGCTAACCCTCTCGAGCTCCCACTCACATTTGTTTTGAGGTGAACTTATTTTCTCAAACTTTTCTTCGTTTATGTAATGTAAAGTGTTCTTCTCTAAGTCACCTCTGTAGTATGGGATTAGCCCTTGCGTTAGTGGCCCAGAGCCAGATTAGGTTTTAAAAGCAAAGTGTATTAGGAGTGCAAGTTCGCCTCCTCTCAAGTTGTATTTTAGAGGTCATGTATTAATCTTTTCTCACCTAATAGACCTCAGTAGGTTGGGTATTTTACCCCTGTGTATATGTCCTTTGAGGACGACTTGAAAGTTGAGTTTGGTGTGGCCTGGGAGAGGCTTAACTTTAAGAGCGAGTGGCTCTTTTCTAAAACTGAGAGTTGTATGCCTCGAGGAGGCTCTGCTGTGTAATTTGGAGCAAGGGCTCCAGGGTTTGAGTGGGGTCTTCTGCCCCTTTTGTTGAAATTGGTATATCGTAAAGTTGAGCTAGTGGCTCAAGAATTGTATTTTCAGGGCTCGAAGCCCAAATTCTTTAATCCCTGTAATTGTACATTTCAAGTTGTATTTCGGCTACTAAGTACCTGTTCTATTTGTTGTTACCTAATTTTGAAAAGAAAATATAACCTTGTTAAATTTTAAAATTTAATTTCTCTTTAGTAGCTTGAGACCTATTCACCACCCAGCACCTTCTTTCATGCTTAACTACCACAAAAACTCGGTAACAAGTGGTAGCAGAGCGTGGTTGAATGGGTCTCAATTTAGCCCCTTTTGACGGCTAAACATTGCTTTGATTCGAACTCTAACAATTTTCTCAGTTGCTGGAATTTTTTGAGTTTTTCAAAATTGTTCTGTCATCATGCCCGGCCCTCGCGATGTTCTCCTCCTTAACTACTTGCGCAAAGAGGAGTTGATATATGAGTTAACTATCAGAAACGTTCAATCTGGAGGCACGGTTGCAATAGACACTAACAAGCTTAGAGAGTCCCTTGATTTGCCCATTTCCATCCCCAATTTGGGAGAGAAAGAAATTGACGACTCTCTTTCCACGATTGTCGAGAATATTACTGGGCTAGCATCGGTAGTCAGCTTTTTTGATGAAAACGATCCATCTCCTAATCAAATTAAGCGTGTGCAAGGCAGGCTGTATCACTTTGCAAATAGAGTTAATGATCTATTGTCTCTAAAGGTGAATGACGTTCAGAGGAAGCAAGCTAATACGCTCCTTGAAACTATTTCTGAATTGTCTAATAAGGTCACTCAATTGCTAACCGGCGAAGCTCCTCCCAAAACTGATCAACCCGCCACGGTGAATGTAGGTAACGAGGATGAGCCTCCTCAGGGAGAAGTCAATAGGATAACCGTTGCTGCTCAAACTATCTCTGCCCCATCGAACAACGAATCTGAACGCCGTGCGTCATTGAGTAACATCCGCTCTGAATTAACTTCCTTGCCCTTGAAACCTTTAACGACTATGACACCTGGGTTCAGCAGCTTGCCTCATCCATTGGCAATGTTGCTTAGAGGTATCTCTAAGTTTTCCGTCAACACCACCAGTGACGTAATTTCCTTTTTAAGATTTCTAGTGGAATTTCAGGATCATGCCCTTGTGTTTTCTCTTTCCCCATGTCAAATTTTGCAAATTATCTATCCTTATGCTATTGGTGTTCTATCTGACAAAATAGTTAGAGCCATTGCCGAGCAATCTTCTATTGAGGATTTCCACGCCCATTTGCTAGCTAACTTCATCCCGGCTAGGGCCAGGTCCTCCCTTATTCAGAAATACTATTATCGGGTACAGCACTTGGATGAAAACCTGGCAGACTTCATCCAAGATATTAAGTTTTATACTAGGGTGTTTGCTCTCCACTTCCCTGAGGATCAGATCGTGCAAGCTATTGTTGAAGGGATTTCACCACCCTACAGGTCATATTTGTGTTTCGCGGCGTGCCCGCAAACCTTCTCTGAACTGGAAGCATTAGCCGTCTCTGCGGAAGGAGTTAGGTATGCCGATTCCTTGCGTGTGGCGAAAGAACCCCCGCCTTCCTTTAGTAACACTCGGCCTCCACCTCGCCGACCAGTCAATCCCCGTAAATGTTATGCTTGTGGGTCGCCTGACCATCTGCGGAATAAGTGTCCTCTGATCAAGTCAAGTGGGACAAGGAATGGAGTAGGGTCATCACAAGGCTGTTTTAAGTGTGGGGCCTTCTCACATATCGCCAAGAATTGCCCAAACTCAAATAGCACCCCCTCCTGCTCAACTTCTGGTGCAAATTCCAGCTATTCCAATAATAAAAAGTGACTAGTGGCGTCGGCTGAGCCGACTAATCTATCTTCCCGAGACTTAGCCCCTAGTAAACAGGTTGTAAATGCAGAGAACGACCAGCCTTCAAATTCATCTTTTGAATGCCCTAAAGAGTGTCTTAGGATTGCGGCGGATACCCCCGCACCTGTTCCTTTTCTTAAGATTGAGTTAAATAACAAGCCTATAACAGCTCTCTTAGATTCAGGCAGTGTTTGTTCCATTATTTCGGCTGATTGGTATTCTAAATTGAAATCTGTTTGTAAACTCCCTGACTATGTCTCTTCTCCTGTTCAATATGTTTCGGCTAATTCATCTCCATTAGAAATTCTAGGTTCCATACATGTCAAAATTCGGGTTTTTAAGTTTACATGGAAGATCAAATTGTTTGTGGCCAAGCGTTTGTCTTGCCCCATCATATTGGGAGCGGACTTCATTTCTCACACTGGTCTTGTGCTCGATCTCCAGTGTAGGTTGTGCATATTCAAATTTGCGTCCAATTGTAGAATTCCCTTGTTAAAGTGTAATTCTGTATCATGTTCATCTATTTCGCCTACCCAGGATGAGATGTTGTTAGACCTTAGACATCTACCTGAGGAGCAGGCTGATAGTATTCGGAAACTGTGTCAGTCGTTTCCCGAGGTGTTCTCTGATACTCTTGGTGTTACTGACCTTATTGAATACAAAATTGAGGTCACGGATTCAATTCCTGTCCGTTTTCCACCGTATAGGCTATCTCCACCTAAAATGAAGGCTCTGAAAGAAATCATCGATCAGATGTTGAAGGATGGTATTATTAGGCCCTCTAAGTCAGCGTATTCTTCGCCTATTTTTCTAGTCCCGAAACCCCAAGGAGGCTTCAGGCCGGTCATTGATTACAGGGCTCTCAATCGGAAGGTGGTGTTGCAATCTGTGCCCCTTCCCGACCTTCATTCTTGCTTTTCATGGTTTCGTAAGGCCAAGTTCTTCACCATCTTGGACTTGAATCAGGCCTATAATCAAATTCCCCTTGCCGAAGAGTCTAAACATCTTACAGCTTTTGCCACGGACTGGAATTTATATGAATATAACCGCGTGCCTTTCGGGCTCCCCACGGGGGCAGCTGTGCTCACTAGGCTACTAGATAGGGTCTTTTCCGACATCAAATTTGAGTACTTATATCACTACTTGGATGATGTCGTCGTATTTTCCGAAACCTTTGAAGAACATCTAGATCATTTGCGAGAAGTTCTCAATCGCCTTCGTAAGGCTGGGTTAACTGTTAAGTTGTCCAAGGTTGCCTTTGCTAAGCCCTCTATGTCATTCCTAGGGCATATTGTGTCACCTGATGGTGTAGCAGTCGATCATTCTAGAACACAGGCCATCCGTGATTTTAAACCTCCTAAGGACATCAAAGGTATCGCTAGATTCATTGGTATGGTGAATTTCTTCAGGAAGTTTATTCCTAACTTCGCTAATAGAGCAGCGCCCTTAAACCTTCTTCGTAGGAAAGGCATCAAATTCGAGTGGGGACCTTCTCAACAAGCCGCTTTCGAAGATCTTAAATTAGCTCTCTGTAATGCCCCTGTACTTGCTATGCCTGATTTCTCGAAGAAATTCATCGTCCAAACGGACGCGTCGTCGTCAGCTGTAGCTGCAGTCCTTCTTCAAGAGACTGAACTAGGGAGGCGTCCCATCGCCTATGCATCTAGGACTCTATCGGTTCAAGAAGCCAAGTATTCCATCTATGAGCTCGAAGGGTTGGCAGTCTTATTCGCCTTAGAAAAGTTCCGTCTCTATCTGGAACATGTCAAATTCGACCTGGAGACAGATAATCAAGCCTTAAGCTGGGTCTTAGGTAGGCCGCGTCGTACTGGTCGTATAGCCCGTTGGGCCATCCGTATTTCTGCCTTCCAATTTGATGTACGACATATCAGAGGTACCGAAAATGTTGTTGCTGATGGACTCAGCCGTATGTTTCATAACGACGTCGAGACCCACGAACCGGTCGATAGTTCATCACCTTCCGAGTCCATACTATCTGGTGTTAATGCCATCTTAACAGGTGCTCCCATGCTTTTTAGGGATATTGAGAAATACCAACGTGAAGATCCGACGCTGGCTCCTATAATGGAAACCCTTTCTTCTGGGGAACATGTTGTCCCTTATGTTCTGAGGAATGGTGTTCTATGTTGCCCTTCGAGGCATGATAAGTTGATGAAAGTTGTTGTTCCAGCGGTTCTTGTACCTATGATCTTCAAATACTATCATGAGACCCCATTGGGGGGGCATCTTGGAATCTTTAAAACTCGTGAAAAGATTCGTGAAATGTTCATATGGAAAGGTATGGACGGTGAAATTCGAGAACTTGTAAAAGCTTGTAAATCTTGTTTGATCAGTAAACCCACCATGTCCACTAAAGTAGGCCTTTTGTCTTCTCATCAAGCGTCGCGCCCCATGGAACGCCTGTATATCGATTATGTGGGACCCTTCCCCCAGTCAAAGGGTAATGCCAACAAGTTCATCTTTGTGTGTGTAGATGGTTTTACAAGATTTTCCTGGTTATTTCCGACTAAGCTGGCTACCGCTCAGTCCACCATTACTTGCCTAAATTCTATTTTTGCTTCTTTTGGTCCGTGCCAATACATTGTATCTGATAATGCTAAAGTTTTACATCAAATCTGTTTCGTAAATTCTGTTTTGACTTGTCCATCTCTCATGTAACTACATCTGCTTATTACCCTCAACCATCTCTGGCTGAACGGGTTAACCGCAATCTCAGGTCCGCACTTATTGCCTATCATCATGAAGATCATTCTAGGTGGGACACGTCCCTGCATTGGTTAGCTTTTGCTTTGAATTCGGCGGTTCATGAATCTCACAAGTTTACTCCAGCTTCTTTGATGTTTAAGTTCGTTCCCAACACGCCGCTCTCTAACCTCTGGTCTCTGAATGACATTCTGCCCGAGACAATAGATCCGGACAACATTAAAGATCTTTGGAAGAAGGCTAAAGCTAATCTTAAAGTGTCTCATGAAAAGGTTAGGGAAAGGTATGATCGTGGACGGAGACCCACCACTTTGAAGGTAGGTGACCAGGTTATGGTCAAAAATTTTGTTCCCGCGGGCAAGCTTGCCCCCAGATTTCATGGGCCTTGTATCATTCTCGATTTTCTTACGCCGGTTACCTTATTGCTAAGTAATCCAGCCACCGAGAGGATATTTAGAGTTCACCTGTCCCAGGTGAAACCGGTGTAATTTCTGTGTTAACTTGCTCCATATTATTTTGAAAGGATATGAAGGTTATATTTTTTTTGAGTTTCACTTTTAAGGCATTCTGCCCCTTCTGTAATATTTTGGTTTTAGATGTAAGCCTTATGTAAAACCTGCCCCGACCCGTTAAACTGCCATCCTGTTCTTGCCACGGCCATTACCACGCTCCCGTCTCCTGCTCCACTCTACACAGTGGCTTAATGAATACCATGAATATCTGCACGCCGCTGGCCCCTCACTCTCTCTACAAGCCTGTACCCTCAAAGAAAATAATTGTCCAACACAATTCTGCCGCCTAGCTTTAATGTTTCAGCGCCCCCGCAGCCGCGCAGCGCCGCGCAGCGACTGGGGAGGGGGATGGGCCCCCTCCTCTCCAGCGAGGACGACATGTGCACGGCGAGCCGGAGCTCACCTCCCGGCCAAGGCTGATGTGCGGCGCACGACCTGCTACATGCCCGCAGCCTGTATCTGTTCACCGCGGGCGCGGCGTACTTCAACACCTCTGCTCCCCTCATAGTGCGGGCGAGCGGTATCTCAGGGTACTTGAGGGGTCCGAGCGGCCTCCGTTGGACGCAAGCTGCAACGGCCGGTCTGGCCATCCGACTCAATCTACATCAACTACATGGACAGTCACCATAAGCAATAATTACATTTGGGAATTTAACAACAATATTTGGTGGACATTGCAAAAACTTTTCTTCACCTTTTAAGCATTAAAGGTTTATCTTCAGAAATTCAACTTCTACAAACATAAAAACTTTACTGCACCGGCAACAACAAAATTTTGAAATTGCAACCAACCAAATTACTAAAATCTTATAAATGCTTCCGCAATTAATCTTAATATCAACATCAAAACTTGGACCTTATTTTGGAAACAAAGCTTATGTTCTTCTGTGTTACCCCTTGGAGGAACTTTTGGGGGGGGAGGTCTGTACCGGGCGGTACACCTCTACTCTGTTTATTTAAAAGTTGCGCCAGTTGAAACTCCTCTTCTGGAGGAAGGTTGAACTTTATCTATTCTATTAATTCTCTACTTTCTCAGAAGATGTCACCACGTGGAAAATTTTGAGTTTTTGAACTGTGTCACTTTTGATGTGTTTTTGTTTCGCTTGAAGTAAGAAGTGTGAACTTTCTCTTCTAGAGGACACTACTGAAGAATTACAATAGTGCAACCTAGTGCGAAATCAAAGAACTATTTTGTTGGAGAAATTTTTATTTCAAAAGTTTGTTTCTTGTTAAATTTCTTTCTGTTATTGTTTAAGTTGGCTGTATACCCCTCTTTTCCCCTTAGTTTGGATCTAGCCAATCCCGAATTTCTTTAATTAATTTTTCCACCAATAATGTGTTTCTTTTTCCTCTATGTAGGGGTTTCTTTTCCCGAACCAATAAAGATTTTGTGGGAGGGTGTTTTATTTCCCCTAACGCCTAGAATCTTCCGCGAGAGGATATAAACTGCTGATTTTGGGGTCTCCGGGCCACTTCTGTTCCATCTTTCAGTGTATTAAGTACATTGCAGGAGGCGGGAAGCGCCTCTTTCCTCGGCAGCGATCTACTACCAGGTAATGGCCTATTAATATCTTCTTTTCTTGCTAGGTCGGTAGTTTAACTCTCGCGGCGGGTTCGAAGCGTTTTCCATCATGTAACCTTTTCCTAAAATGTAACTACTCTTTTCTTCTTTTCTTGTAAAGTTACATATTGGGATAGAGAGTGCTAACCCTCTCGAGCTCCCACTCACATTTGTTTTGAGGTGAACTTATTTTCTCAAACTTTTCTTCGTTTATGTAATGTAAAGTGTTCTTCTCTAAGTCACCTCTGTAGTATGGGATTAGCCCTTGCGTTAGTGGCCCAGAGCCAGATTAGGTTTTAAAAGCAAAGTGTATTAGGAGTGCAAGTTCGCCTCCTCTCAAGTTGTATTTTAGAGGTCATGTATTAATCTTTTCTCACCTAATAGACCTCAGTAGGTTGGGTATTTTACCCCTGTGTATATGTCCTTTGAGGACGACTTGAAAGTTGAGTTTGGTGTGGCCTGGGAGAGGCTTAACTTTAAGAGCGAGTGGCTCTTTTCTAAAACTGAGAGTTGTATGCCTCGAGGAGGCTCTGCTGTGTAATTTGGAGCAAGGGCTCCAGGGTTTGAGTGGGGTCTTCTGCCCCTTTTGTTGAAATTGGTATATCGTAAAGTTGAGCTAGTGGCTCAAGAATTGTATTTTCAGGGCTCGAAGCCCAAATTCTTTAATCCCTGTAATTGTACATTTCAAGTTGTATTTCGGCTACTAAGTACCTGTTCTATTTGTTGTTACCTAATTTTGAAAAGAAAATATAACCTTGTTAAATTTTAAAATTTAATTTCTCTTTAGTAGCTTGAGACCTATTCACCACCCAGCACCTTCTTTCATGCTTAACTACCACAAAAACTCGGTAACAATTATTATTATTATTTCACCGGAAGGTACACTCGCCCCGTTTATTCAAATGAAGTGCATTTGAGAATGCCATCGTAAATCTAAAACTCGCAACAACTAATACAATCAGTCTGGTTATTCCCGTACAGATGTCTCTACTATAAACTTATGTTATGCTCTCTGGTGTGAAGACTGACTATTAAAAATGTAAAGTAATTTTGTATTCTAAGGTTTCCTAAACTGAATTGATTATTCTTTGTTTTTGGTGTGTTAAAGTTTACAACACGTCTATCTCCTCCCGCCAACTTAAGATGTTGGCCAATAGAAAATTTTGTATATATATTTTTCATCCAATCAATTGTGTGTGGTATTTATTTAATTACCCAATAACATTTTGGGGTGTGTCGGGTTTTAGCCCAGAGTTTTCTGGAACTTTCCCCTCGGGTATAAAAGCTGGCACATTTTAGGACCAGGTTGTCTTATTGATCGTTCCAGTCTACAGAGTGTGTTTTATAAAGGAGGCGGGGATGCGTCGTCCACCGTCGAGAAGTCCATCTGCTCAAGGTAATGGCAGTTCTGGCTTAACTAGGTGACAGTCTTTGAAAGGTAGCTCGAGGGGAAGGTTCCCAATTTTTAACTATGTAACTTTAATTTCCTAAAATGTAAATTCCAAAATCAAATGTAAATTTCAAACAAGCCAAAGGAACTTAACCGAAATCAGAGAATAGAGAGTGAGCTACCCTCTCGCCCAATTTGATTTCGAGATGACTATGATTTGTAACCTTTTTCATTTTGTAATCCTTGTAACTTAAATATTCTCTCCGCCGAGTCACCTGAGTAGTATAGGCTTAGCCTCTGTAACTTCGGGCCATAAACTCAAATAGGGTTTTAAGCTTTTCATTTCAATTTTCATTATCATCATCATCATCATCATCTGTTTACCCTCCAGGTTCGGCTTTTCCCTCGGACTCAGCGAGGGATCCCACCTCTACCGCCACAAGGGCAGTGTCCTGGAGCTTCAGACTCTTGGCCGGGGGATACAACTGGGGAGTATGACCAGTACCTCGCCCAGGCGGCCTCACCTACTATGGTGAACAGGGGCCTTGTAGGGGGATGGGAAGATTGGAAGGGATAGGCAAGGATGAGGGAAGGAAGCGGCCGTGGCCTTAAATTAGGTACCATCCCGGCATTCGCCTGGAGGTGAAGTGGGAAACCACGGAAAACCACTTCGAAGATGGCTGAGGTGGGAATCGAACCCACCTCTACTCAGTTGACCTCCCGAGGCTGAGTGGACCCCGTTCCAGCCCTCGTACCACTTTTCAAATTTCGTGGCAGAGCCGGGAATCGAACCCGGACCTCCGGGGGTGGCAACTTCTCCTCCAGGCGAATGCCGGGATGGTACCTAACTTAAGGCCACGGCCGCTTCCTTCCCTCTTCCTTGTCTATCCCTTCCACTCTTCCCATCCCTCCACAAGGCCCCTGTTCAGCATAGCAGTTGAGGCCGCCTGGGCGAGGTACCGGTCATTCTCCCCAGTTGTATCCCCCGACCAAGAGTCTGAAGCTCCAGGACACTGCCCTTGAGGCGGTAGAGGTGGGATCCCTCGCTGAGTCCGAGGGAAAAACCGAACCTGGAGGGTAAACAGATGATGATGATGATATATAATATTAATTACCAGATTTGTTCTTAAAAATCCATGAATACATGTGTAAATGTACACACCAATATGGTAATAGTGTTCATGTAAAATAATAGGTGGACAATAATAATAATAATAATAATAACAATAATAATAATAATAATAATAACAATAATAATCATTAATAATTTTATCTAAATGAATTTACAGTGGCTAAGTAAAGTCAATCGTCGGAAATGCTAATAATCATCCATCAGACTCAATAAAGGACGATAATAGAATATTTTAGAAGTTATGTAAATAAAATAAATATGTTACTATTTGAATTAATTAAATGATAATTATATTTATAAAATGCATAATTAATTGCTTTGAAAGATTGATAACATGCCTTCTCATTATATCAGGTTTACATATTATTTTGGAAAGTCTTTGTTATGACATAATAAAATAATAATAATAATAATAATAATAATAATAATAATAATAATAATAATAATAATAATAATAATAATAATAATAATAATAATAATAATAATAAAAGTTTTACAAAATAAGGTTTTAGTGGCTATCCACAGATCGATCCTCTGAAATACTAATAATCGTCTACCAAAAGCAATAAAAATTTATAATAAAACATTTTAGAAGTTACAAAAAAATATAGATATTAATATTTAATTACAATTAATTTAATTCTTTTAATGCACAACTAACCATCTTAAATTATTGATATCAGGGCTATCTAGGCCTTCCAACTAACCTGTAAAGCATACTGGTAACATACTAAAATAATAATAATAATAATAATAATAATAATAATAATAATAATAATAATAATAATAATAATAATAATAATAATAATAAAATAAGAAGAAGAAGAAGGAGAATATTAATAATAATATTTTTTATCATAATAATGAAATGTAACCACTAATGTCCACCATTATTTGTTACCACTGTATATGTGTAGTCTATAACTCAGAACACACACATTTTAGTAATTTATACCATTGGTGATTACTTTTTTACTCTCATTAACAGAACTTATTGAATTTCTTTGTTTAAAATAATATTTTCCATGACATGTTACAATTCAAAAGAAATAAACTTCCTCACTGTGTAAATAAAGAAGCATCAATTGCCTAAAATATGTTTCTCCAAAATAATAATAATAATAATAATAATAATAATAATAATAATAATAATAATAATAATAATAATAATAATAATAATAATAATAATAATAATATAATTTATTGTCAAATAGTTGCTGAACTTCCAAATATAATTCATGTTCCATAACTTGCTCCTTTATCAAATACATAAATGTTAATTTAAATCTTACAGTTCAGGAACATATTACATTTTTGGGTGTTGTTGTTGTTGCTTTAGAATCTAAAACTTTTCTTTATATTGTGCGCGAGTCTCTACCCTATCTTATTCTATATTACACCGAAGAGAATATACTCTCCCACTTAAGAAAATTGCTCCTAAATTATTCTACTATTTACACCAAACGAAAGACACAGCCAAAGGTAATAGCCTACCATGAAAACTAGCCTTGATTATATACAAAAATATACATTAAAGATCAATATCAACCCTACATTCTTCCAAGAAAATATAACATTATCTCAAGCTTAAGCCACTTGTCTCATATCATTGTTGGTTTACTTCAGCGTCCAAATAATATTAATTCGCTGAAATAACCATTAACCACAACTAGACCAATTATTCTTGTGGCTTACTCACGATAACACATAATGACAATATGAAATACACATCGGGTCGTTAATAAGGATCGTAAAACAAATTGTTAATAATAATAATAATAATAATAATAATAATAATAATAATAATAATAATAATAATAATAATACGTGGTGTCCCGCAAAAAGTAGTTTCCTGAAGGTGAGGCATATCAAACACTCATAATAAATTAATTGGGTGTTCACCATGCGCCGACACAACATTTCAGTGGCAGTCAAACATACACAATAAATTCCACGTCAATAATCGATGTTGTGTCACAATTAATCCGTAGGAGCGTCGTTAGGTCCCTTCAAGTACGTAATATTTTTGACTGGCTCATCATCATGTTTACTTTTCAATAGTAAATCACCCCGGCTCCATAATGCCGGCACTCATTACATCTCAGCTGCCTCGCTGATTACTATTATTTCCAGTCAACCTGCTAATATATATATCATTTTCCTCTGAGAATAACGACGTGCATCACATTGTTCTGTTACATGCGGACCTTACAAAATCTCAAAAATGCTATCGTCACTCAACATCGTGTTTATTTACTCAGCACAAACTAGTTCTATGAACATAAGTTATATATTAATATTAATCACCCAATTGTTTATTACAATACTTGCTAAAAAAAGAAATAAATAACGATCACCATCATCATTACCGAAATTATAATAGTGACTCCCATAAATTATGGCTACAGCATTAGTTACATTATCACCCTCACACCACGGTATACTGGTCTGCACACAAAATAATATTATTAATTAATAATAATAATACTAATAAATTCACAGGCGACGATCCTTTGAAGATCTCAAAATAGATGTGCTTACGACACCACTCTAAGCTGAAACTGTGCTTCAGACACTCATAAAAATCATTACCAAAAATCTGAAATATCGACATGTTAATATTAATAATAATATCTAAGCCTACCATTGCGACAAAAAAATATCCTGAATAATTTGACTGTGTCCTCTGGTCTCTTAAATCTACGACTCGCGCACCTTACATCTAGATTACATCGAAGAAAGGCTTTAGATTCTATAAATAATATGAGGATAATACTCACATTTTAGCAACCAATCGTCACCCGTCTGAAGAAGCTATCATGGGGAATTAGTGATCCATGTTACTATAATTTAGTTTCTTCATCTTTCTTTTTTTTTTTTTTGCTGGGGGCTTTACGTCGCACCGACACAGATAGGTCTTATGGCGACGATGGGATAGAAAAGGCCTAGGAGTGGGAAGGAAGCGGCCGTGGCCTTAATTAAGGTACAGCCCCAGCATTTGCCTGGTGTGAAAATGGGAAACCACGGAAAACCTTTTCAGGGCTGCCGATAGTGGGATTCGAACCTACTATCTCCCGGATGCAAGCTCACAGCCGCGCGCCTCTACGCGCACGGCCAACTCGCCCGGTCCATCTTTCTTGAAGTATCCATATTGCTTACTTACTATTTACAACTGACACTAATACACTTCCACACGATTTCTTTTTGGTGGTAACACTGACATAAAATTATTAGAACACTAAGCACTTAATATATACATAGCCTACGCCGTGCTCAACCGCAAAAGATTGTTAATACCAGTGGCGTATCCTGGAATCTCCACTGAGGCATGCAACTAGTAACCATGCAGTTAACACAATCTATTAAGTAAATTTCAATTCTTCTCACCCTAATTACATGTAGGTGAATTCGAGCCAAACAGCTTTACTGTAAGTTTCTGGATTGAACGTGGTTACACAATTCTTGTTTTCTGTTTTTAAATTCACGAGGGAAGGTAGAGGTCTACCGGCTTTAACTATTTGAATCTTTTCATCAAACGAACAGCCAGTAAATGGCTTTTCAAACTGATTTACAATTATATCCGTTTTAGACTCATCCGTCGTTAATACCACATGTGCGCAAAATTTAATAAAACACCGAAAACGACGAATAGCACAGGAACAGCACACTCAGAATGAACTCACTAATGAGCAAAACACACAATGAATTAACTCACTAGTTAGCCACAACTCAAGCACTGGAGATAAGTCACCCCGGTGGCGTTGGTCAGTTTCGTCACGTTGGGTTCTCGCTGGGGGTAATCTGTGGGTCCCGTTCGCTGTAAACTTATACATGCCGACTTTCTCCAAGTTGCTAACAGATGGCAGAGGGTAGCACGGGTATGGGGTGACAAATTCTGACCAAGTTTCAATTGCAGCGACATCATTCGGAGGGTTTCAGAGCTACGTCTGCCACCGAATGCAATTTTAAGATTGAATGACTTACATCCTTAACTCATCCATTTGCTGTCTCTTTCTTTCTAGAGTGGAATAGACGGCGAGACTACACCAGCACCACACGTAGTCAAACAACGGAACTAGTACAGTTGCGCGGATCTTTTGAACTTCTGAGAGATGAAATCGTTAATATTTGACTTGAAACAACCTAAAATCGTACATCAGATAGTTCTTTGTGTTATCATAACGCATGCAATGAATACCTTGCATTCAAGGAGAATACGCCCCTGGTTAATACGACCTATCGTCTTGGACGTCCCTTTTAGTTTGCTTCACACGCAGCGAAATACTTGGTGTTCTCGGCTCTCCCTGTGGTTCTTGACAAAGAAACAGTTAAATGGGTTCGCTTTCAGCCTTGACACAGATCTCGGTGGTGAAAGTACATTCTTCCCCGCAGAACCGTACCCCCAGCTGACTGCCCACAATAGAAGCAAGAAAAGTGTTCCCAAAACTGTAGCAATCTCCTTGCCTGTTAGAACGTCAAGTTCCCTGCAGCTGTTAACATACTAAACTCGTATTACCAATGAAGCCATTATTGCGTAACTCAAAATCCTACGTCGGCAATATGTAAATTTGATCTTATAGAGTACGTTTATCCATTATTTAGTTCCATTATATGATTATAAAGCACTTTCATATACAATTGGCGTTTCTAAGACTTAACTTCGCCTGAATATACTGGCAAATACACTTTGTTCACTGCGAAGATTCACAAATACGGAGCAGTGCCTGACACACGTCTTACCGCGACGGCTCTCTCGAAGATGACTGAAGGTTGATGATTGGGGCTTTGGAGTGGTAGAATCACTTCTCGGTGGAAGAACAGAGACTTTTTGACACACAAGAATCCCCGTTCGAGGGCGTTGGAGAGCGCCTCCCAAATAAAATGCTAAAGAGATGAAATGCGTTCCACACAGAATTCCAAAAATACATGTCATTATACTGATGCAGCGTGATCACAAAATTGTTCGTAACTTCTTGTGTAATACGGGTAGCGTTAGTTGGACTATTTATAGTTACACGCTGACTAACAAACTCCATTATGGTGGGGATCTCACATTCGTGTTGCTATCCAGAAGTTCAGTGCGCAATTATTTTTACTTATTACCAATAAGCTATTGACTTACTCCAAAAATTCTGTAATAAATACTAATATCTTGCTGTCACAAAATCTATATTAATTATTAGTCTAGATTGCAGACAAATTAAATACATTTTGTCCCGCTACTTTTGAAAATATTTGAATATGCAATCTGATTGGAACACACATATACGCTATTCATTTTTATGGACGAGTCTATTCGAAAACAAGGGGATTCTGGTAGTAAAATTCGACATTTTCTCTCTCACTCATCCCAGCGGAATTTTCCAATGTTACTGCGCAGTTTCGATGCTGATGCAACACCAGGTATGGATTGTTTATGTTACAGAGATAGCGATTTATTCCAGAAAAGAAAGGAAACATAGGCTTCTACTGATGCTTTGTTCATATGCACTGGTCTTTGAATATCCCAATATTATAATTGCTATAGCATATCTGAATACTTTTATCCCATATCAAATATAATTAAATTCGCCAATCAGGATCATATGATGGGTGCAGTAAGTGGGACACATTATTCCTTCTTGCCAAGTTCTTAGGCTTATCCTCCGATCAAAAATGTATACGGGATAACGTTGCTATAGATTCAATATGAAGTATGCGAATGTGTTAGGAAAATAAAGGAATAGGTGGTTGAATCACGTGTTCTACAAATATCAACCAATCAATCAATAATGAAAGACGCTCACTGTCAAGCGCATTCAGAAACATGACGGAAAAGTGTTCATTTGTCTCTAACCATTGTTTCGTGACAATTGTTGAAAATGAGTTCTTTAAACTGGGGATTTTAAACCAAAATATTAAATTAATAACAATTGGAGCGTGGGCAATATTCGTATCAGTAAGAAAGCATTTCATAAAGAGCTTAATTTGGAGCATTGTGACCTATGGCTCTGAAACCTGGAATCTATTAAAGGCTGATAAGAAAAGAATAGATGCATTCGAAATGTGGTGCTGGCGTCGAATGTTACGAATACTCTGGACTTACACGCTAACAGATGAAGAAATTCTGAAGAGAGCTGAAGAAACCAAAAGTCTAGAGAAAAATAATCACGAAAAGAAGATGTGGTTGGATAGGTCATTTACTTGGCCATTCATCATGGTGCACCACACTGCTTGAAGGGAAACTGGAAGGAAAGACTAGAAGAGGACGATGAAGAGCAGGTTTCCTCGATGGCATTAAAGGGCGACGTCCATATCAACTAATCAAGCAGCTGGCTCAGGATAGAAGGTCGTTGGACGAGGGCAGTCATGCTACCCACCAAACATCAGATTGAGGAGAACGAGAGAGAGATAGTTTCCCGCTTTGGAAGTGCATTTGTCCCAGCGTATGGGCAGATTTTTGATGCCCTCATCGTAAAAAGAACAGTGTCGTATCACCAGCCAGTTGCGCACGAAGTCTTCCGCACTCTCGTCATTTTGAAATCGTTGCCCTCCTAGAGCTTCTTTAAGCGGTCTGAACAAATGGAAATCGCAGGGCAAGAAGGATCATCAAGTGTAGTCCAGTGTGATTCCTGTAGCTTGGAGCTCTGACATTTGCCTGGTGAGAACATGAGAAAAAATGGAAAAAATATATTCAGAACTGTCGACAGTGTGGTTCGAACCCACTATCTCCATAACGACAAGGGTTTGTAATATTCTCCTCTCCTTCGTTAATAAACATAATGAAAAATACTGGTGATAGTCTCATCTTTGCTTTCGCCCAGTATTTGAATTAATCTCCCCTATCAAAGTCTTCCTTCACTTTAATTGTACATTTAACCTCCGAATACAGTTCTTCTAAGGCATTAATAATTGTATTTGTTACCCCTATTCTAGCCAGCTTCACAGCGTCTTTTTTTCTTGCATAAAGCTCTCAGAGTGGTATCTTGGAAATGTATTTAGTCACATTTTGAGGTTATTTTAGATTATGATTCGCGGAGACTTCGAAGATGTAAACGTGGAAAACACTCTGCTCCTATCAGTCGGATGAAGTACTAGAGTTAATGAAGGAGAGCGAGAGAGGAAAATCATGTGCTACTTGTGAAATTATTTTAGAAAGGGTTAGGCAACAACAATAACGTGCTGTGAATCGTAACAAAGATGTACTTGTATGCTTATGAATAATGGCTTTTTCAGCGAACACATTACGATGGATCCTTAAATTTCTGTTGCGTGGTCAGCCTTCTTGAAGCCCCGTTTGGTATGTTCTGGAATTAACTAGTGAGTCAGGCTAGGGAGGAAGATCTAATACAAATAATTGCAGGGGCTTTACTCTGTTGAATACTTAGCAAGATTTATACTGGGATATCAGCAAAAATATTCGTGAAATAGGCGGAGGACTTCTCTATTATATCAGTGTACCAGTCCGGTCTCTTTTCTCTTGAAATATTTATCCGTTGTTGTTTCAATTACGAATACACTATTTGAAGTTCTCTTTCCTATCCTGAGAGCTGCAGTATGGCGCCGCACATTGTCGAATCGGTTGGTCTCGTCTTTTGCGGCGATATGCACCCTCTCCTTGTTCAGCAGTTCGCAGTAGTAAGCAGCACTGATTGTGCGTCACTCGTGAAAATATCAATCAGCAAAATGCCTCGCCGATCGAGAAAAACGGTTGCAAGAACCTTGCCAGCTGACAGTCGAGCCTTGGCTTTCGCTGGTGCTGCCTCCCCTTTCCTCCGCCACTCCTTACTGGCTTGTTTGGATTCGGGAGTGTAGTGGTAAACCCATGTTTCGTCGCAGGTGACGATCCGACTCAAAAATGCATCAGTTTCTTCCGCTTGACTTTAACAATGAATGTTAATAAAACAAAAGTCACGGTATGTAATAAGAGAAATACATTAATGTTTTCTTTTTTAAATTTGCTTTACGTCGCACTGACACAGAAAGGTCTCATGGTGACATTGGAATAGAAAAGGCCTAGGAGTGGGAAGAAAGCGGCGCGGACTTAAATTAAGGTACCGCCCCATCATTTGCCCGGTGTGAAAATGGGAAACAACGGAAAAGCATCTTCAGGGCTACCGACAGCAGGGTTCGAACCCATTATCTCTCGAATGCAAGCTCACAGCTGCGCGCCCCTAAACGCATGACCAACTCGCTCGGTAATGAAAAGAGAGGAAAGATATTGCTTAAATGGTGCAGAATTAGAAGTAGCCAATTTAATAGAATATTTAAGAAATACACTAACATTTAACGGTAAGTGTACTTATCAAAATAGACAAGAAAAATTGAAAGAGCTGGTAGCCCTTCATAGCACGAGATGTTTAGAGAGGAAGATGCCAAATACTGAATAAAATATGCACAAAAATATTCTAAATTCGTTTGTAAAATCCAGTGTATTTTATGTGTTAAGAGTATGGAGCATTGAGAAATCAGTAAAGTAATAAGTATTGTAAGATAATAATGCATCTACCAGAATGTACAGCTAATAGTAGAGTTAGAATGCTATGCGAAGGTATAAGAATACACGCAGATATAGCTAGAATGGCAATACATTTTTGGCTAAGATTAAGAAGGAAGCATTACATTTAACTTACCATCATCAGTTGAAACATTCGAACGACGATTGCTGGCTACGCAAAGTAAAAAGAATGCTAGATAGAATAGGAATGGGAGACTGCTAGGATAAACAGATCAATAACGAAGATAAGAAAGTGAGTAAGAAAGTAAATATTATACTTGGAGACAAAACATAACGCCCCCAGTTCCTGGAAGCAAGGTGTAAGCCAGCAGTCAAACACACCCTGTACCCTGCCGAGTTAAGGAGTTCTAAGTAATCCTTGTTTGATGTGGAGAGGTTGCCAAGTCACTTCCGTATAGACAATCTTCAATCTTCGTGTCGAGTGTAGTATACGATTTGGCAACTCCGGCTGCAGTAGACGTAGTAAATCCTGTAAGCCACTAATAGACACCGACTGCCACTGGAGAGTAGTGGTGTGAGGCGAGGTCGTCATGTTTTGTTCCCAAGTATGTACTGAAATATAATGTAAAGCAGATAGATAATCATGGCAAAATGTAAGACCAAAGAGAACATTATTTGAATTCTGTGAAATTATCCAAAATTGCCAATACAGAAAGATTTACGAATAGAGAAGTAAGAGGTATGGTGTGGTGCTTAATGGGTGCATATAAGAATTAGGGTCTAAGAGAGAAACGTGACTAAATTGTGAGCATGTAGGGAAACTCACTTATGCCCGGTTTCTTCAACTCTGAGTGAAATTTTACTTATAAATATTAACAATTGAAGCATGGATCGTAACAATTGTGTGATTTGAGAACGACGTGTAAAAAAGGTTGTATATATTCCTCTGATTCTCTGGAAATGATCGAAACAATCCTATGGACTCTGGCTTAGTCAACAGGATGTTTTGAAATACTGGCTTCCGTGGAACACCGTTGCACATACTAGAAAATGGAGGGCTGTAGACCCATGCAGTTTTCACCTGCTCCTCAGAAACATGAACATCGTGGCAGAGAACGAAAAAGAAATGTGACTGAGTGGAAACAAATCATTCTGAAGAGACGCAGTGATGAAGCGGATGAATATATCAGCCGTAGGAACGTTGTAAAATCTGCTCTATCAGAACCATGTGATTCAATTTGAAGTATGCGATTGTGCTAGGAAGATAAAAGAACAGGTGTTGAATCACAACTTTCAATATATTCTGATTCGAGTGCAGTCTTGTGTTCGCACAACACTGGGAAAGTAAGAAAGTTGATATACATATTTAATGTACTATAGTAGGAAACGTGTTTTTCTAATATTATAATTTCTATAGCTTTTATAAAAACAAAGCCATGAACTGTTTTGAGATGATAACTTACCGCGTTTACTCGAAGCTAATGCGCCATCAAACCTAGGACGCACCAGAATTTTAAAAGAAATGAAAGAATAAAATATGGGTGTTTTCGCTTTAGATTCGAATAAATACGGCAACCACACTTTTACCCACTGTTAGATAATACTAAATATCTTCAGTACATTGTGTTCGTTTCAGGTCATACCATGTGCTGGTAAGAAAGGTTGTTTAACCAATACCGTCAGTGTGCAGGGTAAGCAGATGCTTTATACACTCACGCTCATAAATTAAAGATAATTGCACATTATGGTGCCACACAACGTGGCACTGCACAAGACTGACACTAATAGCACAGGCACATAGTGAACAGAAACGAAACATATCTTTAAGTCCACGTTATTGGTGATAAGTTGAGAAAACCGTCCCAAAACACACGTGCTACGAAACGCCACTATTTCCTGCGCATGTACCCCGACATCAATATTTGATATGCTCACCATGCACACGTACACATGCCGCACAACGGGTTGGCATACTCTGGATCAGGTGGACGAGCAGCTGCTGGGGTATAGCCTCCCATTCTTGCACCATTGCCTGTTGGACCTCCTGAAGTGTCCTAGGGGTTTGAAGACGTGCAGCGATACATCGACCGAGAGCATCCCAGACGTGCTCGATGGGGTTTAGGTCTGGAGAACAGGCAGGCCACTCCATTCGCCGGATATCTCCTGCTTCACGGTACTCCTCCACGATGGCAGCTCGGTGGGGCTGTGCGTTATCATCCATCAGGAGGAAGGTGGGACCCACTGCACCCCTAAAAAGGCGGACATACTGGTGCAAAATGACGTCCCGATACACCTTACCTGTTACAGTTCCTCCGTCAAAGACATGCAGAGGTGCACGTGTACCAATCATAATCCCACCCCACACCATCAAACCACAACCTCCATACAGGTCGCCTTCAAGGACATTACGGGGTTGGTATCTGGTTTCTGGTTCACGCCAGATGAGAACCCGGCGAGAATCACTGTTCAGACTATACCTATAATCGTCCGTGAGCATAACCTGGGACCACTGTTCCAATGACCATGTACTGTGTTCTTGACACCAGGCTTTACGGGCTCTCCTGTGAACAGGGGTCAGTGGAATGCACCTTGCAGGTCTCCGGGCGAATAAACCATGTCTGTTCAGTCGTCTGTAGACTGTGTGTCTGGAGACAAGTGTTCCAGTGGCTGTGGCTAGGTCCCGAGCAAGGCTACCTGCAGTACTCCGTGGCCGTCTACGGGCACTGATGGTGAGATATCGGTCTTCTTGTGGTGTTGTACACTGCGGACGTCCCGTACTGTAGCGCCTGGACACGTTTCCTGTCTGCTGGAATCGTTGCCATAATCATGAGATTACACTTTGTGGAACACGAAGGGCCCGTGCTACGACCTGCTGTGTTTGACCAGCCTCCAGTCGCCCTATTATTCTACCCATCATAACGTCATCAATATGTGTTCGTTGAGCCATTTTCACCACACAGTCACCATTAGCACGTCTGATAACATCTGCACACTTACTCGTTGCACCGTACTCTGACATGTACCAACACACCTCTGCGTATTTGGACTGCTGCCAGCGCCACCGTGCGACGACCGCAGGTCAAATGTACCACATGGTCATACCCCGAGGTGATTTAAAACCGCAAACCGCCCACTATGGCGTTGTTTCACCATGTATCGGCATTATCCTTAATTTCTGAACATGAGTATAGGATCTTCCGTACAATGGATTACAATGCTTAGACATCATATGCTCACCGGACAAAGAATTAGTCACCCCTGGAGAAATCATGACAATCATCATTTAATAACGTGTTACTCCACCTCTGTACTTCATAACCACCTGGATTCGATTAGAAAGTGAGTCCACAAGGTTGTGCACGTACGTCGCATCCCGGTTAAGCCACTCGCTGAGGATTCGATCTCGCGATTCCACCAAATTGCAGGGATGCTGTTGTTGGCGTTTTACCCACTGATCCAATGTGTCCCAAATATTTTCAATGGGGTTCAAGTCCGGTGATTTTGCATGTCAATCCAAATGTTATAGGGTGGGGGAGTGTTCATAAAACCAGTCACATATGCGTCCAGCCCGATGACCTTTGCTGATGTCGCCTTGAAAAATCGAGGTAGCAATAGAATACTCATCATGCAGATGTTGACAGAAAGGTAACACCTGATTCTCAGGATTGTTTAAATAAACATGCTGGTTCATGTTAGTGGTCACTTCAATGAGTGGGCCCAATCCATCAGACGAAAAAACTCCCAAAACATCACAAACCCATCTCCCCCATGAACATGACCTTGCAAACTTCCAGGATGAAACGTTTCATTTGACCTTCATTGCACTTGACGACGTGTGTCATTAAGGTTCAGGCAAAAACGTGATTTGTCAGACCACATTACGTTCCGAGTGTAAGCTACTGTCCACGTTCGATGATTTCTAGCCCATTGAAAACGCGCAGCTTTATGTGCCTGTGTGAGCAATGGTCTGTTGGGGGGTGACCGACTCCAAAAGTTCATTGCATGCAGTTCCCATCGCAATGTTATCTCGCTAACAGGTCAGTAAGGAAGTTCATTCACTAATTGCATTCATTCCTGTCGGGTTGGGAAGCAATTTTGATTCACAAACCGTAAAAGGCGCCTCCGGTCCTTTTCAGCCAGGATCATTTTCCCACCAAAATTCTGACGTCGTATGTCATGGCCTCGTGTAGTACACCACTGCTTATAGACACGTTGAGCAGTCCGCTGTCAAACAAAACAAATTCAGCAGTTTCATCACCGTATGGCCATGGGCACGACCAAACCCGATTGCCACTTTTTGCCATTCTGTCACATCCTTATGTCCGCTTGAAGCATAAATGTCTGACTGATCGCTACTGCCTTATGCTCACATAGAGGCGGTGTACGTGCTGTTGAGTTTCTCCGATGGGCTTACCTAGCATACAATGTCCTTGAAGTTAGAGAATTCATGATGTGGCGGGTAGAGGAAACTGTATCTCCACGACAATTCTCTGTAATCTACTGGATGAAACACGAAGTGAAGGTGTTTAAGAAAACAGTACGCGACACAGTTAACGTGATCCCAAGAAGGCTTCATTGGCTTATGGAAAAATCAAGCACAACGTTCAGTTGCAGGATATGAGAGGTACCCTTCGTAATCGATCTCGAAGTGTCAACGACCCTACCAAAGTTTTAATTCGTCAACACATCGAGTCATTCCAAAACACGAGAGTCACTACAGCAGAAGAGAGTCATGAGTAATGTCTTCCTGACGAGATTAGCCCATCATGCATAGGCTCTTTACTGAAATGTATCCAGTTTCGAACATTTCCCGGTGAACATATTCAGACTTATTTTACATGGACTGTATAATAAATTTTGGCATACCTCGTTCTGATACTTGCACAACATGAGATTAACGTATGATTAAATTTTCCTAATGTGACGACGAGACTTATGACATATTACAGCACTGGATATCATACTCCTTCAACAGATCCAGCAAAGGAAGAGGTGTTTAGCGTGTCCAGCGTGCAATACAATACATTTCACAATTACAAATGGCATAGCCGACACCATGTTTATCAACCCAGCTAAAAAAGAAGGATCTCTTGAACAAATGTAATTTTCTTTTGCCTGAATATAGAGTGTTTTATAAAAGACTGCCAGTTGAAAATGCGTTTAATGCTAGTCTTCATAAAATATACCATTTGTATGAAATATGTATTATGTTATATTTCATTTTTTGTTCTTTAAAAGTCGAAATGGATAAGTTGCTTTTATGTCTGTGAATGTGTGACAATAACCTAAAGTTGTATAGCTTTAATATAGAATATACAGCATTTAATAGTGCATTGGCTATTCCCCATTTATTATTTGTTCGTGTAATAACGTTAAATATCACAACACATGCAACATGGCTACGTGTAATAATATTTACATTTTCCTTCACATCATCTCCGTCTTGTAGGAATACATAAAAGTGATAGTAATTGACAAATATGTGTATTCAGATCGATTTTGCTATTTGATTAAAAATATATTACAAATTTTGTCTTCTGATTAGTTATTTGTGATTTCCGTAATATTTTGTAAATACACTGACTGACAGAGCAAATGCAACACCAAGAAGGAGTGGTCAGAACTTTATGCCAATTGCAGGGTAGACTGACGTCACTGAGGTATGCTCATGATGTGAAATGCGCCGCTGTGCTGCGCACGTAGCGAACGATAAATGGGACACGGCGTTGGCGAATGGCCCACTTCGTACCGTGATTTCTCAGCCGACAGTCATTGTAGAACGTGTTGTCGTGTGCCACAGGACACGTGTATAGCTAAGAATGCCAGGCCGCCGTCAACGGAGGCATTTCCAGCAGACAGACGACTTTACGAGGGGTATGGTGATCGGGCTGAGAAGGGCAGGTTGGTCGCTTCGTCAAATCGCAGCCGATACCCATAGGGATGTGTCCACGGTGCAGCGCCTGTGGCGAAGATGGTTGGCGCAGGGACATGTGGCACGTGCGAGGGGTCCAGGCGCAGCCCGAGTGACGTCAGCACGCGAGGATCGGCGCATCCGCCGCCAAGCGGTGGCAGCCCCGCACGCCACGTCAACCGCCATTCTTCAGCATGTGCAAGACACCCTGGCTGTTCCAATATCGACCAGAACAATTTCCCGTCGATTGGTTGAAGGAGGCCTGCACTCCCGGCGTCCGCTCAGAAGACTACAATTGCCTCCACAGCATAGACGTGCACGCCTGGCATGGTGCCAGGCTAGAGCGACTTGGATGAGGGAATGGCGGAACGTCGTGTTCTCCTATGAGTCACGCTTCTGTTCTGTCAGTGATAGTCACCGCAGACGAGTGTGGCGTCGGCGTGGAGAAAGGTCAAATCCGGCAGTAACTGTGGAGTGCCCTACCGCTAGACAACGCGGCATCATGGTTTGGGGCGCTATTGCGTATGATTCCACGTCACCTCTAGTGCGTATTCAAGGCACGTTAAATGCCCACCGCTACGTGCAGCATGTGCTGCGGCCGGTGGCACTCCCGTACCTTCAGGGGCTGCCCAATGCTCTGTTTCAGCAGGATAATGCCCGCCCACACACTGCTCGCATCTCCCAACAGGCTCTACGAGGTGTACAGATGCTTCCGTGGCCAGCGTACTCTCCGGATCTCTCACCAATCGAACACGTGTGGGATCTCATTGGACGCCGTTTGCAAACTCTGCCCCAGCCTCGTACGGACGACCAACTGTGGCAAATGGTTGACAGAGAATGGAGAGCCATCCCTCAGGACACCATCCGCACTCTTATTGACTCTGTACCTCGACGTGTTTCTGCGTGCATCGCCGCTCGCGGTGGTCCTACATCCTACTAAGTCGATGCCGTGCGCATTGTGTAACCTGCATATCGGTTTGAAATAAACATCAATTATTCGTCCGTGCCGTCTCTGTTTTTTCCCCAACTTTCATCCCTTTCGAACCACTCCTTCTTGGTGTTGCATTTGCTCTGTCAGTCAGTGTATCTCTTAAAACTTTGTTATTGTTGTTGTTATTAATGTAACATTTTGGTTAAAATCCCCAGTTTAAAGAACTCATTTTCAACAATTGTCCCAAAAATATGGTTAGGGACAAATGAACACTTTTCCGTCATGTTTCTGAGTGCGCTTGACAGTGAGCGTCTTTTTTTCCTTGCATAAAGCTCTCAGAGTGGTATCTTGGAAATGTATTTAGTCACTTTTTGAGGTTATTTTAGGTTATGATTCACGAAGACTTCAAAGACGTAAACATGTATAATATGAAGCATGTAACGAGTCATTATAGTGAATACGGGATAACGTTGCTATAGATTCAATATGAAGTATGCGAATATGCTAGGAAAATAAAAGAAAAGATGGTTGAGTCACAGTATTCAATGTATTCTGAAATGAGTGCAGTCTTGTGCTCGTACAACGCTGGAAATGTATGACAGTTGATATACGAGGGGAGATCAAATATAAACGGGATTTTATTTTGTATTTAAATTCATTTACTGAAAAACACAAGGCAATTGCGATTTATTTTTCCACATAATTTCCTGCTTTGCAAATGCATTTGTCCCAGCGCATGGGCAGCTTTTTGATGCCCTCGTCGTAAAAAGAACAGGGTCGTGTCACCAGCCAGTTGCGTACGAAGTCTTCCGCACTCTCGTCATCTTGAAATCGTTGCCCTCCTAGAGCTTCTTTAAGCGGTCCGAACAAATGGAAATGGCAGGACGATAAGTCCGGGCTGTAAGGAGGATCATCAAGTGTAGTCCAGTGCAATTCCTGTAGCTTGGAGACAGAGCTGCAGTATGGCGCCGCGCATTGTCGAATCGGTTGGTCTCGTTTTTTCCGGCGATATGCAATCCTCGCCTTGTTTAACAGCTCGCAGAAGTAAGCAGGATTGATTGTGCATCGTTTCTTCCAAAAAATCAATCAGCAAAATTCCTGGCCGATCGAATAAACGGTTACCAGAACCTTGCCAGCTGACAGACGAGTCTTGGCTCTCATTGGTGCTACCTCCCTTTTCCTCCACCACTCCTTACTGGCTGATTTGGATTCGGGAGTGTAGTGGTGGACCCATGTTTCGTCGCAGGTGACGATCCGGCTCAAAAATGCATCACCTTCTTCCGCAAACCTTGCTGTAAGCCTCTGACAGACCTCCAAACTCCTCAACTTCAGATTTTAGGTCAAAAGGCGAGGGTCCCATCTGGAACACACTTTACGGAACTGTAGGTCGTTTGTGATGATTGCTTGACAGCTCCCATAACTGATTCCGACTTGTTCTGCAATTTCTTATACTCTCGCCCGTCGATCGTCGTCAATAATGTCTTTAACCGCATGAATGTTTTCGTCTGTAATGCTGGTCCGAGGACGGGGATCGTGTTGCTGATTTTCCACACGTTCTCATCCTTCCTTGAACTTTTTATGCCAGGCAAACACACGCGTCCTTGATAACGTTTGATCACCGAACTGTGCAGTCAATCCCTGGCAAATTTCCGCCGCTGTAACTCCTTCGCGAGTAAGAGATTTTATAATTACGCGTTGAGTAGTGGAGGGGTGCACCTATTGCTCCGACATCGTGAGCGCTAATGGCGAAACGGCGGGAAATATCTGACAGCGCGCTCTCATCGCTCCTAACGGTCCCACCTAAGCATAGCAGAAGTGCGGGGCCAGTCCTGCCAACTGTTGATTTTCAGGAACAAAAATCCCGTTTATATTTGATCGACCTTCGTACATATTTAATGATTTTCAGGCATTCTTTTACTGTAAGTAAAGCAATGTAATGCTCATCAGAGAGCTGTTACACATTCACAGACACAGCACATCACAGACTCAGCATTAGTGTGTGAGAGAGTTACGAATAAAAAAGTACATACATAAATACTGTACTGTAGTTGAACCTCAGTTGGCGATTTTTCTCGATCGCCAGAATGTAGGTTCCATTTCATTTTAAAAATTAATAATTCCATAAGAAAACTTTCATTACAACGATGTGTGAGTGATCCACGGATCTAATAATAATAATAATAATAATAATAATAATAATAATAATAATAATAATAATAATAATAATAATAATAATAATAATAATAATAAATTTGTATTTACCCCTTCATGTTTTATAGAAGATGTAATAATTTTCAGTATTCCTGCATTCTTCGACACTTGCTGACGGACTTTAATTGTATCGGCCGGATGTCCTACAAGCAAGCCACAGACACCTGAAATTAAAGACGAAGGTCATTAGTCCTCCAACATTTTCATCTTTCTTTGTGTACTTCCGATAATGGGTGAATGGATACTCATACACTTGCACATAGCCTAGTCTACTCATGGGGCATGAATATATGGATATCAATATAAATAGAGGAATTCTCCGTATCAGCTGCAAAGGACATATTTTCCGTTTTATAAACCAATACCAAAACAAAACAAAAGGACAACATTATACTCAAATCCCGGTCCAACTGTAACGTTGGTATAAGATTCTGCTCCAGAAGTTATCTATCATAGGACCTGCTTTGAATATCAAGTACAGTGTAGTATTAATTTATTCTGTAGTGAGGATGCTGAGCGGAAAATTTGAGGTTTGAAATAAGTGAGGACTGTTCCAGAGGGCAATGATTTTTTAAGTGAATGGATAAAAGTACAGGGAGCACTCTTAATTCTTTATTTACTCTGTAAAATATCTCAAAACGTACCTTGCAGGAGGCACGCTGGTTGAAGAATCTTCCCAGTGGAGTAAAGTTAGCGTCTCACTCCTGAGACACCGACTTCGATTTCCGACTCGTCCAGGTTTTTAATACTGGCCTGATGATTGGAATGGATTGAATTGTTGGTTGGATTGTTGGACGCGCTTGTGAATGGTCGGCTGTTGAGAGTGCTCTTGCATTATCTTAGTGATAAAGTAGTTGAAAACTATTGAAATTGTTTAATTTTGTGTTTGTGTGATCCATTATAGGTGCTTAGTGCTTATTGGTAGAAAATAGGAGGAGTGCCATTTATTTGAATTTTATATCAAGTAGTACAGTTAGTGTTCAGTAGATTACGTTTTCTAGGTTAAGTGGGCTAGCTAGGTGTACATTGTTTCGAATTCAGGTTTAGGAAATCATTTATGTAATAATATTACCTTTTAAAAAACTTAAATGTCTGCAGGTTCGATGGTATTAAATTTACAAAGGCAGATTATCATAAGGAGTTGTAACTTCCGCAGCTTTTACATTCGTGCAGACACTAAACCCGGTATTTCGTATAGATATCCGTTCATAGTATCACGGAGGTAATAATTTATTAAATTAAATAACACGATACGCCCGTAATTTTCAATTTAAAAAAGAAATTGAAGAGATACACGGTTCTAATTCCCCGGTATACTTTGCATTTGCACCTTCGTTTATTGTAGATGAAGTACTCGGCATGGTTTTGACATTTTTTTTGAGAAATTATTGTAGACAGTCTCTTATTTTTCAGCGTTTAAGGACACTTTTATTCTCCGTCCCGTTTAGTAACGGAAAATAATAGTAATCCACAAGCTGTAAAAATCATATAACCACATTTCAGTTGAGAATTGTAGTGTGGATACAGTTATTCAGTTATTCAGTTATTCAGTTATTCAGTCCAGCCCCGCGGTGTAGAGGGCAACGTGTCGGCCTGTCATCCGGTGGCCCCGGGTGAGGGGCTTTTAGTTGTAAATGATTAATACACCTGGCCTGGGAACTGGGTGTTTGCGTCGTCCTTACGTTCCTTTCCTCACAATCAACACTCTACACTTCCGCAATTCCACTTACATGCAGGTTCATATCATATGGTGAAAGCAGTGGCAAAAGATCTACAGAGGTCGTCGCCACGAACAACTATCATTTAAAACAAAACCAAAAAATCTTGCTTGCTATATTCGTGTGTATCTTTGAGGGTGTATCATTCGTGAGTATCTATTAGAGCATAGTTGGATAAAATAGTACTAATAATAAACCGTATACGCATTTAGCTTTGTTGGTAATCTTGTAGTAGTTGTTGCGAATTTCAAATTTGCAATTTTCATTTCTGTTTGTGCTTAGTAATAACACATTGTAATTAGGATACATCTGAACGTAGTTTAAAATTATTATAGTGTATTGTAGTATCATATTAGAAATTAGCGTGCTTATTCTATTACTCTGAAATATTTGTGTAGTATAGTCGAAGTATCTGTAGAAACTCTTTTACTAGAATTCTGTTGTTGTAATTAGGATGGATTAACTGCAGCTTAGAATTGTGTAATTCTTGTGTACTCCTTTCGGTATTCAGTATTTAATGGCAGTTTTTATCCTGTTAGGGTGTTGTGGGATAATAAATATAGTACGACTAAGTAGTATTGTAGTGTAGTAGTATATTAATTACCTTATTGTCGTGTGATCTTTGTGTACTATTCTAGACAATATTTCTCTCCTTTCATTTGTTTTCACAAAATAAGTTATTTCATCATAATTTTCTTTTCATTTCACCGTAAAGAATGGCAGAGGAGTGCAAGTGTAGGAACTGTGGGTGTGGCGAGGCATTGAGGAGTATGAGGGAGGAGTTGGAGTGTTTGAGGGAGATAATTAGGATTCTCTCAGAAGACAGGAAGGAAGGTAGGCCTCCCTCAAACAATGTATAGGTTACAGTAGGTGTATAAGAGGGATTGGAAGGAAAGGGGGGAATTATAGAAGACAGGTGGTCAATTGTTTTAAGGAAAATAATATTGTAGGGCCCTATTCAGGATTATAATTCAGGGCAGGTGCTGTGAGAAAACGGTACCAGTCACTGCAGATAGAACAACCGAGGGAAGATGAGGAACAAGGAACTGTTGCTTATAAGTGTGGAAGTAGGAAGAAGGGAAAAGCTAGGAAAGGGAAATGTGGAGTAGTGGATAGGAAAAGACAGTCGGAACAGGTCATGGGAGGAAGAAAAGGGAGAAGGAGGTAGCTTCCGCTGCAGTGAGAGAAGATAGGACTGAACATGAGGGGAGGGAATCAAATGAGATAGGTAGGGTTCAGGATCTGGTCATGGGGGATTCCATTGTTAGACATATGAGGAAAGTGTGTGAAGGAAAAGGAACCAGGGTAGAGTGTTACCCAGAAATTAGGTTGAGACAGATGTTGAGAAAATTAGAAGAGAAGGAGGAGGTAAAGGAGAAGGTATTAGTGTTTCACGTTGTCACCAACAACGTAATGCTAGCAGGTATAAGTACCAACATAATTGGGGATGAGTGGGATCTAGTAAATTCAGCACGGGTGAGATTTAAGGAAGCGGAGATTGTTATCAGTGGAATACTGTGTAGAAGAGATACTGGCTGAAAGGTGATTGGGAATTTAAATGAGACTATAGAGTGTGTATGTGGGAAACCGGGAGTGAGATTTCGGAATCCTAATGGGTGGGCAGGAGATAGGGATCTGCGCCCAGATGGCATTCACTTAAACCGCAGTGGTACGGATAAGTTAGGAAATCTGTTTAGAAGGCTTATAGGGAGGTACATTCAGAGAAACGAAGTGTCTACGGAGCGGTGATAAGGGTACGGAGGGATGACATAAAAATGTTAGTGTTGAACTATAGATGTATTGTAAATTAAGGAATTGAATTAAGTAATTGAATAGATATATAAAAAAGCAAAGCCATCTCCGTATATGCCATGAAGGCCTTTGGAGTGGTGGAATGTAAACGTTAACAGATATTTACTTACTACATATTGTAATAGGAGTTGAATCATGGCTCATAAATGATACAACATACATACACACATTATCATTATAGACTGTTATGCCTTTCAGCGTTCAGTCTGCAAGCCTCTGAGAATTTACTAAACGTCGCCACAATCCTCGATTTGCAACTAGTGTTGTGGCCTCATTTAGTTCTATACCTCTTATCTTTAAATCGTTAGAAACAGAGTCTAACCATCGTCGTCTTGGTCTCCCTCTACTTCTCTTACCCTCCATAACAGAGTTCATTATTCTCCTAGGTAACCTATCCTCCTCCATTCGCTTCACATGTCCCCACCACCGAAGCCGGTTTGTGCGTAGAGCTTCATCCATCGAGTTCATTCCTAAATTAGCCTTTATCTCCTCATTCCGAGTACCCTCCTGCCATTGTTCCCACCTGTTTGTACCAACAATTATTCTTGCTACTTTCATGTCTGTTACTTCTAACTTATGAATAAGATATCCTGAGTCCACCCAGCTTTCGCTCCCGTAAAGCAAAGTTGGTCTGAAAACAGACCGATGTAAATATAGTTTCGTCTGGGAGCTGGCTTCCTTCTTACAGAATACTGCTGATCGCAACTGCGAGCTCACTGCATTAGCTTTACTACACCTTGATTCAACTCACTTATTATATTACCATCCTGGGAGAACACATAACCTAAATACTTGAAATTATCGACCTGTTCTAGCTTTGTATCACCAATTAGACATTCAATGCTGTTGAATTTCTTACCTACTGACATCAATTTAGTCTTCGAGAGGCTAATTTTCATACCATACTCATTGCACCTATTTTCAAGTTCCAAGATATTAGCCTGCAGGCTTTCGGCACAGTCTGCCATTAAGACCAAGTCGTCAGCATAGGCCAAACTTCTTACTACATTTCCACCTAACTGAATCCCTCCCTGCCATTTTATACCTTTCAGCAGATGATCCATGTAAACTACGAACAGCAAAGGTGAAAGATTACAGCCTTGTCTAACTCCTGTAAGTACCCTGAACCAAGAACTCATTCTACCATCAATTCTCGCTGAAGCCCAATTGTCAACATAAATGCCTTTTATTGATTCTAATAATCTACATTTAATTCCATAGTCCCCCACTATGGCGAACATCTTTTCCCTCGGTACCCTGTCATATGCTTTCTCTAGATCTACGAAACATAAACACAACTGCCTATTCCTCTCGTAGCATTATTCAATTACCGGGCGCATACTGAAAATCTGATCCTGACAGCCTCTCTGTGGTCTGAAACCACACTGGTTTTCATCCAACTTCCTCTCAACGACTGATCGCACCCTCCCTTCCAAGATGCCAGTGAATACTTTGCCTGGTATACTAATCAATGAGATACATCGATAGTTGTTGCAGTCCTTCCTGTTCCCTTGCTTATAGATAGGTGCAATTACTGCTTTTGTCCAATCTGAAGGTACCTTACCAACACTCCACGCTAATTTTACTACTCTATGAAGCCATTTCATCCCTGCCTTCCCACTATACTTCATCATTTCAGGTCTAATTTCAACTATTCCTGCTGCCTTATGACAATGGGGTTTATTTACTATCCTTTCCACTTCCTCAAGCATAATTTCACCAACATCATTTTCCTCCTCCCCATGAGCTTGGCTGTTTGCAACACCACCATGATGATTTCCTTTTACATTGAGAAGATATTCAAAATATTCCCTCCACCTCTCCAGTGATTCCCTGGGATCTATTATGAGTTCATCTGAATTACTCAAAACACTGTTCATTTCCTTTTTCCCTCCCTTCCTAAGATTCTTTATTACTGTCCAGAAAGGTTTCCCTGCTGCTTGACCTAGCCTTTCCAGGTTATTACCAAAATCTTCCCATGACTTCTTTTTGGATTCAACAACTATTTGTTTCGCTCTGTTTCTTTCATCTACGTACAAAGCCCTGTCTGCCTCGGCCCTTGTTTGGAGCCATTTCTGTTAAGCCTTCTTTTTACGTTTACAGGCTGCTCTCACTTCATCATTCCACCAAGATGTTCGCCTCTTCCCATCTTTACACACAGTTGTTCCTAGGCATTCCCTTGCTGTTTCTACTACAGCATCCCTGTATGCCACACATTCACTTTCTATATCCTGAACCTGCTTACTGTCTACTGTTCGAAACTTCTCATTAATCATATCCATGTACTTCTGTCTAATATCCTCGTCCTGGAGATTTTCTACCCTTATTCGTTTGGAGACAGATTTCACTTTCCCTACGCTAGGCCTAGAGACACTTAGTTCACTACAGATCAGATAGTGGTCTGTATCATCGGAAAATCCGCGAAAAACTCGTACATTCCTAACAGATTTCCTGAATTCAAAGTCTGTTAAGATATAGTATATTATGGATCTGGTACCCCTAGCCTCCCATGTGTATTCGTAACAGCTAAACCCATACTAGCACAGAAGTCCAGCAAACGCTTCCCATTCCCATTAGCTTCCATATCTTCCCCACATTTACCAATCACCCTTTCGTATCCTTCAGTTCTATTCCCAACTCTCGCATTGAAATCGCCCATTAGCACTATTCTATCCTTGCTGTTCACCCTGACCACGATGTCACTCAATGCTTCATAAAACTTGTCAACTTCATCCTCATCTGCATGGTGAATACACGGACACAATTCTTGTCCTAATTCCTCCCACTGACAAATCTACCCACATCATTCGCTCATTTACGTGCCTAACAGAAACTATGCTGCGTGCAATGGTATTCCTGATAAGGAGCACTACCCCAGACTCTGCCCTTCCCTTTCTAACACCCGTCAAGTACACTTTATAATCTGCTATCTCTTCCTCATTATCTCCCCTTACCCGAATATCACTTACTCCTAGCACATCCAGATGCATCTTCTTTGCTGACTCAGCCAGTTCTACCTTCTTTCTTCCATAAGCCCCATTAATATTGATAGCTCTCCATCGAATTCCATTTCGTTCGCCAAGTTGTTCCCAATGAGTCCCTCGCCTGTCAAATGGGAGTGGGTCTCCATTACTCCCATAGGTCCGAGGCTTGCTTAAAGTGTTCTGAGCTCGGTAAATTCATGAAGCAGGATGCTGCCCTACTTGCACATAGTCCAAGTGAGGATCTCTCCTCTAACGGGTTATGGACCACCGGTGAATGGAATAGTCCTAGCCGCCTGAGCACAAGGAAGGCCACGATTCAGAATATGTCCGAGGTGCCCACCCCATTCCATAGCAACTGGTATCCCGACTCTCAGGACCACTTACTAGGCCACTCAGCCGTTGCCCATGGTTCACGAACTAGGACGTGACTACAGTAACCCACAAACATGAACCATTAATTGATATAAGGAATGCAGAAATTTTCTCACGGAACTGGAGTGTGTCCCACAGAGATAGGATTGGAATGGTAGGTGGGGGAGTATTCATTATGGTGAAAGAAGAATTTGTAAATTACGAAAATATAAAAGAGACAAATATGAATTTCTAGGTGTAAGGCTGATTTCTAAAGATAATAGGCAACTTGATGTCTTTGGAGTGTACAGACCGGAAAAGGGTAGCGCTGACTCTTGTTCAGAAATGTTCGATACGATAATCAGCTATGTGGGAAACGATATGGAAAGAAAGCTGAGTGTGGCGGGAGATCTTAATTTACCAGATGGCATTTGGAAAGGTAATGCGAACGACAGGAAGCATGACCAACAAATGGCAAATAAGTTAACATGGGAACGACAGCTGATTCATAAAGTGATGGAACCGACTAGAGGAAAGAATGTTCTGGCCGTGGTGCTGGTAAAACCAGATGAGCAATCTAGAGAAACCGAATTAATACATGGTAGTGATCACGAAGCCATTTTGTCGTAGTTAAAAATAAATGTGATAGAAAGGAAGGTCTTAAAAGCAGGACTATTACGCTGTACCATATTGTCCCCGTCAAATTGGCCTGTAATGAACATTTTGTAGTGCTGTCAACTAACAGGCTATTATTTATTTCGTACGGGCGAGACATTTCCAGCCCGGGTTACAGAGACGTGTTCACATGTGGAGAACCGGTTTTAGCCAGCCAGGGGAGAAGTATTGATTTCCCGATCGAGCGAACAGCTGATGCCACGTGACCCAGTGAGGGCTCTCAAGGCCGCTGAGAGGTGAATACGCATGACAAGTGCCTACAAATGAGAGCACTTTCCACTTTTCAGGAGGAAGACGGCGTGGAGCCACACCTACCTCGCGAAGTTATTAAATACCTTAGTTTGCGAAGAAATACTCTCTTGCTACCTTGCTCTTGCCACCTTGCGATCTTGCTATATTGCGCTCTTGTTCTCCTGCTGAATGACTGAATCGGCGCTCTCAATTATTCTACAGAAAAGTTTTGAACACGAGCATTCTGTAGTTGGACTTGAAATGTCATCCTTTCACTACAATAACCTACGATTCTGACGAACCTTCACAGGCTAAGTTAAGTGTCGTTCATCATCGAAACTCGGCGTATTTGTGTGTGAATATTTCCTAAAGACTTGTGTTAGTTTCAGCTTACACCGCATCAGAAGAAGTATGAGGATTACCACGTGGCTACTGCAGTACCTCAAGATGCTTCCACAAATTGAAGAGGACCCCTACAGAATTCCTGCATTGAACTTCGCTGCTGCCATGGTGTTCTAAGTGAAGGCGAAATCTAACATGGGGAGATAACGACAGAAGCAGCCATCCAACACCATATGATCCAAGAATTCCAGATCACCGGCAGATATCCAGTTTCATCATCATGCATTTAAATACCTTTTTTTTAAAAAATATTTCTGTGTTCATCTTTGTAGAAGTAATTCTTGCTTATTCATTAACGTTGATATTTCTTCTACATTTGCAGTAGTACTTGATATTTTCATTCTTCTTTCATTGGGAGATGGTAGTGTTGTCAGGTTGAGTGTGAACGACTAGTAAACCATATTAGTGTGGATAGGATGTGTGTGTGTGTTCTGTGATTAATCTAAAGGTCCCATTTAATAGCCTAGCATTAATTAAAATCATTGTCCTCGACGATAACTAATAATTTGAATTTTGGAATATTTTATATAAGGAAACATTGTGGGGCAGATTTCCGGCATTCTTTTGCATGCCGATTTTCTACGTAAATTCCTTCTTGTCGGGTTTAACACGTGTTAGAGTCATCTGGCTTATTGTCAAGCTTTGGTTCACGTAATATCTCGCGCATATAATAATAATAATAACGATGATAATAATAATAATAAGAAGAAGAAGAATTTCATTTCGGGTTAAATGAATGGATAAAGGGTCATGTGTGTAAATAGTGCTCGATTTTGTGTCGATGTTCATGTGTGCTCAATTGTAGTGAAGATGGGCCTGGAATATGGCAGAATCCTGATTGATCAATTAATGTAGTGGTTGAATGGTTGAAATCCATTTATTGAATTTTTATTGAGGAATACATGCATGTGGACGTATTTTCTTCAATTGCTGAGTAGTGTTAATTTGAGAATGTAGGATGGAGTAATAATAAAGTCGTGACTCATGAGCCATAAACGTGAACGCTACATTTGACCTGTATTATGTGCGTGTCTGTCGATGACCAAATTTCCAGAGATTTACTGTTAAAGCTGTTGTAACCAACGTTGTGGAATCTGCATCATCTTTGACCAAGTGACCACTGAAGTTTCGTCACAAATCCGAGAGTCGAAAATAAAAGCTTTCTTTAGCCGATATCGTCATCACGAGAATTCGCATGTCAAGGGTTAAAAATCAAAATCATAAAAATCAAGAACTAGAGTTCGTTGTAAATAGTGTAGATAATTCGCGTGTGTCTTTGTGTGAATGTGGTACGTGTGTGTTGTAGTAATTTCTGTGACTGGCGATATAACTTATTTTCTTCTTTTGAAATGTGGTTCTGACCTGGCCTTGTGTTTTGGTCAGGTTGGGTCCAGGTGGTTAACATCGTTGTTCGAGGTGATTTAATTTATTTGGTGTTTAACCTTTAGTAAATTTTATTTAAAAATTATATTGAGACAAGATTACAGTTTCAAACGCCAATGAATAAGGAGGGGTTATTTCAATCGTTTGGACAAATGTTCATTGTGTTCTAAAGCTTAAAATGCAAGATTTTACCAAGGCGTCAGAGGCTTAAGGTCAACTTTACGTGCTGTTCAATTGAATATTAGAGAAATTTTGTGGGAATAATTATTATCTGAATGCAGTTCAATGGAAATACTCGTTGGCTGAACGGTCAGCGTACTGGCCTTCGGTTCAGAGGGTTCCGGGTTCGATTCCCGGCCGGGTCGGGGATTTTAACCTTAATTGGTTACTTCCAATGGCACGGGGGCTGGGTGTATGTGTTGTCTTCATCATCATTTCATCCTCATCACGACGCGCAGGTCACCTACGGGTGTCAAATAGAAAGACCTGCACCTGGCGAGCCGAACCCGTCCTGGGATTTCCCGGCACTAAAAGCCATACGACATTTCATTTCATTTCAATGGAAATGAGTCCGATTAAGGTGTTCTGAAATGATGATTTTTCTGAATAAGATTGGTCGGCTTAATTTTACTAATTTCGCGTTTATGGACAAGAGAATGTGACATAAAATTACTCACGAGTAAAACAACGCGATTGAGTATTTGTTTCTAGCGGACTTAGACGCCGTAATTTATTCAATTATTTAATAATTTAAATTCTATTTGAAGTAATAAATGTCGTCAGGGAGAGATCTGACAATTGAAAGGTTTAAAATCATTTGCAGAGCAAATAGCCTAATTAGATCTGCTCATTCTCATCGAAACTCGGCGTATTTGTGTGTGAATATTTCCTAAAGACTTGTATTAGTTTCAGGAAATTTATCCCAATGTAAAATTTTATTTTTGTATTTTGTCAAGCCGGGTGTGGGCTAATATTAATTTGTATATTTACAGAATTATTCAACGTCGAAATGGGATCAAAAATTTAAGAGTTGTATCTGGGGAGAGAGAGGGAGACCGGCTGAGAAGATGTTACTTTGTTTTGCCATCAAGATTTTTAATAAGATGTTATTTTATTATTTCCATTTAGTGCTAGTTGATAATAAATGTCAAAACCTGTTGTTTGATTCTTTTTGTATTATTGTCGTCAGTCCTTGTTTCTTTCCCTGTCCTCGAAATTAAGCAGAGAGCGAGGGTCTCAGAGGACGACCATTCGATATAGAAATGTACGTGTGAGCATGTGAGAAACAGTCTTCTCTCACGTGAAAAAATAAATACATGATCTTTTATTTTAAAGGAGATTCCAAATACTTATTCCCACATCTGAAACACCTTCAGTTTTTGAGTTATTCATATGTATCCCCATAAAAATAATTTAACACCTTGATCAGTCCTTCCCCCATCCCCAACCCCATCTAAGTCTATTTTCCAAATACAAAAATACATGTTTCTTTATTTTTAAAGGAGATTCAAAATACCGTACCAGTTTTCACGTCTGTAACATCTTCAGTTTTTAAGATATAAGTATCGTCAAGAAAAAAGAATTCAACTATTTTTCACTTCTTTTCACCTCCCGTTGAGTACTTTCTCCGAAAACAAAAAGGTGTATGTTCCTGTATTTTCAGAGGACTTTCCAAATACCAAGTTTATTGTCTCAAACATGTTAAGTTTCTTATATATAATGTAGATATACCGGTGTTAAGGTATACTGCTTGGCTGAGCGTGCCCGGTAAAAAGGGGACAATATGGCTGATAAAGCAGGCATGAGGGAGTTTTTAGAAAGTACTGTGTCGATGCATAAGATCCTGCGGTTCTTATATTTTACATTTTATTTTATTTTATTTTACTGTCACTGTCACGGACTGTAAATCACAATCACTCAGTGATGTATTCACCTCCACTCTCTATGATCTTCTGCCAACGTTCAGGTAGAAGTTGTATGCCTCGCCTATAGAACTGTTTTGGTTATGAAGAGTCGTGGTCTACATGGAAGAGTCTGAACAGGCTGCGGTCTAGGGTCGGTCGATCTAAGAACAATATGAAGAAGTGAGGTCCATCTGAAGAGTCAACGCTCTCTGCCTGCGGGGAAGAACAAACCATGGCGCACCTCCTTAATTGCAACTCCTGCTCTCTCGTTTGCAGCATGCAAGATTTAGCGAAGACCACACCAAATGGTCGAGATATCGCCAAATTCTGGTCCGATATATTATAATTGTTACTTTGAATGTACCTCTAGTATGTTGTTACCAGTTAGGCCTATCTAATTATTTCTCATGTTTTAACTAATAATGTATATGGTGTATTGTTTCTGATACGAATAAATAAATAAATAAATTATATCACACGCTCGTACAGGTCCCGCACCGACACAGGTTTTCAGGTCATTTCCATACTCATTAGACCACGTGGCTGATGACCACAGATATCCCAATCCCCTTAACGACGTAACAGCAAATGAACCAGTATTACCGTTGACAATTCCATACATCTCCAGGGTCCGAAACCGATGACCAGGGTTGTCTGAAGCCCCTAGGACGGAAACTAAATACTAACAATAACAAAACCAGTCTGGCGGGAATGTAACGTAACATGGCATACACTAGTAGCAGTCTTCGGCTGTTATCGTAGTTCAGTTGCTCTTAAACATAAAACCAGTTTGGCAAGTATATTACCTAACATCTCGTGGATCGCACAGGTAGCATTAATCTGTTACAGTAGTACATTTACTCTCAAACATTAACAGAAACCATGTTGGCACGGATGGCGCCTGACTTGCCTGTTATCAAAGGACAGCTATTCATTCACAAGAACAAGGAATACTACCTACTCAGAAACATCGTATCCCTTTGCTCTCGAAAATAACTTCCGAGGATTACTAAAAGTTTGATATACAGTGGTTCGTCACATCGTTCTCTATTGAAACAAGAAATATCTGCACGTATACCCCTAACACGCTGTATATTCTAATTAGACTAATTCCTACAAAGATGATGAAAAGACGTAAAGTTTCTTCTTGAGCCTGAGTACGAGCTGATACCGTAGATTATATTCTGAGGTTTAATAAATTTCGTGAATTTCCCAAACATTTTGTATCTGAGGACCACTCAGCATAACGCATACATATCCTAGGAAGCCCTAGTCAAAAAACATAATATTTAGCTCAGTAAACAAAGTGCAGAATTTTGTAATGTCATCATGTTTAATTTTAATCGTATAATATAAACCTAATATTTACTTACCTTTAAAATTTTGAAATATAAATAACTTGATTTACAGTTCATAAACAACCTTCCTAATTACATGGGTAAACATTATAAAAGAACGACACTTGGTTAATAATTAAAACTTACTTGAGAGCATTCACTTGGTACAGTTTTTGGATCAATGCGACGGGTGGTACTGTTATCCAGAGACCAAGTATTTTAGGTCTGGTTCAAGCGTAGTAACTCAAAGCCGAAGATCAGTCTATATATTAGCTCTGTTAGTTTGGTTTGTTTTCAATTGTGTGAGCACAGAAAATATACACTTACACAAGTAAGTCATTATATGTAATATTGCCTTTTTAGAAATGGAAGGACAAAGAGGATGTGCATGGATGCAAAAATCGATCAGGGACGTGTAGTTGTGATTCCCAGGATCTTCAAATAAAAGTCATAAGACACTTCGTTTAGTTGATCCTCCTCAAGCGAGGACTGTTTATGTTCATTTTCCAATAAGAGGTTCCTCGTCCGTGAGATTTTCTCTACCATAGGCAGAAAATGTCGTCTGAGTGCGGATCCTAGGAATTCCAGCTGTTTTACAATAATTATTATTTCACTTACCGGTACAATGTTTGGTAGTATTTCTTCACTTACAGACAGGAAAGCACTAGGTGTTGGGAAAGAATCAAATTGGATTTTGCTCATTGTTATCATTGTTCCATCAATTTTGTCTTGGACCATCAAGAGTCTGACTTACGTTCCTTGAGGACTTGAATTCAGTTCATTCAAGTGACTGAATATATCTACAAAACAAGCAAGTCTCGCAAGCCACGAGAAATTCTTGAAGATGCTTATCCCGTCGAGAAGAAAAAAGCCCTGTATGCAATAGCAAATGCCCACGGTCAATTCCCATATCCTTGCATAGCTCCAAAAATAACCTGGAATTTAGAGGCCTGGCTTTGAATAAATATCGTTCACAGCTTCTTTCTTTTCATCACGCAGTTCTGAAACCATGCTGCGAATTGCTTCACGGCAGATGCAACAATGCGTCCAAGTTACACGAGGGACGACAGACTACACGTGTGCAATTACGTCCTTAGATAAAGCCCAAGCGCCGTCGGTAGTTAACTCAACGCATTTCTCCCAGATAAATCCATTGTCAGTCATTAATGTTTCCAGGACCGTATAGATACTTTCGGTATTCTCGTGCGTTGGTAACATTGAACAAAACAGCAGATACTCGTGGACGATTTTTCAAATTCACATCGAACGACAGTTAATAAGTTTGCATTCTTAGAAAGAACATTGATTTCGTCGATCTGCAACGCGTAACATTCAACATTTTTCACTCGTTCCAACAATGTATCTCGGATATATGCTGCCCATTTCTTCGCTTGAGAGTGTTGTCAGAGAACGATATTGGACCCAATTGTTTTGAGTATTTTCACTAAGTACAGATTTACTGTCAGTTTTCCTGCAGGTAGTACTATCTTCTCTCCGATGGTGTGAGGTTGGCTATGTTTTACTGTTAATACGGAAACTTGTTATTCAGCTTGTCAGCTGTACTACCTTACACGGTTTGGAGATTCCGTTTTAATTTCGATGGTTTCATACACTCGTTATATAAAACGTCACCTCACAAAACTTACTGGGGTTTCTCATCATATCCGACATTCAGCACAGTAAATCCAATTTCCAGGTCATATTTAGCACGTTTTTGCACTTATTCAACAGTTTTCCAGCTTGCGGTTGAGGTTTCCAGAACACACTGATTTGCCTCACACTTCAATGAACATGTGTTCAACATATTATCGGCTTCCACAGTGTTATTCTTCGCTTTTGGATTCCTGAATTTTGGGAACGTCAGGCGACACACTTGACTACGCTGGCGCAACTGGCTAAGTACCAAACCAAGCCACTTAAAGAGTTACTAAAAATCCGCTGCTAACTTGTGCCATCTATCGCCAAGTTAGGGGTTTCATATACCGCATGTAAGTTATATTGTTATATAGTAAAAAGCAAAGTCATCTCCGTACAGGCCATGAAGGCCCCTGCAGGGGTGGAAGGTAAAAGCTTCCCCCATCCGTAATCTCGCCACTTGGCGGGGTAGAGTGGTTAGCTCTACGCCCGGCCGCCTGTGCTCCCAGGAATTAACCTGGTACTCATGTTTGGTGTCGGCTGAGTGAACCTCAGGGCCATGTACATCTCCAGAAGTGGAAGGTAACAATTCCATCTATTGTGTACTGTATGGTAACAGCTACGAACGGCGACACCTGTATATCACCAGCAGATCAACAGAGGGCACCATCCGTCCAAAATTTGCCACCTGCGGATAAAGCATCATTCACGGCTCCGGAAGACCTGCACCACCACGAGGACAAAAATCGCGATGGACGAGGAAACAGGAAAACAAGCAAGAAGCCTTGAAGCCAGTGACTCTCCGAGTCCCATTCATCGCAAGAAGCTCGCCACTGCTCTTGAGGATGACAGGTCCCGTGCATCGACTGGAAGTACCTTTACACCACTGTCAGTCAATCGCGAAGCATCTCCAAGCGGCCATCTCTCAACATCAGAGAGAATGATATCAGAGCAACGTTCCATTTACCACCTGGGAACCAGTCTCCGGGATTTATGCCATTAAATATTAGAAGATATGCAGAGGCAGCAAAACACCCTGCACTGCCATACAAAGTACGACAGCTCAGTGGCACAGCAACAAACACCGGTCTACATGCCCCATTCTACATAATGAAGTTGAGGTATCTGAACCTGGACGGCAACCACCCGAAAGCAATCTATCATATTCTCACAAAGTTTCTGCCCAACGCCATACACGATTACAACCTAGAAATTCAGTGGAGGAAAAACGGCTACAATATAAAAACTTCTAGACCATTCTACACAGTCCTAGTCAACTCCATAGGACTGACGCACTTTGGAACGCACGCTGCAGCACAGAACCTGGCTGGTTCAACAACCCCGGCGCAACCAACCACCTTCGCGTCCAGCCATCACCTTGTCAGTGGTGGCATATGGGGTCGATCGCAGTTAGACATAGGACGAGGTCGCTGCCCTACTCCAGCAGCAGGGACATCAAATATTCGGGGCCATTCGAATCCTGAATGCCAACGGACAGACCTGCTGATGCGTATCCTGTCCCGGAATGCGGCAACATTGGGCCAGCTACTGAGAGATTTTGTGCTGATGTACGCGAAGCGACATCGTGTGGAGGCCTACCGCTCATCTCCACCACAGCGCAGGTGCTGCGTTCGCTGACAGTCCTACGATCATCCTACTACTGCACCGTGCTTTTTCGATCAGGTATGCGCGATTTGTAGTGGTCAACGGGCCTCACATGCTTGCATGAAAAAGAGATCACCCAATTGCAGCACTTGCGGCGAAGCTCATCCAACATTTTCAGTTAAATGCAAGGGTAAACCTCAACCTCCTCTCACTCAACCTTTCACTCCCATTGACCTTCCTACCCCGCCCGTCGGTAGATGCAGAGTGGGTCTCGGACCATAAGTGGCCACGACTGGTTCGTGGTCCAACAGCTCTGCATTTTGACCGGCCAACCGAGCAGAGGAGGGGTGGCCACGACTCTACCATGGCTCTACGCCTATGCATTCGGGAGACGTGACAGTGTTGGACCTCACGGCTGGCCCCAGCCGTCGGCTGTCCTGAGAATGGTTTTCCGTGGTTTTCCATTCTCCTGCACTAAGATGAATGCCGGGACAATTTCTAGCATAGGCCATGGCCGCCAACCCCCTCACCTTCTCCGATCATCTCCTTCACTGAAGCAAATCTCCCGGCCTGAGAGACGGGGTCACCGTCTAAGAGGCTCGCCTCCCCCTTCAGGGGAGGAATGAAACGTTTTAGCAGCTACCCCGCCTTCTTTTTCCACTCTTCCCCCTCCCTCAACTGAGAACATTCTACGATTCATCACTATGGTGCTCCAGAATGGTATCCCTTTCCAACGTCCTAATGTTCTGTATCAGATCTAGATCTTCCACACTCACTTGGACGCAACGTTCTCTGGGACAAGAATGCACTTGTGCATTCTTTCCCCTTGATCCTAGTCCACTATTGTAGTAAATGAAAGTTTATTACGATAATGTATGTTCTTTGAGGGCCAAGTGACCGCTGCTGGATCTGCAGATAGATCAACACAAACCGGATATTATACTCTTTTATGAATCATTTTAACAAGAAAACATAGTTCAAAATTTAAAAACCATATTTTCTACCCCTCCGATCGCCCCACCAGAGGCCGCAGATGGGTAGCTATTAGTATTCATCAATCCATCCCCTCACAACAACATTATCATTATCCATATCATCGCTCCACCGGTAAAACGTTGTATTCCACAAAGCTCTTCTTATCGAATATTCTCCTTAAAACTTGTCACGCCTCCAGCCACATATGGATATGCAGTCTATCAGAACAATGTCCGTTGTGTTCGTCTTCCTATGCCAATGAGTAAACGAAAATGAACCTTACATACATTATACACTAGTATTGCGTAAATACGTAATGCAAACATACATTCGTTCAGTACGGTACAGTAAAGTTTATTTTCCTTTGCACACGGGCATAGGAAAATGAACACAACGGACATTGTTCTGATGGACTGCATATTGCACCCGTCCACCCTCTGAGTCCCAGACTAGCATTTATCTCAGGGGTGTCGGTTCATTTTTTTAAGTCATCAAAATATAAATATAGAGGCATCAGCGAACACAGGGATGAACGGGGCATATAAAAATAAAAGGTGGGGAAAGCTCAATTGTAAGCATGAATTTAAGGACTCCATGATAGGACTAGGAAGTGACATTTAACTTTCAAAAGGGTCAAAAGGGCATAACATCTAACTACAATAAAAATATGAGAATGGTTTCCTTAATTGCCAGAAGGAGCAGTTTATTGCGCCATCCGGCGCGCTGAATTTCGATACACTTAATAAAACAATTGATTTGACAACACATTAAATCAACAGGTCACTTGCTTCACCGCAAGTGGCGAAAATACGCTTATAATGTTCATCCTGAAAATAATTACAACTGTCTGGTATAATTCACTGGTCGATCACGTTAGGATCGAACCCGTGTCCATATGACCTGATGGTCCACAAGGATGCGCCTTCTTCAGATCGAGAGCCCGAGCATAAACTAGGTTTATCGTCGGCTTCTCGACTCAAATTACATTGAGTACCTCCGAATATCTGCATTTCCCGAGGTCGGTACTCGGGATGGTTAATGTTACGATGATTACTCACTAAAATATACAATGCAATGTTTCAATTGCAGTACTATCCGTAACAGTGGAAAAAGGCGAGAATCCTTGTATTTGGCAAACCAGGCAAGGACAAGTCTAACCCTAAAAATTATAGGCCCATCAGCCTCCTGGACGCCCTCATCAAAGTATTCGAGAAAATACTGCTATAAAAGCTAATAGCACATATCAAGGAAAGAGGAATCATTTGACACGAACAATTCGGTTTTAGGAACGGCCACTCCGCCCCGCAACTGCTTACCCGGGTCTTAGAACAAACGACCATCGGACTAAACAAGCGGAGGGACACAGGCACCGTATTCCTCGATATCCAGAAGGCATTCGATAAAGTCTGGCACGAAGGCCTATTAGCGAAACTAATAGACTTCGAATTCCACCCAGGGTACATAAGATTAATTAAATCATACCTGGAAGGCCGAGAGTTCCAAGTAGATGTCCACAACACACTGTCAAGCACGCGACCGATCAGGGCTGGCGTAGCCCAGGGGTCACTAATAGGCCCAATGCTGTTCATCCTATTTACGAATGACATGCCGACAGTGGAACTCGCTACCACGCACCTCTACGCGGATGACACTGCTATCACAGTACAACACCCTCAGCTAGCATGCACCCGAAAGAGACTACAAGTAGCACTAAGAACTCTCGAGCCCTGGCTAACCAAATGGCGTATCAAGGTCAACGTTGACAAATGCCAAGCTGTGATGTTCACTGGGAAGAACAGACGCACACATAGGCCAGCCAACATAAAACCGCTCAAACTATTTAATCAAGATATAGCATGGCACGACAAGGTTAAATATCTGAGTAGTCCTAGATAGAAAACTAACCATGCTACATCACATTAAAAAGATCCAGCGAAAAACACACGCACGACTGTCACAGCTCTATCCCATACTGAATTAAAGATCCAGTATTAACAAGAGAGTAGCAATCAACATGTACAAGGCCCTAATTAGGCCAATAATAACGAACGCAGCCCCCGCCTGGGGCTACACTGCTATGACGAACCTGGATAAGCTGGAACTAATTCAAAACAAATGCATTCGAGCAGCGGCTAGAATCCCGTATGACACACCAATACGCCACCTACGCGCAATTGCGAAAGTCAGCTCGATGAGGTAACATATAAGAAAACAAACACTCCGAATGTACACGAAGTCATGTGGTAGTAAGGTCAACCCACTAGTCAGTGGAATAGGACGCTATGACGTCGACCTATACACCAAATATCCCACACCGAAACACATTCTGTTCAGCTACAGGGCTAGGAGGCTGGGGGCCCAAAACCGCCCTCGCTCTTAAGCTGACACCAACTCACTACACCGCACTCCTTAACATTACGCACACACACCACAACACCTGTATATATGTACATGCTTGTTTACTACCTACATCCTTCCCCCTCGTGTGTGCTTCTACAATTGTAGGGGGCTAACCTTGGTTACCCTCTTCAATTGAAGATCCTCTTGGTGGTGAGGGGGACTAGTAGCTCCTTTCTTGCGATGCCGAATGGAGCCCTATTGGGTAACCGTTCGGCATACAAGGAGGAGGAAGCTAAAGCACCGCCCAACCCTAAGGTGTAACGCGACCCGTGCCGATGGGGTGCATGGCACATGGGAAATGTGTCTTGGACGGAGCCTTCGAGATACTTGGCGCCCTCTCGAAGTAAGTAGCCTTACCCAGGTATGCGGGGCTCTGCCTGGGCGGACATATATTTCCCTAGCTACTCGTGGGATTTGTATGAATACGGTAGCCATCCATAAAACGGAGAGCTCTTCTGGGGCCTCCGAGAGAAACACTACAACAACGACCGAAGGGGACTCTTCGGAGATACCCTCGGATAGTTCATCTTCGACAGTTAGAGGGCTCACTCAAGAGGTGGGCAATCTACAGGTCCAGAAGAAGAAGAAGAAACAGCGCTCTGGCGCTGAAAAGAGGAGATACAAGAAGGCCTTAAAGGCCCGGGAGCAGGCCAAAGAGGGCCTGACTCCTGGGGCTGAGGGGACTTCTACTATCACAACAGCGACAACAGTGGAGGGATCCAATGGGCACAAGAGGTGGGACCCTGAAAAGGGCTCTGCTTCTAGGGCACAGAGGACCCCACCCACTAAGATGCCAGCGGGGAAACGACTTCTGTCGGGGGCAACCCCAGAAGAAGACCGGCAGACCCGCAAGAGACCCAAGGTGGAGTACGCCAGGATAGCCAAAGCTGGGATCAGGATGGCCATAGTACCTGTGGGATATCCTGACCAGCAGCTATCCGAGAAATAGGTGGAAGCTGTGGAAGAGGCTATCACCAATCTGATAGACGGGCTTCCGGAGCAGGGGCCCATTAAGCCTCAGTTCCTGGACTGCTATCTGTCGAGGGGTGCGGCCGTCATCATCGCAGAGAACAACGAAACTGTAGCATGGCTTTCTAGTCTTGTTGCAGGTATACAACCGTGGGAAGGAGCCAGGCTCACAATTGTGGGCATGGACAAACTCCTTTCCTACAAGAGAGTCATGGTCTGGATACCAGGACAACCAAAGGACAATAACGTCCTTTTGGGAAGAATGGCACGCCAGAACCATGGCTTAAATCCCACCAGCTGGAGGGTCTACGACCGCAAGGAGGAGAAGAGAGGTGTCCGCCTTGTGGTCAGCATGGACTCCAGGGATGTGGAGAAAGTGGTGGGGAAGAAGATCTTCTGCGGGGTGCATGTGGCTACCTTCACCTTGGTGGAGGGCAAGCATGACAAGCAGAGGACCAACCCCACCACGGAAAAAAATCGAGACCAGCAGGGGCAAAGAGCTGGAGCCCGGACAGGAACCGGGGCCAGCCAAGCCCCAGGATCCATCGCGGGAGACGGAGCTGCAAGTTCCGGAGACCGCATAAGGTAAAGTATTCTATGAAAGTAAAGAATGATTACTTTCATACAAGCAAATATACAACATTGTATAGCGGCCTCTAGGGTACTTAATAGAAGTATCCAGAAAGGCGGGTTTTCGGTCGCCCTGATACAGGAACCCTGGCTTAGACAGGGGCATATCATGGGACTAAAATGTGCAGGTTTCACGCTATTCAGTGGAATAGCAGAGGAGAAGCCTAGAGCATGTATACTAGTTAAGGATCATAACGCTTGGGCTATACCGGGTTTCATTAGTAGAGACCTGGTAGCAGTCCTAATGAGATATGAAGAGGGCGGACAGCCAAGAGACTTGGTTGTCTGTTCTGCATATTTCCCAGGAGACTCTGAATCTCCACCCCCGCCGGAGGAGTTCAAGAGACTGGTGATATACTGTAGGAAACAAGGATTAAACCTCATAGTAGGATGCGATGCCAATGCTCATCATAGCATTTGGGGAAGCAAAAATACAAACCGAAGGGGAGAGCACTTCATAGAATTTCTATGTACAATTGATCTTGAGATCATGAATATTGGTGATACCCCTACCTTCATTCATAACAGGAGCGAAGGGATCATAGATCTTACCCTGGGTTCCATGGGAATCATGCAGGAATTTAAAGACTGGAAGGTCTCTTTGGAGCCTTCCTTGTCAGATCATAGACACATTGTGTTTTATATAGAGGGCTCCATCGAGATCCCGTCTTACAGAAACCCTAGAAGAACCGATTGGATATCTTTTAGGGAGGACGTGAGGAGGGGACTGGAGGGAGGACCCTCAAACATAATTAAAAACAAAGAGGAGCTGGAGCTCAGTGTGAGTTTTCTCACACGGACACTGGTTACCTCTTATGAATTAAACTGCCCTATTGTTAAGGCAAAGAGAGTAACAGGAAGCTTCAAGTGGAATAGTTATCTTGAACACCTGAGGAGAAATACACTAAGGCTCTGGAATAAATACAGGGAACTTCAGGATCAAGAAAGCCTAGATTCTTACAAAGAATCACAAAGAAGGTACAAGTCAGAAGTCAAAAAGGTTTCTAGGAAATCTTGGAGACAATTTTGTGACTCCATTGAAAGTCAACATGAAGCGGCAAGGCTTCACAAAATTTTAACCTTGGATAGAAGGGCAAGGCTGGGCTCACTGGAGACTCCTTCTGGTGGATACACATCCACAGAGGTGGAGACCCTGAGCTTACTGCTTGATGCCCACTTTCCAGGTTCGGTAATCACGAATTGTGAGGTAGAATCGAGCGGATCCTTCAGACCCGATAAAAGTGGCTGGAGGGAAGCCGCAGAGATTGTCACCCCAAGAAGGGTTAAGTGGGCATTAGAATCCTTTGCCCCTTACAAATGCCCAGGTGTGGATGGGATCTTCCCGGCGCTTCTTCAGGAGGTGGAAGAGGTCCTTATACCATACCTGGTTAGAATTTTTAGAGCCTGTCTCACTATGGGGTACGTGTACTCCTTGTGGCGTCAGGCGAAGGTGGTATTTATACCTAAACCCGGAAGGTCTTCATATACTAGACCTAAGGATTATACTGTAGACCCATTAGTCTAACGTCTTTTCTACTTAAGACTTTGGAAAGACTGGTGGATAGACATATCAGGGAGAAAGTATTAAGAGACTTTCCCCTGCATTCCCACCAACATGCATATCAACCAGGGAAGTCGGTTGAGACGGCACTGCACCAGCTGGTTTCTAGGCTGGAGAGTGCCTTGGATCAACAACAACTTGCCATGGTTGTATTCCTAGATATAGAAGGGGCCTTTAACTATACATCTTTGGGCTCCATAGAACGTAGTCTAGAGAGAAGAGGAGTGAGCAGCATGCTCATAAAATGGATTATGACCTCACTGCAGGGCCGTCAAGTTCTGTTTACCCTCAACGCTGTAATGTTGAGAGCTAATATAGACAGGGGGTGTCCACAGGGAGGAGTATTATCACCAACATTATGGTGTCTGGTAGTGGATGAACTACTTACCAGGTTAAATGTTGGAGGAATATACGCCCAAGGCTATGCAGACGACATAAGCCTGATGGCAGTAGGAAATTTCCCCAGTACAGTTTCCGAACTCGTACAGAGCTCTCTACGTAGGGTGGAAAGATGGTGCCACGAGACAGACTTGTCGGTTAATCCCGATAAGACGGAGCTTGTGGTATTTACCAAGAGGAGGAGGCTAGACGGACTGTCAGAGCCCTTCCTATTTGGGAAAAAATTAGTTAAGACAACTTCGGTTAAGTACCTAGGGGTAATCCTTGAGGCAAGACTGAGTTGGAAGAAACACATAGATCATAAGGTGGATAAGGCTCGCAAGACTATGTGGGCCTGTCGCAGGGCCATCGGGAAGACTTGGGGCCTAAGACCTAAGGTGGTCCAGTGGCTCTATATCTCCATTGTACGGCCCACGATCACCTATGCATCTATAGTTTGGTGGCCAGGCTCAGAAAGTAAAACTGTGAGCACCAAGTTAAACAGTGTCCAAAGACTTGTCTAGGAATAACAGGGGCACTGGATACTACACCATTATGTGCAATGGAGGCCATCCTAGGTTTTCCCCCATTACATTTATATGTTAAGGTAATAGCGGGAATGAGTGCCTATCGCCTTTGGTCACTCGGAGGATGGTCCTTCAAAAACCCGAATAGAGGTCATGCCTCTATTCTTACAAGGCTTCACCAGACTTGCCCTATGACAATGATGATCGGGGATCTGATGAAGCCTAGCTTTAATTTGAATTATAAATTTACAGTGGTGATACCCACAAGGGAGGAGTGGGCCGCGGACGCTGGGGCCCGTCTTAAGTCTGGGGGCTGTACGTGTTACACAGATGGCTCGCGGACGGAGACGGGCACAGGCGCCGGGGTCTGGGGGCCTAAGACAAGGCTCTCCCTTCCTATGGGTAAATATACTACTGTTTTCCAGGCTGAAGTATACGCAATACTAGCCTGTGCTGTAAATATATGGAATATGCCTGGACACAGAAGACATATCACTATTTGTAGTGATAGCCAGGCAGCGCTAAAAGCACTATGTGCAGTTAAAACAACATCAAAACTGGTATGGGAATGCCAAAGGATGTTAGATCAGCTGTGTGAGCTTAGCTCAGTTACCCTATTATGGGTTCCTGGGCACACAGGTATCAGTGGAAATGAAGAAGCTGACAAACTAGCGAAACAGGGCTCAATGGGTTCCTTCATAGGACCAGAGCCCTTCCTGGGAGTGTCACTCCGAAGTGTGAGACTGGCAATATCCCAATGGATAAACCAGTCTCACCTAGATATTTGGAAGAGGTTAACCATAGCAAGACAGGCACGTGAACTTATCAAAGGGCCTAGTCAAAGCTATAAAAAGGTCCTAATGAATTTGAATAGGACCAGAATGAGAATGGTAGTTGGACTGTTAACAGGCCACAATACCTTACAGAGACACCTACACATCATGAAAATCACCCAGGATCCGATGTGTAGAAGATGCGGTAAGGAGGAGGAGACCTCCGCGCATGTGTTATGTCAGTGCGAGGCTTTTGCAAGCACTAGACATCGATTCCTGGGCTCACATTTTGTGAGCCTGGAGGACATCAGGAATGCCAAAATCCGGACACTGGTATCCTTTATAGGAGCACTAGGGCTGGACTAGGCAAACCCGTTCAAGGGGCACAAAGGGTCTTCATAGACCTACGTGTGGAGCTCTGCGAAAACAGGGCTCACCCATTTCTTATCTATCTATCTATCTATCTACCTACATCCTTGTCCTAGATTATGTTATTACTATGTTGCAGATTTAGCCAAGCGAGGGAGGATTTAGAGAAGAAATACAACACGACAAAGGCAACACAGCATAGCCACAGCCATAAAAGAGACGATCCAATCCAACCCCACCCCCCACCAGCGACAAAGGAGTGGACAAAAACCAGACCCCTGCTAATACCATTTAACTATTAATATACTTGTTGTACTTGTTCTACAGGACACGAGAGCGGAAAAGCGGCCCGCACTCTACAGAAGAAAAGTCATAATAATAATAGTGTATATATAATATGATGTGTGTATATATGTGTATATATTTACAGAGACAAATGTGTGACACCAACACCGCAAAGAAGGGACGTCATCAGGAGAGAAAGAAGATGCCCCTTACAATAAGTAAGGCTTGGCACTACTATTCCCAACATCACCTAAATGCTCCCATTACAGTACAAGACATGAAAGACGTACTCAGGACTAGAAAGAACACTGCCCCTGGACTAGAACAGATTACTTACCGACACATAAAAGAAGCTCCACATCCCTTCCTTCAACTCCTAAGTGCAGTATACATAATCTTCCCCATACTGGATTCTTTCCCGCCCATTGGTGACATGCTATTATTTTGTTATTTTTAAAACCCAAAAAACTACCATCCCAACGAAATTCATATCGCCCTACCAGCCTTCTAACAGTGTATTCTAAAATCTTAGAAACCATCCTCGCACGCCGTATATATTCCTATCTCAACTCCCTCCATCTCATACCTCAATCGGAAGCCGGTTTCTGTCCTCAGCACTCCACACATGATCACCTCTTTCATATCTCTGCATCCCTCACAAAAACCTCCAAAAAACCGCGCAGCCCTTATTAGTCTAGACGATGAGAAAGCCTTTGACAAGGTATAGATCGACGGACTGATATTTAATCTTCGTCACCTCCCGCTACCTTTGACAATCATCCGTTTCCTAGCCAACTTTCCTAACTCCCACACGGTCCAAATCAATATCCACGATACATTATCCTACACCTTTCCTATTAAAGCAGGAGTACAACAAGGTAGTCCATTGTCACCGCTTTTATATATCTTGTTTTGTTTCGATATTCCCCAACTTATTCCCCACTCAGATTATATTAGTTTGCTGATGACACAGCAATACTGTCTCTAGGAACTAATAACCGATCCTTGCAATCCCGATTACAAACCTACTTAAATGAGTTCGAACAATGGCTGAATCTCTGGCAAATCAAAATCAATGTAAGTAAAACACAATTTATAATTTTTTGTAATCGTAAACATAGATGCCTGCCTACTAACCAAATCTACCTAACCCTAACTAATAAACCTCTTACTGAAACCACCACTCTTACCTACCTAGGCATCACTTTTCAAAATAATTCAAAATGGAATATACATTTGGACCTAATTTACAAAAAGGTATCCCGCAGGTTTCACCTCTTCCGCTGGTTGTTAGGTCAAACCTGGGGATTGAAAGCAGCACAAAGCATTAACACGTACAAAGCCTTTGTTCGACCTTTTATCACGCACGTCTCATTATCCTGGATCTCCGCCTCTCTTGTCCAATATCTAGACATATTAAAATTTGAGCCCCACGCCATCCGACTAGCTTATCGCCTCAGCCCAGAAACTAGACTCGAAGTAATAAATAACCTTTATACAATCCCAACAATCCTTTCCCATCTACACTCTATTCGTCTTTGCTATTTACAGAATGCTGTCTCCCGCAGCTCACCTGAACCTTTAGAAGCAAGTAGCTTTTCCCCTCTCGCCACCGCCATTCTTACAAACCAACCCACACCTCTCATCAAACACCTCTTCCCACCATCGACCTCAGCCCATAGATAAATCTAAACGCAAAATAGAATTATGGACCATTGCAGATCGCACACTTCTGGGCGAGGTTCTAATTCAGGTTATTTTTCCACTGTCACCTTACACATTTACTGAATTAACGGCGATACCACCGCCATCTCTGACTACATCTGTGTTCAGTATATGTGTGACCTCTCAGAACTTATGACGACTTGGCTTATTCACTTGGACAAGAAATGAATAATAATACGTCACTGATTGTATATTTAAATTTAGAAATTGTTTATCATTTTATTCTACATTCTTTCACTTCAAGAAAAACAATGTTTACTGTTATTTTGTTAAGTTTGTCGTGTTTAGTACCGTAACTGTTCAAATCCCGTCACAAGGTGATATCTGTATTTTTATTTTTATTATTATTTCATCTGTGATATTATTATTATTATTATTATTATTATTATTATTATTATTATTATTATTATTATGTCCATACTATTATTATTTTAACTGTAAGATTACTATTATTGTATTATAATTATTATTCAATTCCATTCTGCAATGCTTGTCGCTTGCGTGATTGTAGGTAAATGTATGCATATGTACGTGTGTGTAAATTTACACTAAAAACCTGTACAGTGAGAGGTGCTATATATCAGATGTTGGATGTGAGATTGCTACAATGTGCAATACTGCTGGAGTAAATGCAGAGTCATCGCTACGTCATGGCTACGTCATCGTGCTTATTTAGCGATGCGCTCAGTTTCTTTGAGTAACCCAGGCCTCCCCGGGCTATTTCACCATTGTAGGTAATATTTGTCGCGAGGTGGGAGTAGATCATAGTTATTTCTGGAGGTTACGTAGGTGCGTCAACCTAACGTCTATATAAGGTGGCTGTATCTTGTAGCGTCAGTCATTATTCAACTGGAAGCAGAGGCCACAGTCGGTCGGAGTGTGAACGAGCTGGAGAAGACTCAGTGAGCCATTAGTCATTGGTCATTGAGAGATAGAGGCTACAGTTGGTCTGTCACTTAGTTGAAGATACGGACGTAAAGACTTACCACGAAGTCATAGAAGGATAGACTTGCAATGAAGTCATACAGTGCAGACTTACCAACAAGTCATATAATATGGAGAAGAAGCAGTCACAATGATGCATCACCAAGTTAGGCGTGACACATCTACAGTAAACACCAGATCAAAAGGAATACGTCGTAATTACACTCAAAGTGTTGAAGGTACAGTACAGTCAGTGAACTAGTGAGGGATATATTTCGAAAAAAATTTTTAAATGTCCTGTCAAGAAGAATTCAAATTCATGCCTAGTTTCTTTCAGTTGCAATGTCATAATTTCATATTCACATCTGTTTTATCGTAACAAGACTTACTAATTTTTATATACATTTTCAAGAATATATTTTGTTCCATCGAATGAATCTGTCGTTTCATTTAAACAGTAAAATTTCTTAACCTCTAATTTAATGGGGAAACCGAACGCCAATCTCCTTTTCCCAGAAATTATATGGTATGTTGTCAAAAGTAAGCTTATCACCCCACACCCTAGAGATAGTCAAGATTCTCATTCTATTATTGGTAGACTGAGCGGTAGCTGGCGCCCATCAAATAAAGTATGTGTAAGTAAGCAGGTAAGAAGCAAGTGTGAGTACAAGATTCGACGATTGTGTATTTTATTTAATGAATATTCATTTTCATAATTTTCAATTTAAATGCAGTTTAATATGTTTCAAAAGTCAGTAAATGAGTTAGGAACTATTACAGTACATCAATAAAAAGACTTTCATTTCTGATGACATGTTCTACAAAAGAAGAACACACTTTTTTCTTTTGTAAAACGTGTGCTATTAGCACTGTGATAGTACATATATCACACCCTCGCACTGTATGTAGAAGTTAGAGATATCATTGTCAGTATTCGATTTATTATTATTATTATTATTATTATTATTATTATCATCTGTATTTCATTTGTATATTTTGTCATTTATATTTGTAAGCTACATATGTAGGTATGAGTGATTTGTTTTGCACGAGTAGGAAAACATTGCTATATTGGACTCTGGTAATTTGGATGACTCATGCGGGCATCGCAGTGTCTGATGAGATGTGTTTGTTGATGTTATTGTACTAGGAAATTTCTATGAGTCATGTGATATAACCCAGCGTTTGTTTATTTCTTGGGACCAAGTATGGGTTCAGGGCATGGTCTTGACGAGAACATCACTCATGATTGGCTGGCAAGAACCAATCCAGACGTATTATCTGAGAGGAAGGGGAATGCTGATGTCTATAAAGGTTGATCAAACGGCGGGAACTTTCTATCTCCTCTCCTCTCATTCCAAGCACCCGCCATGCCAAGCAATCAAATCCTACATTAACCTGCCAAGCCAAGAAAATCAACTCCTCATGTCATTACAAGCCCTAATCAGACACTTCACCCCAACATCTGCACTGAAACCTCCCCCTCAACATCCTTACCTACCTCTTTCTGAGCACTGTAAATTAATTAATGCGTGATGACATTGAAGCAACATCGGGAGTGGTCACCATCTGGATGGGTGACCCTCGTCTCCAGACTACATTGGGACTCCGGCAACGAAGCTTCAACAATTGTTCCTCTCAACCGCCCCGCAAGGGGCGCAGGTCATATTCTGACCAATGAAGACTTAATATCCGCTACACTAACCATCAATCAACAACGCCATGCCACCGAAGAAGAGAAGATCTCCACTAAGAAAAAGCACTCAAGGCCCTATACGGGTCGAAGGGCTAAAATCCTCATGGTGCAAGGCCCTGCCTGCGCCAGTGAGAAAAGCTGCTGGAACCAGACAATCACTACGGAAGAGAACCACAACTGACACACTGTACGGGAAGGAAGTGGTGCTGATACACGGTACTGGAGTGACACGGCTGCAATGGACTGGACTTCAAACGTTCGTGGAGCGTAGTCTTGTTATGTTCGTGGAAAGTGGATGATCGACAGATAGCACTTGTGGCGGCCTGGCATTACATGTTGGTGAAAGCTATCTCAGACTTTCCATAATTTATGTTCAGGGTCGACAAGCGTGTGTTACTTACATGTATATATCTTTACAACAAGTGTTAAAGTCTGTGAACACAGTATTACGAGGTACAGTATCTGTGTGATGTTAGAAGTGCTGATTATGAGAATTGGCAAGTAGTATTGATACAGAGACAGTGAAGGGTATTTATCTACATATATGTACATTGTTCATCGGACTATCTACAAATGGTAGCTTAGTTCTCGCTTTCGTTTTCCCACGGTTTTCATTATTGTTGTTGTTGTAAATATGGAGTCTTCCAGCAATGTGTTGTGTGTGTGTTATATGTATAATTTTGTGTGTTGATGAGGTGCTCATGCACGGATTTTGTTAAGAATATAGTTAGCTATTTTAGAATCAGTGGAGTTATTGATGAACCTAGGTGCAGTTCCTACCTATTTAGTCGTTTTCAGGAGGTTAGGTAAGGCCTACAGCAGATGTACCAGTACGCAGCATTATGTACACACCCTGGGATCTAAGGTTTATCATGCTCTATCAAAATTCGAGAGATCCATTCTGGTGAACTCTGGCGCCCATACTACGGACATTTCGATTAAAAATTTTATTAATTTATTTCAAGTATTTTATGAAGCTTTTGAGTAACGTTATTTATTTACATATTTTTATTCATGATTTTATTTATTAGTAATCATCCAATAGTTACAGCACACAATCATATAAAAAACATTTCAAAAACAAATATTTGTAAATGTAATCGGCCAAAGGGTCCCTTTGTTGGATTGATGGCCCGCTCCCTTAATGGGGAGAATGAAATAACTATTTGAATAAAAAAGGCAATGGAAATCTCGTTTCTTAAATTTTACGACTTCCTGACGGGGAATCGAACCCACGTCCTTGCAGGTGAACCGCGCACGCCTTCGCCGCCTCGGTCAGGCAGACCCTATACTGTTACATAGTACAACAGTGAACACATAGTTACTAAATTTAAAATAATGATCTATGAATGTGTGTGTACAATCAACTTTCGCTCGTTAAGTGCATACAACTTACATTATTATTGCGGACCCCTTGTATTATCGCCACGGCTCCCCGGGGCCGCGGACCACAGTTTGGGATTAACTTCTCTACAGTGTAAGAGGAGACTCTGGATGCGACATTCCGTGACCTCGACGTAGGAAGTGTCCGCTGAGGGAAGCGTTACAGCGAAAGACTGCCTTAAGTAGAGTTGCGTAATGTCATTTAGAAATAAAGTAGGCCTCTGGATCTCAGGTAACAATTGGATTCTGACGGAATACGTAAGAATAAATAAATATGCCAGAAATTATAATTCTTGGAGTTCATCAGAAGTTTCTTTTTAAATGTGGTAATGACCTGTTTTAATTTTCCGTCAGGACGCGTGCTCGGCATTGTAATATATGAGCTAATTGCAGCATACCAGCATTGTACAAAAGTCCAAACAAAGCTTTGATTTCCTATTTACTGGTTTCTGGAGCGTCTCTCTCTCTCTCTCTACCGTAACTGAACTACACTATACTACCAGACCAACGTCTAACTATACTTGTTTTTTACATCCTCTGCTCCACCACGTGATACACTGAGCTTAGTGACTCTAAGGCCAACGCTATTCATTCCTTTTAATAATTTCACACCTGAAATCGTAATAGAATGTACAAATTATAGTTAATTAACTTGGGCCTGAAATCCGCATGGACGGGTGACCGCTGCGCTTCACGGGAGATGAATAGCTCCCATAAACATCAACACTCAGTAGTCAATTCCAAGTAAAGAGAGGCCTAAATCTGATTAATACAAGTTTCATTGTGATTGCTTTCATAGAAGAGTCATATGAGACGTCGTAAGCGAATTATTTCTAATGCAGAAAATTGTTCCCACAGCAACTAAGCTACTGACGGCAGTTAAAAAGAAAATAAACTATCCGTGGAAGGTGAACACTTTAAGAAACGTGTTGCATAATATGAGGTTCAAGCCCGCATGATGGCCATGATCATTAAAGTATCAAGTCCACGTCGTCTGCGGCTGTAACTTAATTAAGGCCGCGGTCGCTTCCTTCCCATTCCTAGACCTCTCCTATCCTATTGTTGCCGTAAGTCCCGGCATAAAACTACTTTTAAAATGTTGATAGAGTGAGGAGCTCTTCAAACAGGCTAATGCTCGTTCATGCTGGTTCGAACATGTAAGAGTAGGTTTATCGATGGCGCAAAGCTGATGTTTAGAGCAGGAGCTTACCATGACCAAATGAATAATAATAATGTTATTTGCTTTACGTCCCACTAACTACTTTTTAAGGTCTTCGGAGTCGCCGAGGTGCCGGAATTTAGTCCCGCAGGAGTTCTCTAACGTGCTAGTAAATCTACCGACACGGGGCTGTCGTATTTGAGCACCTTCAAATACCACCGGACTGAGCCAGGATCGAACCTGCCAAGTTGGGGTTAGAAGGCCAGCGCCTTAACCGTCTGAGCCACTCAGCCCGGCATGACCAAATGAAAGGGGAAAATGTTATAAGTGGGTGAGTGAGAAACTCCTTCCTAATCTCCCCTCTAGAAGTGTTACAATAATTGACAATATGCCTTACCGTAGTACTTTTTCTTGCTAGTGGCTTTAAATCGCACCGACACAAATGGGTCTTATGGCGACGGTGGGAAAGGAAAGGCCTGGGAGTGGAAAAGAAGCGGCCGTGGCTTTAATTAAGGTACAGCCTGGTGTGAAAATGGAAAACCACGGAAAACCATCTTCAGGGCTGCCGACTGTGGGACTTGAACCCACTATCTCCCGGATGCAAGCTCACAGCGGCGCGCCCCTAACCTCATAGCCAACTCTCCCGGTACCACAGTATTGAAGAAAACAAAACACCTTCTCGGTATGCCGTTAAAGACAATGTGGTGAAATGACTAAGAGGAAACAAAGTGATATTTTATTAAGGAATGAAAAAAGTTCAACTTTTTGAACTTATCAGTGAGTTACAAAGGCCACAAAAGAATACCGGTTAGATGAGTCACTGAGACTGCATGGATACGCGGTTTTACGCTTGCCTCCTTACATGTGTGAACTCAGTGCCATCGAGCTGGCCGAGGCCAAAATCAAAAGAACTCTACTAGAACAAAACATTACGGGCAATACCTCGTTAATGAAGCTGCGGTAAGTGACGGCGAGTACTATCGCATCTGTGACTGTGACACCCGTCGACTGAGACTGGGAATAATGAAATGTCGTATGGCTTTTAGTGCCGGGATATCCCAGGACGGGTTCGGCTCGCCAGATGCAGGTCTTTCTATTTGACTCCCGTAGGCGACCTGCGCGTCGTGATGAGTATGAAATGATGATGAAGACAACACATACACCCAGCCCCCTTGTCATTGGAATTAACCAATTAAGGTTAAAATCCCCGACCCGGCCGGGAATCGAACCCGGGACCCTCTGAACCGAAGACCAGAACGCTGACGAGTCGGACGAGACTGGGAAGATTTCGATCAACTTTTATCAAACTGGCAACGAGTTCCGCGAAAACGATGTGTTGTTGGAAGATGCAGTACGGACGGTTTTGTTGTACGTAATCGATTACCTAATATTTATGAACGAAATGAAAAATCTAATCAACTCTATAAGTTGTACATCCCTTGGCAACAAGAGAAGGAAAGTGCTTTCAGTGTCGGAATACAAGCAGGTAGAGATAATGACTCGTTTCACACCAGCTATTTCCTTCTGTCTGACATTCCTTTCTGCTTAGGTAGCCTCCTTAGGTTTGCTTAAACAAGTGCGTTCATCTGTTTACTTACTCTTCGTCTATTGCAGTCTAAAGCAGTGTTTTACCACATTAAACTGTAAAAATGCCTAAAAATACGAACTCAAGGTCTTTTTTAGTTAAACAATAGATATCAGGCAATAATGACTATACAATTAACGATGATGTAGTGTACTGTCAAGTGTGCGACAAGAGTGTAAAATGCGATTTACAAAATTCAAATTGTACAGCATTCGTAAACAACATCACGTCTCAGATCGAAAGAACAGAGTAAGAATACTCAACAGCTACGTTTAACCGACGTGAAAACGCGGTCTGAAGTTAGTACGTTTTCAGCTGATATTTGTAAAGCTTTTGTATGCAGCAACATTCCGCTGCATAAATTGAATAATCCACATTTACGCTCGTTGCTGGTAAAAGTATTGTGTTAATCTATCCTTACAAAGAACTATTTACTTTCACTGCACGCTTCTGTCGTGGATACGATACGGGGTCTGTTTAGTCCTCAGCCCGAAGGCTGGTTGGATCCTCAACAGCTCCGCCATCAGCTGTCATAGATGGCCTAGGCATCACTGAAGAGACGTATTAGGGAAATAAGGAGTGAGATAGTTTCCCGTTGCTTTCCTCACCGAGCCAGAAGTTGCTATTACATATCAGTCTGCCAAGCCCACTGAAATGCATGCACCAACCGACCCTATGAGCAATATTTTCACACCATTCATAGCAGGGACTGGCTGCAGAAGGAATGGCATTACTAGCATCACTCATACCTCAGTCACTTTCATTTTGTCAAAGCCAAGGATAAAGCTGAGACAGATCAATGAAAGTAACAAGATTGCTCTAGCCCATACCAGAAGACATAGTGCACTGTAAACACTAGGTCCCGCCAGCAAAGGCATGATACGGTGTCTGGATATCGGTAAATGAAACAACACATTCGTGTGGTCGATACAATGCGAACTTCATAGTGAGTAAATTATGCCCAGAAGAACCAGGCAAACCTCATTTACTTTCGTGCAAAGTGCTAGAAAAATCAATTACGCTACAGTTGCAAGATTTGTTAACGATTTCCTGTGACTTCTGTGGCCTAGTGAATCGGAGAGTGATTGTTACAAAGTGCGATTTTAGTCACAGATGCAGCTTCTTGTATGTTGAATGCAGGTCAGTCTCTACGAGTATTTTTTCCAAATCTCATCCATATCACATGTTTGGCCCATGGATTTCATCGTATTGCACAAGAGACACGTATTCCATCCGGCCACAAAGTAAATTCAAGTGGGAAAAATCTGTTCCTGAAAGATACCAGCTCGTGTACGGTTGCACAAAACTCATCCGCCTCAGGTTTCTCTTCCGCCGGACCTGTTCTCACAAGATGGGGAACTAGGTTATCCGCAGTATCGTTCTACCAGGAGAACTTTAGTCAAGTGAAAGATGTAGTTAATAATGTTATTTACTTTACGTCCCACTAACTACTTTTACGATTTTCGGAGACGCCGAGGTGCCGGAATTTATTCCCGCAGGAGTTCTTTTACGTAAATCTATCAACACGAGACTGACGTATTTGAGCACCTTCAAATACCACGGGATTGAGCCAGGATCGAACCTGCGAAGTTGGGGTCAGAAGGCCAGCGCCTCAACCGTCTGAGCCACTCAGCCCGGCGAAAGATGTGGTTAAAAGTATTGATGATAGTCATTCTGCGTTTGTTCATGAAGCGAGTGCGCATTTGAATCTCAAACTGTATATAAATATCAGTTTCATCCATGTGCAGTATTCGTCACTTTCGATGGCGATTAAGGGACTAGAAACTCGCGCTGCACCCCTACACGAATCCTTTCAGTTAATTCAAAACACCATTAGTTCTTTAAATGGTGTCGCTGGTGCAACTGGAGAAGAAGTTAAAAGGAAACTCAGTGTGGTGTTGGACTCAAACCCAGGACTCAAGAAGATTCAAGCCATAAGCAACTACGTAAGTGGAATCAGGCAGTCTTTGCCAGAAGAATGTTTCGAGCGGTCAGTGTCAGTGTACAAGTATTTCACAAATTACGTCCGTCGACGTAGAACGATCATTTTCAGCGTATAAATTAATTCTGTCCGACAACAGAATGTCATTGACCCCTGAGAACATTGAAAAACTGTTGATAACCTACTACCATGCATCATTTTGCAAGGAATGAAACATGTTTATCAATTTTACGCTGAGTTAAAATTAAATAATGCGTTTGGAAAATGTATTTTGTTTTATTTTTAGTGCATATTTTCAACATTTTAGTGCATATGTGCATGCATATTTTTGGAGTTTTCAGTGCATGTGAATCCGGGGCCTACGTGATTAGTGATATATAGAGGATGGTTGCCTAGTTGCACTTCCTCTTAAAACAACAATCACCACCACCCGATTTAGGCAAATATTGAAATTTCTGCATTCTTCTTCTTTATCTACCACTTTTTCACACCATGTGGGGTGACGGGTGCGAACTGTGTCGCACATGTGGATTTGATCCTGTTTTACGGCCGCTTGTCCTTATGTGGAGGGATGTAATCACTATTGCGAGTTCTGTAGTGTGTTCTCTGAATATCACGAGGAGAGTGTTGGGACAAACACAAACAACCAGTCCCCGAGCCAGAAGAATTAATCACACGTGATTAAAATACCCGACCCGGTCGGGAATCGAGCCCGGGACCCTCTGAACCGAAGGCCTCGACGTTGGCCATTCTTCCGAGGAATCGGACATTGAAATGTCTGCAATAACATTCTTAATAATCGTGGAATTTCTGTGGGTCTTTTTTCACTTCCTGGTGGAAATTGTGGAATTCACCGCATTTCTGCCTTTTTTTTTTTTTTTTTTTTTTTTTGCAAGTTGCTTTACGTCGCACCGACACTGACAGGTCTTATGGCGACGATAGGACAGGAAGGAGCTAGAAGTGGTAAGGAAGCGGCCGTGGCCTTAATTAGGTACAGCCTCAAGCATTTGCCTGGTGTGAAAATTGGAAAAAAATGGAAAACCATATTCAGGGCTGCCAACAGTGGGGTTCGAACCCACTACCCCCCGAATACGGGGTACTGGCCGCAATTAAGTGACTGCAGCTATCGAGCGCGGTATCTTATTAGTTGTATGTGCGCTGTACCTTCTTTCGGAACTTGAAATCAAGTACAATTTGGTTGCTACCGTAAGTTCGTCATCAGTTCATCACTAATACTACTGTATTTAACCATTGTGTGCACAGATAACTAAGAACGTTTGCATTTAAAAAAATTAAAAAAACACAACGCGATGCTGTACAATCATAACAGAATGGAATTTTTTTCTCTTTAATGAAGAAAGAGCGAGGGTCTCCCACCAGTAGTGGCGATTAGGAGGGCTAGGGGGAAGCGATTTCCCCCCCCCCCACACACACACACTTTGTGGAGAAAACATTATATTTTAATTCCATTTTAGCCGGCTGAAACAAGGGATTATAGGAATTATTTATAAAAAGCAATTTGTATAAGCCCTGTTGTCTATCAGCTAATTCTTTCCTTTATTTTCATAATTATCAACAAAATTATATGCGATAATACGCACAAAATGTCGTTCGTCGCGGCTAAACAATTTATATAGCGCCACAGCAAGTAGTGGAGACTTTGCATGTCCTGCGAGGAAGGGTAACAGCGGTATATTATTTTTTTGCCAAGGTCATGGACACTCATCAGTCTGACAGTGTATTTAGTGCCTGTTAGTTTCTTAGTGTATGGGCAAATACTAAATTATGCTTAATTTTATAATCACGCCGTATTTCTATTTTAATTGTATTGCGTGTGTAATATTGTTGCTTTGGTGAAAGTTTTATTGTATAGTATTGAATCAAAATCTCAAAAATCTGTTGTTACTACTTAAGTTGGTGAACTGTCTGTCAACCTTTACCTCTGTGTCGAAATTCCCTAAGAGAGCATCAAAAAATTTACCATTTCGTAGCTTTTTTCTTTTTTCAGTTTTCATGTACATACCTACCCCCCCCCTCCACTATATCCCCACAAACCTAGCTACTTTTTGTTTTCTGCTCACTTTTTTGCCCCCCTGCTTCTAATTTCCTATCGCCGCTACTGTCTCCCACCCGGTATGTCCGTCTTTGATTGATGAGAGATGAGCTACGAGCACTGAACGAGGAGCAATCCATTCGGCATGTGCGGACGGAAACTGAGAAATGCAAAACAAACTCTTGAGTGCTGTTCTGTGATTGGTTGGATCAAAGCCAACGCCGCCTACTCATAATATTATCGGCCTATGTTCATTGAAGGTAAAATCATCATCATCATCTGTTTACCCTCCAGGTTCGGTTTTTCCCTCGGACTTAGCGAGGGATCCCACCTCTACCGCCTCAAGGGCAGTGTCCTGGAGCTTCAGACTCTTGGTCGGGGGATACAACTGGGGAGTATGACAAGTACTTCGCCCAGGCGGCCTCACCTGCTATGCTGAACAGGGGCCTTGTGGAGGGATGGGAATATTGGAAGGGATAGGCAAGGAAGAGGGAAGGAAGCGGCCGTGGCCTTAAGTTAGGTACCATCCCGGCATTCGCATGGAGGAGAAGTGGGAAACCACGGAAAACCTCTTCCAGGATGGCTGAGGTGGGAATCGAACCCACCTCTACTCAGTTGACCTCCCGAGGCTGAGTGGACCCCGTTCCAGCCCTCGTACCACTTTTCAAATTTCGTGGCAGAGCCGGGAATCGAACCCGGGCCTCCGGGGGTGGCAGCTAATCACGCTAACCACTACACCACAGAGGCGGACTGAAGGTAAAATACCAAGATTAAATTAGTACGCTACTTGTTTATCTTTATGCTCTACAAATGTAATATTCCGATAAAGTGCGGATTACTTTATTGAAATGGAGAATGTTAGATTATTACCACTTACGTTATTGCAATGACCTGGGCGAGGATTTTGATGACCTAAAAACGTTTAAAAAGTGAGCTATAAAATGACAGCAAATGTCCAGTAAAATGATCTGAAACTTTTAAAAACTGAGATCAATTTTAAAATGAAATTTTACGAGTCGAGTTGGTATAGGCTATATTTATGTTATAGACATTATAATAAGCGTTTGGGCTTTTGTTATGTCAGAAAACCAGGTGGAATTTTTTACGTTTGGCAGAGAAGTTTGCCCCGCGTCTTCAGAAGGAAATCTCGACTGTTCGCGAGGAAGACTTCTCCAACTGGAGGTGTCTCTCCTGGAATGTGGACATTTCCAAGAAGTAAGTGGTGAACAAACTTTCTTTAGTCCCCAGATTACCAAAGCGTTGTGAGGTTCTTCATCCTTACTTAAAGTTGTGATAATATCCATTAATTACCACAAATGCTTCAAAATCCTCAAACAGATAAGAAAATGATTCAAAAAGTATAAAATAGTCTAATAAATTCCACAAAATGACCAAATAATGACGTGTAATTTCAGAAAATGACCTAAAAATACAAAATAGCAAAAAATGACCTAGGGTGATAAATTAGCTTTTTTTTTTTTTTTTTTTTTTTTTTTTTGCTACTGGCTTTACATAGCACCGACACAGATAGGTCTTACGGCGACGATTGGAATAGGAAAGGCCTAAGAGTTGGAAGCAAGCGGCCATGGCCTTAATTAAGGTACAGCCCCAGCATTTGCCTGGTGTGTAAATGGGAAATCACGGAAAACCATCTTCAGGGCTGCTGACAGTGGGATTCGAACCCACTATCTCCCGGATGCATGCTCATAGCCGCGCGCCTCTAACCGCACGCCAACTTGCCCGGCAATTAGCATTTTTACAAATTGGGAACTATGATCAGGATTTCTGTACAAGTTAGCAATGTCTGTTGTGAACTAATTATAAGACGATATGTCATCAAAATCCTAGCCCTGGTAACGGCCAGTTTTTCTTCAGTGGGAATAGGGTTGACATGATAGTTGCTGTACTTCTGTGGTTTCATATTGCCTTCAGTTCTTTTTAACAAAAATTGAAATGTCTGCATTCTTCTTCTTCTATCGCTTTTTCCCCACAGCCTGTGGGGTCACTAGTGCAAACTGTGTCGCACATGTGGATTTCACCCTGTTTTACGGCCGAATGTCCTTCCTGACGCCAACCCTATCTGAAGGGATGTAATCACTATTGCGTGTTTCTGTGGTGGTTGGTAGTGCGGTGTATTGTCTGAATATGGAGAGGAGAGTGTTGGCACAAACACAAATACCCAGTCCCCGAGCCAGGATAATTAATCAGACGCGATTAAAATTCCCCGACCCGATCAGGAATCGGACCCGGTATCCTCTGAACCGAAGACCTCAACGCAGACCATTCAGCCAAAGAGTCGGGCATTGCAACGTCTGCATTGACATTCTTAAATAGTCGAAGAATGTCTGTGGGTTATTCATCACTTCCTGGTAACAATGGTGGAATTCACCGAATTTCTGCCTTCTCTTATTAATTGGATGTCGCTGTACCTTCTATCAGAACTTGAAATCACGTACATTTTGCTTGCTACCGTAAGTTCATCACCACTACTGCTACTCTACTTAATCACCGGGCGAGTTGGCCGTGCGGTTAGGAGCGCGCAGCTGTGAGCTCGCATCTGGGAGATAGTGAAAATGGTTTTCCGTGGTTTCTCATTTTCACACCAGGCAAATGCTGGGGCTGTACCTTAATTAAGACCCCGGCCTCATCCTTCCCATTCCTAGGCCTTTCCTGTCCTATCGTCGCCATAAGACCTATCTGTGTCGGTACGACGTAAAGCAACTAGCACAAAAAAACTCTACTTAACCATGATGTGCACAGGTAACTATGAATATTTGCACAAAAACAACATTAAATTTAAAGAGCAAAACGCGTTTCTTCGTTATTGGTGAAAGAGTGAAGGTCCCCCCACCCGGTAAGCGAGCCTTTGCATGATAAGTGAAGAGCACTGCTATGAGCGCTGAGTGAGAAGTATGTTTGTACCCTTCGGTTTTGTGCCATCAGACAGTAATCGCGCTTGTAAACGCTGCTGCGCGAGTCTCTACTGGTTGCTGTGGCGCTACACGAATCAGTTAGCTGCATCAAATGAAATTTTGTGCCTATTTCCGCTAAGTATTATTTTTAATATTTAAATAAATTAAAGGAAAGAATTAGGTCATAAGACAACAGGGTTTGTATAAATTGTTCTTTTTTATAATTCCTAGCTTTGGTGGCTAAAATGGAATAAACAATTATTTTTTTGCTCCATAAAGTGTGGGGGGGCGGGCGGTGATTCCCCCCCCACCTCCCGCTATCCCCTCCTCGTAATCACCGACACTGCATTGATTCATGATACAAGAATAGATTAGATGCACTGTCGTAGAGCGATCGGTAGGTTCGGGGTAGACAAGGAAGTTGCTCTGTTCTCAAGTTCCTAGATTCCAACTTCGACGTTTACACTACGCACGCTGAGAGTGATTTGTCAACGAATTACTTCTCTTGCACTCCCGAAAACAGAAAGGGATATTATACTGGATTGTTCTTATTTTCGATGTTTTCTTATTCTCGCCGGCAGGTTAATTACAATCATGCCTCGGCACAGACATCTCAGTAATTTTTTTTTTTTTTTGCTAGGGGCTTTACGTCGCACCGACACAGATAGGTCTTATGGCGACGATGGGATGGGAAAGGCCTAGGAGTTGGAAGGAAGCGGCCGTGGCCTTAATTAAGGTACAGCCCCAGCATTTGCCTGGTGTGAAAATGGGAAACCACGGAAAACCATCTTCAGGGCTGCCGATAGTGGGATTCGAACCTACTATCTCCCGGATGCAAGCTCACAGCCGCGCGCCTCTACGCGCACGGCCAACTCGCCCGGTGACATCTCAGTAACACAGAGTATATAGTAACATTCAAACTCACTAATTACATGAGGTTACAGAGCTCTTAAAACGTCCACCAGTATACACGAAACGTACATCCTATAACTAAATGTAAATGTCTCTTAGCGTGGTTCCTGTCGTGACGTCGGAGTTCGTAAACTACTGAAAAATGTCGACGAGCATACTGTTCTAGAGTAAGGACACCGATATCCTTCCTTGTCACCATCCAGTCCACCAACAGTCTCTAAACCTCAGTGGGGCTATGAGAAAGACCAGCACTCTGCATGACAGACATTCACCGAAAAATATAATATATAGTAGTTTCCAGACTGAATGCTGAAATTTATAAAATAATGAACTGAAAATGAATGTATAAAAGGAACTAAATTCAATGTACGTTCAAATTCACTCACCTGCGCCCCATCCAGAGAGAAAATCACAGAAAGAAAAGGACATTCTTTCAATGTTCAAAGTTCACTTTGAAGTATTTTACAACAGTAGTAGGCACTGTATTTCACAGCTATGGGAGAAAATGTGTATTTTCATTCGTATTTACAACTTAGTCTTCGAAAAAACCCTCGGTAAGACTTTCATGATGTATAGAGCATAATACTGTCACTGATAATGAAAAAGACTTGTGAGAATGCTCACGTGTGTATAATATTATGCAACATTTGTTATCTTAAGGACGCTCTGGAGGCCATATGATAAGACCTTAGGACAAGTGTGCTGCTGACAGTATTCAACACTGCTGCTTTGGAGAGAAGATCATTTCTTTCTATCCTCTTGTAATATATTGACCGGGCGAGTTGGCCGTGTGGTTAGGGGCGCGCAGCTGTGAGCTTGCATTCGGGAGATAGTGGGTTCGAACCCCACTGTCGGCAGCCCTGAAGATGGTTTTCCGTGGTTTTTCCATTTTCACACCACGCAAATGCGGCCACGGCCGCTTCCTTCCCATTCCCAGGCCTTTCCTATCCCATCGTCGCCATAAGACCTATCTGTGTCAGTAAAAAGTATATATTGATACTCCCCACTTAATCATCAAAGTAGCCATGCTAAGTTACATTAAAGCAAAACCATCTCCGTACAGGTAATGGAGGTCCTTTGTGGAGTGGAAGATACAGGCATCCGGAATTGGTATCCTCGGTATTAAGTGGGACAGAGTAGTTAACACTATGCCCGGGTAACTTTGTCCCCAGCAGTTAACCTGGTACTTATTTTAGGTATAGGCTGAGTGACCCTCAAGGCCATGTTACTCTCAAGAGGTCACAATCTCCTTTCTAAATGTTTCAACTTCTTGACGGGGAACTGAACCTACGTCCTCCCGAATGAACCAAGCACTCCTTTACCGCCTCATTCGGGCATACCCTAGTAAATTATACCATTTCTGTATTTCATTCCTAAAAATATCATGTTGTTGTTACTGTTGCTATTCTTTGGGACATTAGCCCATAGCGTTGTTGATGTTGCCTCCCATGCCGTGACATGTTCTGATGCACCGAGTGATGCTTGCGCCGCGTAGGACCACCACTAGATCGCATGACTGGAAATGTCGACCTGTATGATTGAACATCTATTGCATTGAAATTTTAAATTTGTCTTGCCAAAGCTTATTCACACTATTAGTGTGTATTCATTGTACTTTATGAAAAGGTCTCCATTAAATTTATAACAACCGCTTCATTTAACAAATCAAATATAGAAAGCGGGCTCTCGGCCTTAGCATCCTAATAATAACTACAAACATGATATATATATATATATATATATATATATATATATAATATAACCTTCCAATGTATGTCAGGATGAGATTGGTGAACACATTGGAAGTTTATGTTGAGAAATAACGTCAATGAAATCTTATGTTCGGTTATCACACTTCCAGGTGAATTAGAGTTCATCTGACTTGGCTAATTACGTGAACGGCATCGCTGAATTGAAGATATCGGCAGATTGATAATAAGCTCTAAACCCCGTGGTATCTCGGAAATGTTGGTAGGCAATTAAACATTGTGAGACATAGGGCAGGATTGAATGAATAATACGCATTCCTCAAGTAAAGTTTCTGAAATGCATGAACGGCAGAATATCAATGACAGAATGTTACTGAGGGCCATGAAACGTGCGAATAATAAGTTTATATGAGAGGGCCATACCTTGTACATCTAGTCTCGCACGATTCGACGATCGAGATGAAGAAATGAAACTGTCGATTACTAACCTAAATACGAGGCGGCAATTATTAAATAAGTTCCTTTGCTAGTACAGCTGATTTATACGAGATCGTCTCGCATTATGTGTCAAATGTTTCCAATTGTCAAGAACATATGGGAGCTAGAAGCTGAGAAGAATTCTGAAAAGCAAACCGTCTGCGATTATTATGTTGTGGTAGAATCTGTTTTGTCTCTGAGGAAGTTGACTCTCAATCTGTATCTCAGAAAGATCGGAAGCAGAAACTCGTAGGGAAAAGATTGTGTTGAAAGGAAATATTAGCGAGATATTGGCATATTATAAACATATTATATTGTAAAACAAGATATCTTGTTATTGAAGTGCAGAGGCAAGTGTGTCTTTAAAATTGTAAAATTGTACCAAGGTGTATAACCCTGTCCTAATTGATATCTCTAAGTTTCAGGTAACATGGAATCGTCAATTGTGGGCGATATACATGAGATGTTTGCACGTATCAACATGAACAACTAAAATAGAGGGAACTCGAAGGATCTGGTCAGAAATGTGACGGATACAGCTATATAATGTTAATAAGTGAAAGCTGAGCACGGAAGGTGACACCGTCGTGGAGCAACAACCCAAGATGAGTACTTGAATATCTTTTATATATTCCGCCACGTAATTGCTTATTGTAGATGTAGAGTAGTATTTATTTTAATGTCGATTTTGACATGTATAATTTTAACTTGAAGGCGACCGTTATTCGTTAATATCATTGCGTTGTATTACTTATGATCGTTGCGTCTAGTGCGGTGAGCCAGTCTACGTTGAGATAATATGCGATGGTAGTGTAAGATTTCCTGTGATGTTTGCTAGCAAGGTTTTATGGATTGATTTTTCGGCGTCGATGTTATTGGTACCGTAATGGTGATATGGTGATGAGCGTTAACTTAACTCGGAGCTCAGAATACCTCGGAGGAGCTCGGTATTTTGCGACGTGCGATGTTGTGGTCTTCAAATATTATGTGCTTGTGCAGAAATACAGTGATTGGTAATGGAAGTGTGATATTATTGTGGTGACATGGTGTTAATGCGGCAACGTGTTTAGTAATTTTATGTAATTGCCTGAATAGATTGTTCCTTAGTATTGTGAATTCGCTGTGCATGACAATTTGTGCGACGTGATAAGGTGTTGGACACGGTAGGATCTTTGAAAATATTTACGTGGATAGAAGGATGTGGATGATTATAATTGAGTCATTAGGATTGCGTATTTTATGATGATGTAATGTGAAGGTCCTGATGATAGCATTGATGGTAGGAATTATGTTGGTCATGCGTGAATTTGATGGTGATATGATGTATAATTTATTTAGGTAAGAGGCCGTATTTTAGAATAATGTCATAGGATTTCGCACTCACGAACACTAATAGATGGTCGTCATACTTATTCTATTTAAATACAAGATTGACCAAAGCGCACGATATAATGGGATGTTTAGGATCTTCGCAAAATAATCGGTAACGTAAAGATATTGAGTCATGTCGTAAAGGAAATATGATCTCCTATGGTAAGTAAATCATTTCTTTGCTAGTTGAATGTTTCGTAGATTGTTTGAGTTGACGCATAGTGCTGATGTAGTCATTTCAGGTCAAACGTCGCAGTGGAATCCGGAGACGCAGAATCAACGTAGTTAGAGTAGATCATGGTAGACGTTGCAATGTCTTTTGATGTCCTTTATCTAGGTGCAGCCTTTGATGAAGGTACGAGAGGATTGAGCCTGTCTTTGAAATGCATGATTTTAATGGATGTCATATTATGTTATGATCTTGTGTCTGTCCAACATTTCTTTCGCATTCATGACGAGTTATGTATTTAGAATAACGGTGTTTTCAAGTTGTTAGGTAGACAGATACCGATAGATAATACGATGATTTTAAAGGTGAAATGACGGAATATTATAAGATATTTGAGTAGGAACTGCATTCTGATATGGACGATACAATTATTCCTAGTTATTTATTTTGAAATGCGTGATTGATAATTGATCTTTTCATTGTAAGCCTTCAGCAGAGGGACACTTTGTCTCTTTTGTTTTCCAATTTCTTCTTGAATGTCGATGTTTTGATTATTTGTAACAAGAGCATGAAGTTAGGTGTTTATTTTTTTTCAATTTTAACATAATATTTTCCGTTCTATATCCGTTTGTGTTGCCAATAATTTACTCTTAATGTAATTGATATTTGAAGTTATTTAAGTCATTAAACGGAAAATCCTTCCACAAATGAACATTTTACAGAGTTCTCATTTAATGTAGCGTAGGAATATTAGGATAGTTGTTTAATTTAGGATGATATGTAAGGATGGTCAATGTATCTTAAAGAATATGCCAATATCCTAGATCTCTTAACTCTCTATTGCGGAATATTCACGTAATTTTTAGGCAGGAAAAGACGATCACATTCTACGTTTAAACCACGATGATAACAGTCCACTAAATAAACCTGTGACCCGACTCGTCGGACTTGCACGTCCCTTGAGTGGAGCCTTCATGGATCTCCGACTGCATTGCTTCGCCGCGGCATAACCCAACAATGAGATACAGAATTAAGATGTGCAAAATGGTCACAGGGATTGCTGTCAGGGCTCATATAAGGGAAATAATTTATTTTGTCACCCAACTGTGGGGCTAGAGTCGAATTATTTTATTACCGAACGGCTAGAGTCGAATTATTTATCGCCTGGCAGTGGACTTGAGCTGTATACATCATCGTTTAATGCCTATCAGTGGAATTTATGATGAAGAGAACAGAGTAGAGATTATTTTACTAAAAGAAAATTCGAGATGACATTGGTAATCAGAGAGAACATTGAATTTATAACGTTGTTTGTGAAGGATGTTTGAAATATTTATTTAATCGTATATTTTATGAATAATACTGGAAGGATTTGACCGTTAATCAGTACTACGATTTTACTTAATTTTTTATTTTATGACATTATGGAAGGATATTCCGCAAAGCTTCAGCTCTTGTTAATCGGGGTAATAAGTCATTTAACTTGGATAACGCGATATGTTGTTCCGTGTCACTTATTGTTGGATGTCCGTCATATTTCGGGTCAGATCCGGAGAGACCCATACGTTCATTTATTGAATTTAATTCGTGAGGTGCTAGGCAGGTATAGGTGTTGTGGAAACACTGGATAAAGACTGTATAGGGAGATTGAGAGTGTTATATTTTTAATAAGGAACGATATAGGAAATTACGATGGCGTCTCTTGCACAAGTAAAACTATTATTAGAGGAGCTCGCTGGGAAAATGAATAAAATGCAGGAATCGCAAGAAAGTACAGAAAAGAGAATTCAAGAAGTACGAGAAGCACAAGAAAATACAGAAAAGAAAATTCAGGAGGCACAAGAAAGTACTGAGAGAAGGATTCAGGAAGTACGTGAGTCGCAAGAAAGTACTGAGAAAAGGATTCAGGAAGTACGTGAGTCACAAGAGAATACTGAGAGAAAAATTCAGGAGGCACAAGAAAATACGGAGAAGAAAATCCAGGAATCACAAGATACTACTAGAGCAGAAATCCACGAATCACAGGAGAAAATGCAAGGAACTTTTGACAGAATCACCGATTTGGTGCAAGAAAACATGAAGGTGATGCAAGAAGAGATTGTATCGTTAGGATCGAAAGTCGCTGAAGTACAAGGAGAAGTATTAAATTTAAAAGAAGAAATGAATGCGGCAATGAATGAGAATAAGAGGAATTTTCAAGAAAAATTCGAAGAATTGAAGGATGATTTTAAGTCGAGCATCCAAGAGTTGCGAGTCCAAGTTGACCATGACATTAAAGAGCTCAAAGAAGAAGTAGATGTGATGCAGGAGAAAATGAAAGAGTCTGATAATAGTTGGGATGGAAAGCTCAAGAAGGTAACGGATGAAGTCAGTATCACCAATGAGAATATACGGAAGGAGATAGCCCAAGCGAGAGAGCAAATCAATGACAGATTCAATTTGATAACGGAAGAATCTGACGAGAATAAAGCTTTGATGAATCAGCAAATAAAAGGATTAAAAGACGATCTGAACGCTATACAAAAGGACGTACAGAACTTGAGGATTGAAGGTGAAACAAACAGAAATTTGGTATCATCTTTGACCGACAGACAGGTAATAATTGAGGATGGAAGGAAGACTGAAGTAAACAGTCAATTTGAGATACCGCAGTTTAGCGTGGATATTAACGACAACGGGACAGTTCATACAGGAAGCGGAACCCAGATTGTTAACATTATACGAACTTATGAGGATAGGCCTAAGAAATTTAACGGAAATATAGGATCCAGTATGACTCCTCGTGGTTTTCTCAGAGAGATGGAAGAATACTTTAGGGAAACAAAGGTATCTACAGAGCGCCAGTTAAAGACAGTGGAGAAACACTTAGAAGGTGCACCACTCATTTGGTTTAAAGCTTTCCGCTACGTTTTTGAGGACTATGCAGGCTTCAAACAAGCTTTCTTAGACAAATTCTGGGGGATCGACGTTCAACAAGGAATCAGACTCGATCTATACTCAAAGAAATATTCTTTAACGGGACCGAGTAGATTTGCGGAGTACTTCACGATGCAATTTCATCGGTTGAAGGAGCTTGATTCTCCACCTACAGAGACAGAAATGGTACGAGCTATAGTCAAACAATTCCCGGCGGATATACAGAGATTATTGACGGCGGCAAACATTCAATCAGCCGTGCAAGCGGAGTCGATACTTCGACAAATTGACAGCACGACAACACATACTAATAGCCGCATAGTAAGACACGTCGATCCGACGGTAAATGTCGTAACTCCAGCAGGAGATGAAGGTGTAGAAAGGAGCGAGAGATATAATAGTCACGGTCAAGGAGATAGACCTGGGGCGAATGAAGGCTACAGAAGAATGGAACATAGGGATGAGAAGTGTGATAAGGTACGCCAGAAGTGGACACCGTTTCGGAACGAAGAGCGAAGATATCCTAGGTATTACAGAAATACAAGGTGGAGTCGGAACAGAGACAAATGGCCGTACCGCAGAAATAGGTACCGAGAAAATTCAAGACAGTCAGATATTCGACAGGACGAGGAGATAAACAAAGAAAGAGAAAGGTACCTTGGAGAATTAAGAAAGCAGCAGGAATGCAAACAATGGGAACGAGCAATATTAAATCAAGATATGAACGCTGATTGCGTGGGCGCGACTAGTCTGTTGTACCAACAGGAGCAAAGAAAAGAAAGCGCCGAAAAAACGTTAAATCCCGCAGCCACACCATTTGACAAGAATAATCAAGGCAATGACGGGGTGAAAAAAAAACTTCGTTTTGGAAACAGTAATAGATGATAGAATTAGTAAATTAAATCCAAATTATAGGCAACACGAATGGGTTATAGCTGGAATCGAAGCGTGGGAATTTGAGCCCGAGGAATTGCTGCACGAAGACGGTCAACCTGAAGGATCGAAATTAAAGAGAGGACTACCCGTTATTTCCGTCACAATACTAGGTATTCGAGTGTTATCATTATTGGATACTGGAGCGAGTATAAGTATCATCTCCAAGCTATTATTCACAGAGTTACAAGACAAAGCACACTTGCCGGTAATCCCGATAGCCAATATGAAAATCAAGGGCATAATCCCAGATAAGGTTACGAAATGCAAGATACAAACTTATTTGCCAATAGAGATTGGTGGAAATTTAATGGAACACCCATTTGTAGTCATGGATAAAATCCAATACAACTTAATTATTGGATCCGATTTCATCAGGGAAAATAACATAATAATTGATTTAAATAAAGAAGAAATTAGAATCAGATGTGACGGTGAAGGAGGACAGGATATTACAGCTAGAATAGAGAACAAGGAAACGAGTGAGCTACAGAAAACCATGAACATTTCAATAGGTGAAGCTGCACACGTTGCCGAGAAGATAATGGAAAGATATGACACAGAAGATGCTGTATGTGGACAGATAATCGACAGTGGAATAGGAGGAAGTCCTGAACAGCAAGGGATTATTGAGAATCTGCTAAAAAGGTATAGCAATGCTTTTAAGAACCAGCCTGGAGCAATAAAGAACTTTGAGTACAAGTTATTAGTGAAGGATTGGAGGCCATTTAAGATCAAACCGTACCCAATACCAGATAAATTCATGCCCGAGGCTAGGAAGGTAATACAGGAAATGATTGATAATGGCATAATATCTAAAGCACATACACCATTCGTTAGCCCTCTGGTAGTGGTAAGAAAAAGTAACGGTTCGATTCGCGTGTGCATTGATGCGAGACAGGTCAACGCCAAGTTAATTCCTGAGTATGACAAAGCTCCAGTAATAAAGGAGATAATAAGAGGATTTCGGAACAAGAGATTTTTCACGATATTAGATTTGACTTCCTCATACTTCCACATAGTCTTGGAGAGTAAATCCAAACTATTTACTGGTTTCATGTTTGATAATCAAACGTATATCTTTGAAAGACTCCCATTCGGCATTTCTAATTCTGCGGCTGCGCTCGTACGAGCTCTAGACAGGAACTTGAGACCGGAAGTAAAAGAATTTATAACCATTTATGTTGATGACATCGTACTGGCGACAGCAACATTCGAGGAGCATGTAGTTAAGTTAGAGCAGCTGCTAAGTAATTTGAATGAGGCCGGATTCAAAATCAATCGGTCCAAGTCAAAGTTCTGCCAATCTGAAATCTTGTTTGTTGGACATGTAATTGACGGAACGGGAATAAGACCAAACCCGGTTAAGATACAAGCCATATGTAACTTTCCGAAGCCTAGAAGGATTAAGCATATCCGACAGTTCTTGGGAATGACGAGATTTTTCGCTAGCCACTGTCCAAGGTATACAGAGATATTAGCTCCCCTGCAAGATTTACTGAAGACCAATAATCGTTGGCGATGGAATGAGAGTCATGATCGAGCTTTTGTTAACGCGAAGGAATTACTAGCTAACAGTATAAAACTTGGATATCCGGACTTCGATCGTGAGTTTATTATTCAATCTGATGCCTCAGCAGTTGGAGTTGGAGCTGTACTGTATCAGGAGAGTAATGGGGAGAATAATATAAACTATTTGGCCTTCGTTAGCAGAAAATTAAGAAACCATGAGCTTAAGTATACGACCACTGAACTTGAGATGTTGGCCATTGTTTACGCATTACAACAGTGGAGGAAAATCGTGTATGGGTATCCGGTAGTCATTAGGACGGACCATAAGGCACTAACGTTTGTGTTAAAAACCACATTATCCAGCGAGAGAGTATCACGATGGGCACTTTATGCGCAGCAGTTTAATTTAAGAATTGAGTTCTGCCCGGGTAAAAGTAATGTGTTGGCAGACAGTCTAAGCCGAAATCCAACAGAAGAGCCTCTGGAGGTCAATGTGATCGAAGTAACTCAAGAGGATGAAGAATGTTTGGAAAGCCTAAAACGATTGCCGGAGTTGCAACTTGAGGATTCATCTCTGAAAGAGATTATTGAGTACTGTCTAAGAAGGTCAGCTAATGATGGACCCGAAGATCAAATAAATGATTATGTGCTGGCGAATAACATCCTGTATAAATATATAGACAAAGATCGGAAGAAATTAAGAGTGGTGGTGCCACGCAAATTAAGATGTAAGCTCATATGGTACATCCATAGGATGATTGGTCACGGTGGACTAGATAAGTTAGCGGCTACAATAGGAGAGACTTTCACATGGACTGGGTTCCGAAGAACCATAGGTAGAATAATAAAAACCTGTGATATATGCCAGAGAGTGAAATATAACTCCGTATTATTGTATCAACCACCGATAGCTGTAATACCAGACCGTCCTAGGGAAGTATATGCCATGGACTTGTATGGGAGTTTACCCGTAGGAAAACGTGGAAACCGTTTTGTATTGGTAGTCCTCGATGTGATGTCAAAATTTGTATCACTTCAGCCCATTAGGAAGGCCAACTCTAAGTCCATAATTAGGAGTTTAGAAAGAGTAACGATACCAAAAATGGGTAAACCAAAATGCATAATAACGGACCATGGAACACAGTTTACGTCAAACGAATTTGCGGAAGCTTTAAGAAAAATGAACATTCAACACCGGTTTAGTTCCATAAGGCACCCTGAATCCAATGCAGCTGAAAGGGTCATGAAAGAAATTGCGAAATATTGTAGAATTTTCTGCCATGAACGTCATTGGACATGGACTTCATGTTTACCGACAATAGCCGATTGTATAAATTTTACATGGCACGAGTCTATCGGCAATATTCCAAGCATTCTTCACATGAACGAACAGCCAAGACGCCCCTGGAATGAGATCATTGCTAGACCAGTCGAAGAAAGTCCTAGCATCGAAGAGAACATAAAGCAAGCTCAGGCGTGTATGAAAAGGCAGGCCGAAAAACGTCTTAAGAAATTAAGGCATAAGAAATTTCGGGAACCTTTGGAGGTCGGAACTTATGTTCTTGTAAGAAAACCAGCCGTATCTTGTCCTACGGAAAAATTCTATTCAAAATTTGCACATTTGTACATCGGGCCGTTTAAAGTTATTGAAGCGTTAGGCAACAACGCATATAAAATACAGAGTTTGGATTCCAACAACATTTCTGTTTTCAATGCTTCGAGTCTTAAGCAGTACAGTTTCCCGATCGTTGATGAAGAAGAAGTTAATGTCATTGTGGAAGACGAAGGAAACGGAGATGCTTGGGATGTTTATTCGCTGACCGACGGATCAGAGGACGAATGATGAAGATGCTCAAACAAGACTGGAAGGCAGGATATTGAATAACAGTATATCAAGACCAGAGTTATTTTTGATCATTTCAGATGTGATAAAAGAAGATTTCATTGAAGAAGAGTTATGATTAGATCTTGCATAGACATGAAATTTCTCCTTTCATACAAAATTTCATTTTTGAGTAGAGGGGGAATATAACCTTCCAATGTATGTCAGGATGAGATTGGTGAACACATTGGAAGTTTATGTTGAGAAATAACGTCAATGAAATCTTATGTTCGGTTATCACACTTCCAGGTGAATTAGAGTTCATCTGACTTGGCTAATTACGTGAACGGCATCGCTGAATTGAAGATATCGGCAGATTGATAATAAGCTCTAAACCCCGTGGTATCTCGGAAATGTTGGTAGGCAATTAAACATTGTGAGACATAGGGCAGGATTGAATGAATAATACGCATTCCTCAAGTAAAGTTTCTGAAATGCATGAACGGCAGAATATCAATGACAGAATGTTACTGAGGGCCATGAAACGTGCGAATAATAAGTTTATATGAGAGGGCCATACCTTGTACATCTAGTCTCGCACGATTCGACGATCGAGATGAAGAAATGAAACTGTCGATTACTAACCTAAATACGAGGCGGCAATTATTAAATAAGTTCCTTTGCTAGTACAGCTGATTTATACGAGATCGTCTCGCATTATGTGTCAAATGTTTCCAATTGTCAAGAACATATGGGAGCTAGAAGCTGAGAAGAATTCTGAAAAGCAAACCGTCTGCGATTATTATGTTGTGGTAGAATCTGTTTTGTCTCTGAGGAAGTTGACTCTCAATCTGTATCTCAGAAAGATCGGAAGCAGAAACTCGTAGGGAAAAGATTGTGTTGAAAGGAAATATTAGCGAGATATTGGCATATTATAAACATATTATATTGTAAAACAAGATATCTTGTTATTGAAGTGCAGAGGCAAGTGTGTCTTTAAAATTGTAAAATTGTACCAAGGTGTATAACCCTGTCCTAATTGATATCTCTAAGTTTCAGGTAACATGGAATCGTCAATTGTGGGCGATATACATGAGATGTTTGCACGTATCAACATGAACAACTAAAATAGAGGGAACTCGAAGGATCTGGTCAGAAATGTGACGGATACAGCTATATAATGTTAATAAGTGAAAGCTGAGCACGGAAGGTGACACCGTCGTGGAGCAACAACCCAAGATGAGTACTTGAATATCTTTTATATATTCCGCCACGTAATTGCTTATTGTAGATGTAGAGTAGTATTTATTTTAATGTCGATTTTGACATGTATAATTTTAACTTGAAGGCGACCGTTATTCGTTAATATCATTGCGTTGTATTACTTATGATCGTTGCGTCTAGTGCGGTGAGCCAGTCTACGTTGAGATAATATGCGATGGTAGTGTAAGATTTCCTGTGATGTTTGCTAGCAAGGTTTTATGGATTGATTTTTCGGCGTCGATGTTATTGGTACCGTAATGGTGATATGGTGATGAGCGTTAACTTAACTCGGAGCTCAGAATACCTCGGAGGAGCTCGGTATTTTGCGACGTGCGATGTTGTGGTCTTCAAATATTATGTGCTTGTGCAGAAATACAGTGATTGGTAATGGAAGTGTGATATTATTGTGGTGACATGGTGTTAATGCGGCAACGTGTTTAGTAATTTTATGTAATTGCCTGAATAGATTGTTCCTTAGTATTGTGAATTCGCTGTGCATGACAATTTGTGCGACGTGATAAGGTGTTGGACACGGTAGGATCTTTGAAAATATTTACGTGGATAGAAGGATGTGGATGATTATAATTGAGTCATTAGGATTGCGTATTTTATGATGATGTAATGTGAAGGTCCTGATGATAGCATTGATGGTAGGAATTATGTTGGTCATGCGTGAATTTGATGGTGATATGATGTATAATTTATTTAGGTAAGAGGCCGTATTTTAGAATAATGTCATAGGATTTCGCACTCACGAACACTAATAGATGGTCGTCATACTTATTCTATTTAAATACAAGATTGACCAAAGCGCACGATATAATGGGATGTTTAGGATCTTCGCAAAATAATCGGTAACGTAAAGATATTGAGTCATGTCGTAAAGGAAATATGATCTCCTATGGTAAGTAAATCATTTCTTTGCTAGTTGAATGTTTCGTAGATTGTTTGAGTTGACGCATAGTGCTGATGTAGTCATTTCAGGTCAAACGTCGCAGTGGAATCCGGAGACGCAGAATCAACGTAGTTAGAGTAGATCATGGTAGACGTTGCAATGTCTTTTGATGTCCTTTATCTAGGTGCAGCCTTTGATGAAGGTACGAGAGGATTGAGCCTGTCTTTGAAATGCATGATTTTAATGGATGTCATATTATGTTATGATCTTGTGTCTGTCCAACATTTCTTTCGCATTCATGACGAGTTATGTATTTAGAATAACGGTGTTTTCAAGTTGTTAGGTAGACAGATACCGATAGATAATACGATGATTTTAAAGGTGAAATGACGGAATATTATAAGATATTTGAGTAGGAACTGCATTCTGATATGGACGATACAATTATTCCTAGTTATTTATTTTGAAATGCGTGATTGATAATTGATCTTTTCATTGTAAGCCTTCAGCAGAGGGACACTTTGTCTCTTTTGTTTTCCAATTTCTTCTTGAATGTCGATGTTTTGATTATTTGTAACAAGAGCATGAAGTTAGGTGTTTATTTTTTTTCAATTTTAACATAATATTTTCCGTTCTATATCCGTTTGTGTTGCCAATAATTTACTCTTAATGTAATTGATATTTGAAGTTATTTAAGTCATTAAACGGAAAATCCTTCCACAAATGAACATTTTACAGAGTTCTCATTTAATGTAGCGTAGGAATATTAGGATAGTTGTTTAATTTAGGATGATATGTAAGGATGGTCAATGTATCTTAAAGAATATGCCAATATCCTAGATCTCTTAACTCTCTATTGCGGAATATTCACGTAATTTTTAGGCAGGAAAAGACGATCACATTCTACGTTTAAACCACGATGATAACAGTCCACTAAATAAACCTGTGACCCGACTCGTCGGACTTGCACGTCCCTTGAGTGGAGCCTTCATGGATCTCCGACTGCATTGCTTCGCCGCGGCATAACCCAACACTGAGATACAGAATTAAGATGTGCAAAATGGTCACAGGGATTGCTGTCAGGGCTCAATATATATATTGCTATTTGCTTTACGTCGCACCGACACAGATAGGTCTTATGGCGACGATGGAAAAGGAAAGGCCTAGGAAGTGGAAGGAAGCGGCCGTGGCCTTAATTAAGGTACAACCCCGGCATTTGCCTGGTGTGAAAATGGGAAACCACGGAAAACCATCTTCAGGGCTGCCGACAGTGGGGCTCGAACCCACAATCTCCCGATTACTGGATACTGACCGCACCTAAGCGACTGCAGCTATCGAGCTCGGTAAACACGATATAAACATTAGGAATGTTGTTATAAGCTTGTAAAAATTCTAAAGGTAATATTTTAAGAAAATATTCACCGTTATCAAAATGTCAAATAGCCTGTTCAGCTTGAGGATTTGTAATCTATATATGTATAAAATAACTTGTCCTGACGGATTCATCATCGTCGAGCCAAAACTACTGGACATATAGGAATTAAGTTTTAGGGATACATTCATAATACAATGCAGGTGCTCACTAAGGGAGAATATTTGCATGTTCGGTCGTTACGGGGGTGAAAAGGGGGATGAATTTTTAAAATGCGTGTATCTATATCACGAAAACTGAACAGTTTAAAGATATAAAAATTGGTATTTGGAATCTCCATTAAAAATAAAGAAATAACTATTCATTTGTTTTCGGAAAATCCACTTAAGGGGGTGAAAGAATTGAAAGATTAGTTGATTATATGATGAGGATCTTATATCTAAAAAACTAAAGATGTTACAAACGTGAAAACTGGTATTTAGCATCTCCTTTACATAAGAAAAAACAGGCATTTAGGGGAAAGTCAACTTGGGGGTGGGGGTGAAAAAAAGGAGTTTAATTCTTTTTATGAGGATACATATCCTATATCTCAAAAACTAAAGATGTTACAGCCATGATAATTGGTATTTGGAAGCTCCTTTATAAATAAAGACACGCATTTTGGGGAGAGTGAATCAACTTAACGGGGGGTGGACGATGAAAAAGGAGTTGAATTCATTTTATGAGGATACTTATATCTCAAAAGATGAAGATGTTACAGACATAAACACTTGTATTTGGAATCTTCTTTTAAAGTAAGGAAACACGTATTCTTTTGTTTTTGAAAAACCCACTTAGGGGGCTGAATGAATTGAAAATTAGTTGAATTCCTTGTATGAGGATACCTATATCTAAAAAATCTAAAGATGTTATAGACGTGAAAATTGGACTTTGGAATCTCCTTTAAAAATAAAGGAACAGGTATTTTTTGTTTTCGGAAAATCAACTTAGTTGGGGAGTGAAAATAAGTAAAGAAGGAGTTGAATTCTGTTCATGAGGATACTTATATCACAGAAACTGAAGATGTTACAGACGTGAAAGTTGGTATTTTGAATCTCCTTTAAAAATAAAGAAACAAATATTTATATTTTTCGGAAAGTCCACCTAAGAAGGGAGAGGTGTGTAAAGAAGAGAAGAAGAAGTTGAAGTCTTTTTATGAGGATGCTTACATAAAAAACTGAAGATGTTACAGACGTGAAAACTAGTATTTGGAATCTCCTTTAAAAATAAAGGAAATGTATTTTTTTTTTGTTTCGGAAAATCCACTTAAGGGGGTGAAAACAATTGAAAAGGCAGGTGAATATTTTTTTGCTAGTTGCTTTACGTCGCACCGACACAGACAGGTCTTATGGCGACGATGGGATAGGAAAGGCCTAGGAGTTGGAAGGAAGCGGCCGTGGCCTTAATTAAGGTACAGCTCGAGCATTTGCTGGTGTGAAAATGGGAAACCACGGAAAACCATCTTCAGGGCTGCCAACAGTGGGATTCGAACCCACTATCTCCCGGATGCAAGTTCACAGCCGCGCGCCTCTAACCGCACGGTCAACTCGCCCGGTGGTGAATTTTTAAAAACGTGTACCGGTATATGCACAGTATACGTCAAAAACTTAACGTCTTACAGACGTGAAACTTGGTATTTGTGTCCGACTCGTAGGCTGAACGGTCAGCGTACTGGCCTTCGGTTCAGAGGGTCCCGGGTTCGATTCCCGGCCGGGTCGGGGATTTCAACCTTAATTGGTTAATTCCCATCGCACGGGGGCTGGGTGTATGTGTTGTCTTCATCATCATTTCATCCTCATCACGACGCGCAGGTCACCTACGGGTGTCAAATAGAAAGACCTGCACCTGGCGAGCCGAACCCGTCCTGGGATTTCCCGGCACTAAAAGCCATACGACATTTCATTTGGTATTTGTATAAAGTCCTTTAAAAATACAGGAACATGTTTAATTTTTGTTTTTCAGAAAAGGCACTTAACGGGAGTGAAAAGAAGTGAAAAAATAGTTGAATTTTTTTGTGAGGGTACTTATATCTCAAAAACTGAAGATGTTACAGACGTGAAAATCGGTATTTTGTATCTCCATTAAAAATAAACAAGTATTTTTTATTTTCGGAAAATCCACTTAGGTGGGGGTGAGGGTGGGGGAAGGACTGAAAATTGGGTTGAATTATTTTTATGGGGATACTTGGATCTCAAAATCTGAAGATGTTGCAGACGTGGAAATAGATATTTGGAATCTCTTTTAAAAATAAAGAAACATAGATGATTTGTTTTCGGAAAATCCACCTAAGCGGAACTGAAAAAGGGGGTGAATTTTTTAAAATGAGCGTATCTACAGTTTATATCAAAACTTAACATGTTACAGATGTGAAAACTGGTATTTTTAATCTCTTTTAGAAATAAGGAAGCACGTATTTTTTATTTTCGGAAAACCACTTGAGGTCGGAGGTTTAAAGGGCTAAAAAGGGTGTTGAATTCTTTTTATTAGGATACTGATATCTCAAAAACCGAAGATGTTACAGATGTGAAAAATTGGTACTTTTAGTCTCCTTTAAAAATAAAGAAATACGTATTTTTTGTTTTTTTTGAAAATCCAATTTTAGGGGAATGAAAGAATTGAAAAATTAGTTGAATTATTTGTATGAACATAATTATTAAAAAAAACTAAAGATGTTGCAGACAAGAAACTTGGTATTTGGAAAGTCCTTTAAAAATACACGAACATGATTTTTATCGGAAAAGGCACTTAACGGGAGTGAAAAGAAGTGAAAATGAGTTGAATTATTTTTATGAGGATACTTATATCCCAGAAACTGTAGATTTTACAGACGTAAAGATTGGTATTTATAATCTCCTTTAAAAATAAAGACATATTATTTTTTTTGTTTTGGGAAAGTCCACTTAGGTGGAGATGGGAGAAGGATTGATAAAGGGGTTGAATTCTTTTTATTCGTTCTATTTATATCTCAAAATCTGAAGATGTTACAGACGTGAAAATGGATATTTGGAATCTCCTTTAATAATAAAGAAATATTTTTTAAAATTTATATTTTTCGACTTGAGAGAAGACTGTTTCTCACATGGTCTCTTCTCGCATCGTCACCTTTTCCCCAAAAGGCAATACCACGAACGTTGTGTACAAAGAGTTTCTCGGATAAATGAAACTCAATTTTTCGGTGAGTTTTTATACTTTAGGGATTTTCAGATAATCTCTTAGTACAATACCGAGGAGCAATTACTTTTATCAAATTACGAAATCTACGCGAGCGAAGCCGCGGGTAACTGCTAATACCGTATATATTAATGGCCTTCGTCCTCAGGACACAACATTCACCGAATATATCAACTCTCACCAACTGAATCTAGTATATTTTCTACTGGGCCACAATTTACCTATTTCACTTTCCTTCTGGTGGCCGAAATCGTTAAGACTTCGAGTCTCTGCGGTCTGGCACTGTGGTTAGCCGGTTCGAGTTTCGTTGGTGGATAAAAATTCACCTCCAGTATGTTGGCCAGCAGGGTAGATAGGTGGTGGTATATGATGTCTGATCACTAGATTGCATGCAATAAGCCTGGGTTCAATTCCCAACCTCTCTGCAGAGTTCATATCGAATGAGGGCATATGACGCTGTTGATGGTGATTCGTCCGTTTGATGGGCAAAAGAAGCCTTGAGCAGTCCCCTTGGCGATATTCGACATGAGTAGGCTATGTGCCGACATGGGGCTTCACAATCTACTTGCCTCATTATCACCACCACCACACACCAAGACGCACAGGTCACTCGTAGGCGTCATATAAAAATATCTGCATCACATCACTTTCCTCACATATTACAGCCTTGTATTCTCCTTCTTCCCGTTATTGTTCATGTTTCGCTTCCATACCACACCATGCTCCGTCTTCAGAATCATATTCTTTACTTAAGAGAGGCCTTCATTGCTTGGGCTAGACGGCATTTTATGTCCTTATTTCTTCCATCATTAAATAGCTGCATTCAGCCTATAAGTCTCCATTTCCTAATCTGTTATTTCCCGCATCAATTGAATCGGTCGGTGGAGAAAGGAACTAACAAGGGGAGGTCACGATGTCCGCATCACCGATTTTGTTCAAACTTTGTAGGTTGGTAGTACTAAATCACGAAAACACACTGGCAAAGTAGTAGCGCGCAACTCTCAAACATTTTCGAAAAAACCTATTTTGGAAATGTCGAACAAAGTTAAGAGAGGTTTAGCATGCCAGGTACCATCAAGCGAGACACTGTGGCGCGGTGGTCGAGTGGTTAAGGTTCCCCATATCAGTTATGCTATTGGCATTACTAGTGGTTTTACGTCTCACCGACACAGATAGGTCTTATGGTGACGATGGGATAGGAAAGGCCTAGGAGTTGGAAGGAAGCGGCCATGGCCTTAATTAAGGTACAGCCCCAGCATTTGCCTGGTGTGAATATGGGAAACCACGGAAAACCATCTTCAGGGCTGCCGACAGTGAGATTCGAAGACGAAGCATGGTGCGGTATGGAAGCGAAACATGGACAATAACGGGAAGTACCACTTGGTTCCCTTTTGCAGCTTATAATTTGAAGTAACGTCTGCCTCTGTAGATGCCAAGAAGTTGTTGAATAATTCATGGAACCACCACCATATGAGTTGGCCCAATGGTCTATGGGTCCCGGTCTAGGAAGCCAAGAATAATGGTCGAAATTATTCGTCACGCTAACCACGCGTCATCTGATAATCTACTGGCCTTCGGTTGCTTGGTAGCCCAACGCCCTTTAGGGCTGTACTACCATGGGTTTGTTTTACTACCACTATATGAGAGAAGTAAGTGGAAAGAAATGACAGCTCTAGTTCCATATAATGTAGATACAAGTAACTTCTTTATGAACTCTTCAGCGTTCAGTCTGCAAGTCTCTGTATATTGACTAAGTGCCCCCACAATCTTTTGTTTGCAGGTAGCTTAGTTTCACACCTCTTATCTTTAAATCATTTGAAACTGAATTTAACCGTCGTCACATTGGTCTCCCTCAGTATACTCATGGGTAAGGAATCCTCTTCTATTCACATGATCCCACGGCCAAGGCAGGTGCATATGTACAGCTTAATTCATAGAGTTAATTACTAACATAACCCTTATCTCCTCATTGCGAATCTCTCCGATCATTGTTCTCGTCTGCACCAGAAATCATTCTCGCTACCTTCATGTCTGTTACATCCAACCAGCCTCTGGGTTGAATACATAACAGATATACACATCCAACTTATGAATAACATAACAGATTTCATTCCTGCGCAGAAAGATCGATCTAAAAACAGGACGATGTAATTTAGTCCGTGAGCTGAATTCTTCCTGACAGGAAGCAGGTGATGACAACTGTAAGCTAACTGCATTAGTAATTTACCATTCTGGGAGAACCCAAGTCCACCTCATCCACCTGTTCTAGCTTCGTATTCCCTCTCTGACATTCAATCCTAATCCCTGTAACTACTTAGATGAAATGAAAATCCACAGCCTGTTTCCAGTCATTCGTCGGGTCAGGAATGGAATGAGGGAAAACCGTAGTACCCGGAGAAAAACCTGTCACACCTCCACTTTGTTCAACACAAATCTCACATGGAGTGACCGGGATCTGAACCACGGAACTCAGCGGTGAGAGGCCGGCGCGCTGCCGCCTGAGCCACGGAGGACTGTAATGACTTTTAATCAAGAATTAATTCTACCATTAGTCTTCATGTTTGTCAACACAAATTGCCTTTGATTGATAACCTGTAACAACATACCACTAAGCCTATAATCCCTCCGTATGGCCAAAAGAGTAGCGTTACAAAAATGTTGCAAAGTTTGGGCTGGGAAGTCTTGGGATAAAGGAGACGAGCTGCTCGACTAAGTGGTATGTTCCGAGCTGTCAGTGGAGAGATGGCGTGGGAGGACATCAGTAGACGAATAAGTTTGAGTGGCGTCTTTAAAAGTAGGAAAGATCACAATATGAAGATAAAGTTGGAATTCAAGAGGACAAATTGGGGCAAATATTCGTTTATAGGAAGGGGAGTTAGGGATTGGAATAACTTACCAAGGGAGATGTTCAATAAATTTCCAATTTCTTTGCAGTCATTTAAGAAAAGGCTAGGAAAACAACAGATAGGGAATCTGCCACCTGGGCGACTGCCCTAAATGCAGATCAGTAGTGATTGATTGATTGATTGATTGATTGATTGATTGATTGATTGATTGATTGATTGATTGATTGATTGATTGATTGATTGATTGATTGATTGATTGATTGATTGATTGATTGATTGATTGAACATCTTTTCCCTCGATACTCTATCATATACCTCATCTTATCTACGAAACATACGCGAAACAACTGTCGACACACCTCGTAGTATCTGTCAATTACTTGATGCTTACTGAAAGCCTGGTGTTGACAGCCCGTCCGTGGCCTGCAACCGCATTGGTCTTCGTCCAATTTACTCTTCATCATCGATCGCATCCTCTTTTCTACAGTGCCTGTTAACACCAGTCCTGGTATACTGATCAGAAAAGTACAATAATTCATGTGTTGCAGAAGTACAGTTAACCCGCCGCTGGTCGCGGGTGAGCGCAGCGCTCACCGTTGGATTTATTGCAGTTATTTTCATTTAATTTATTAGAGGTCAGGAAGGAAAACATTAAAATAACGTACTTATAGTTTATATGGAAAAGAAGTATGCAATAGCTCTTGTTGAATATATTGAACTAATGAAAATGAAATGTCGTATGGCTTTTAGTGCCGGGATATCCCAGGACGGGTTCGGTTCGCCAGGTGCAGGTCTTTCTATTTGACTCCCGTAGGCGACCTGCGCGACGTGATGAGGATGAAATGAAGATGAAGACAACAAATACACCCAGCCCCCGTGCCAATGGAATTAACCAATTAAGGTTCAAATTCCCGACCCGGCCGGGAATCGAACCCGGGACCCTCTGAACCGAACGCCAGGACGCTGACCGTTCAGCCAACGAGTCGGACTATTGAACTAATTATTACATGTTATACATTAGACCAGGAATGGAAAAACTTTACCGACTGCCGTGTCAATTAATGTCTTGTATATTACTTATACTGTCTAGTGTGCCATCGGTTATTTTCTTTTAAAATCATGAAACCCAACATCTGACTTCATTTAGGTATTAGATTGCATTACACATAAACCCATTCGATTGAGTGTTTCATGATTTTATTTTGCTGATTTTGCAAAGTCCGCCTCTGTGGTGTAGTGGTTAGCGTGATTAGCTGCCAGCCCCAGAGGTCCGGGTTCGATTCCCGGCTCTTCCACGAAATTTGAAAAGTGGTACGAGGGCTGGAACGGGGTCCACTCAGCCTCGGGAGGTCAACTGAGTAGAGGGGGGTTCGATTCCCACCTCAGCCATCCTGGAAGTGGTTTTCCGTGGTTTCCCACTTCTCCTCCAGGCGAATGCCGGGATGGTACCTAACTTAAGGCCACGGCCGCTTCCTTCCCTCTTCCTTGCCTATCCCTTACAATCTTCCCATCCCTCCACAAGGCCCCTCTTCAGCATAGCAGGTGAGGCCGCCTGGGCGAGGTACTGGTCATACTCCCCAGTGTATCCCCCGACCAAGTGTCTGAAGCTCCAGGACACTGCCCTTGAGGCGGTAGAGGTGGGATCCTCGCTAAGTCCGAGGGTAAAACCGACCCTGGAGGGTAAACAGATGATGATGATGATGATGATGATGATGATGATTTTGCAAACATAACTGAAGCTTACATTTAAAAAAGGGTAAGTTTTAAGAATAAGGTATAGGCCCTATTCTTCCTTAAACATAATAAAATGAGTAAAAAATATGGCCTTAAAATTAATTGAGACATACTTTTTATTAAAGCGTAATATTAAAATATGCTATGTTGTCCGACTCGTTGGCTGAATGGTCAGCGTACTGGCCTTCAATTCAGAGGGTCCCGGGTTCGATTCCTGGCCGGGTCGGGCATCTTAATCGCTTCTGATTAATTCTTCTGTTTCGGGGACAGCGGTATGTGTCCGTCCCAACACACTCCTCATCATATTCAGACAAAATACCATACTACCAACCACTACAGAAACACGCAATAGTGCTTACATCCCTCCATATAGGGCTGAAGTCAGGAAGGGCATCCGGCAGTAAAACAGGGCCAAATCCACATGTGCGACGCACAGGTGTGAGAAAAAGCGGTAGGAAAAGAATAAGATTAAAATATGCTATGTTGCTAGATTTCTGACCTATTTATTACATGTTAAAAACATTCTAATATGTTAGTACGTTGTGTGACGTGCCACAGAAGTCGAGTTCGCGTATATAAGGAATGATCTTCATTGGGGTAATCACATAAATGGGATTGTAAATAAAGGGTACAGATCTCTGCACATGGTTATGAGGGTGTTTAGGGGTTGTAGTAAGGATGTAAAGGAGAGGGCATATAAGTCTCTGGTAAAACCCCAACTAGAGTATGGTTCCAGTGTATGGGACCATCACCAGGATTACCTGATTCAAGAAGTGGAAAAAATCCAAAGAAAAGCAGCTCGATTTGTTCTGGGTGATTTCCGACAAAAGAGTAGCGTTACAAAAATGTTGCAAAGTTTGGGCTGGGAAGAATTGGAGAGAAAGAAGAAGAGCTGCTCGACTAAGTGGTATGTTCCGAGCTGTCAGCGGAGATATGGCGTGGAATGACATTAGTAGACGAATAAGTTCGAGCGGCGTTTATAAAAGTAGGAAAGATCACAATATGAAGATAAAGTTGGAATTCAAGAGGACAAACTGGGGCAAATATTCATTTATAGGAAGGGTAGTTAGGGATTGGAATAATTTACCAAGGGAGATGTTCAATAAATTTCCAATTTCTTTGAAATCATTTAGGAAAAGGTTTGGAAAACAACAGATAGGGAATCTGCCACCTGGGCGACTGCCCTAAATGCAGATCAGTATTGATTGATTGATTGATTGATTGATTGATTGATTGATTGATTGATTGATTGATTGATTGATTGATTGATTGATTGATTGATTGATTGATTGATTGATTGATTGATTGATTGTCATAGGTTCGCCTACCCTGCATTAGACCATATTATCTGAACACACATTATTACCAGTCTTGCAACAATAGACCTTCACCAATAATGCGTTCTTGGCATAATGAACGTATCTCTGAGTATTTACAGCAAAAGAATGCAAAACTCGCATCATGAAACTGCCAAATCAAAGAAAAAAATATCCACTCTCGCCATTACTGTCATGCCAGTGTTACTACTACTACTACTACTACTATTTACAAGCGATCGTTCGCCTCCCTGAAGGGAAGGGGTGGGCCACCTAGTAGGTTACGCTACTCTGTAGCCAGGAGAGTTGGTCCAGTGTTTCTGTGACATTCCTTACATAATGCAACAGTGTGCTCACTACATATAGGCTTCAGACAGTCTACACGCTTTGATGTTGTCTTTCTGTTCTTCATTTAAGGACAGAAATAGCACCTGACTCTATCCTTCGTAGTACATTCCTCAGGCACTGCTTCAGCTCTGCGATGTTCAGGTTCCCCCAGCAGTCTGAATCGCAGTTCTCTGTGCATTCCTGGTCCCCTACATGCAGAGTGGGACCTCGTGCGTTCTGTAGCTAAAGTATTTAGGTGAGGTCTACGCTTCATGGTTTCGCCTATCTGTAACTGGTGAATAATCTTGGATTTGATGGCAGCAATATGCATCATCATGAAGAACACTGTCAGTGGTCACCTGAAACTTAACTCTTGCAACATTGTACTTTGATCTAGATAGTCCACCACATCCACTCCACCCTTTCTCTAGTTGAAAAATGGCTTCTGTCTTTCTCCCGTACAGTAGTCTCCGTCACTCATAGATGATATCACCAAAATCTGTACCTCTTTGACACACATGATAGAAGCATAGCATTTTCTCCGAAAGCAAACAAACTGCTGTAAACTTCACTTTTCCTTGTATTTACCTTCACTGCTGGAACTTCCCGTTTAATAGAACACCGTAATATTCTTCTTACTCGCCAGTTCGTTCCCCAAGTCAACAGAGGTAAACCTGTTGTCCATCGTTATATTTATGCCAGGCTCCGCTAACATTTTGACGATACTACCAAGTTTGTTCTCTGTACAAAATAAGACCTTCAGGCTGTTTGCCTCCGTAGATCTCCGTATTTACAGTGTAATACATGCTTGTATCAGCCATTGACATTACATTTATACCACATTCTCCTGGCTTTCTCGGTATGAACTGCCTGAGACTACAGCGCCCGCGGAAGCTCACCAACGTTTCGTCCACGGTTATGAAACAAAATACATGTTCTGAAACACTGAACATATTCTGGCAATACTTCACGAACTCCTGAAAAATTTCCCTGATAGCCGCAAGCTTATCTAGTCTCTTTCTTTCGGCCCTAAGGTTACTTTGTCATCGAATCGAAGTGCCCACAGGCAAAAATGTTCAAGAGCTGTCCCAGTGATCTTGAAAACACTGATGAGATTTCATGACACCTGCTAGGCACAATAGTCCAAGAAGAGCCTCATTCCTTCTGCATTTGCCTATCACACGTCCTATGGGCGACTGTAACCCGTCCTAATCTTCTGTAGCTGCACGTTTGTGAATTTTACGATACACTAGCATTTTATCAGGGATGCACAACTTCCAGCAGCATGGGCGCCAGTATGACAGTTTTTAGAGGGGGGCCTAGGCCTGGGAGTGTGTAGTATTTTGAGTATTTTGGAAGATGAATGGTGACTTGTATTCCGCAGTAGAATAACACCCACGTTATCCTCTGCCTGTTGGAGGGATGCGGTAATACCACTTCTCCGTAATACTGACTTTTAAATCATTTTCTTAAAAGAAAACCACCTGACTACGTTAGATTTTTGCCTTTCCTTGAGAGCTAGAGAGGGGCCACGCCGCCCCCCCCCCCTCTTGCCCCAGGGTATGGGCGTCCTTGTCCAGCAGTCCATAGTGGTATATTCACATTTCCCTGCACTTTTTATCTCTGGCTTTTTCCGCAGCCTGTTTCTTGGGGGGGGGGGGGAGGGGGGCATGAATTTTCGAAGTAGTATATTTTTCAGGATTAGTAACCGTCTAAAGGGTAGTTTGAAGTAAATTTGATTTTTATAATCAAAATACATTTTCGAATGTTTCTAATAATAATATAAGAAGAAGAACTTGTTAGTAATAATAATAATAATAATAATACAGCAATAATGTTATTGGTTTTAACGTCCCAAATCAAAGTCGTCTTCATCCGCCGAAACTTCACTCGCACTATCGCGGTTGCTTTCTTGTTAAACTTAATTATCGGAGTAATCCGTCTCATGACTCATATTTACATGAGATAAATTAACATCAGCATGTCGCAAGGTGACGTCATCATCTGATGAATCCTGAAGTCATCAGCGTATATCATTTTCATAATATTGATTAATAAACTAACAAATTATTCGGTTCACACCAAGAGCAGAGTTTGCTAACAATGTATCGTGGTTGGTTGCGGGTGAGCGCTACACTAACTTGAGAAACACTACATTGAATATGGCAGTCTCAGTTAATTGTTTCATACTTGGGCTCCAACAATGTGTGTTTATTGATTCGTAACATAGTAAAGGGAAGTTAGTTGAGGGGTTCAGGTTTCTAGGCCAATAACTCTTAATTCCAAATATATTTGAAATTGAAGGTGAGTGCGACGCTCACCCCACGAACAACCGCAGATTAATACACAGTTATAAATTAAATTCAGGTAGCTGTATATTTTTCAGGATTAGTAACTGTCTAAAGGGTAGTTTGAAGTAAATTTGATTTTTATAATCAAAATACATTTTCGACTATTTCTAATAATAAGTTAATAATAATAATAATAATAATAATAATAATAATAATAATAATAATAATAATAATAATAATAATAACACAGCAATAATGTTATTGTTTTTAACGTACCACTGAATACTTTTACAGTTTTCGGAGAGCCGAGGTGCCGGAATTTTGTTCCACAGGATATCCCTTGGGTGCCAGTGAATCAACCTACACGAGGCCGACGTATTTGAGCGCCTTCCACCGGACTGAGCCAGAATCGAACCTGCCAAGTTGGGCTCAGAGGGCCAGCGCTCTACCGTCTCTGCTAGTCAGCCCGGCGACTATTTCTAAGTCCCATACTCGTGTTCTGGGCAAAATATAGTAACTAAAAGTATCGCTGTTATTTTAAATTTATTAATAGTTACGTATTAAAGTAGAAATAATAATAATAATAATAATAATAATTGATATTGCTCTTTCGTCCCACTAACTACGTTTATGGTTTTGGGATACGACGCCGAGGTGCTGAATGCTTGCTCCACACAAGTTCCTTTACGAACTGCTATATCTACCAACACGGGGTTGGCGAATTTCAACTCCTACAAATATCACCGAAGTGAGCCGGGATCGAACCCACCAATGTGGGCTCTCCGTCCCCAGGCCCGATTTGATAGAGTGCTATTGTACCATAATAATGAACTTCTGAAAAACACAAAGAACACTGTGTTATCAATCCTGAGGCACCCATCCCCTCTCCCCCAAAATAATAGTCTGTGCACACCCATTAATAGCACCCTTAAACACCTACAGTATATCGATTAAACTACAGTAGAGTGGTGTAGCGGTTATTGTGATTAGGTCCCACCCACCGGAGACACGGGTTCGATTCCCACCTCAGCCTCCCTCGACGTGGTTACCGTGGTTTCCCTCTTCTTCTCCAGTCAAATGGCGGAATGGTACATCACTTAGACCGTTTTCTTTCCTCTTCTTTGCCTATCCCTTTCATTCTTCCCATCCCATACAAGGCCCTTGTTCAACATAGAGTAGCAGGTGAGGCCTCCTGGGAGAGGTAGTGGTGCGAGTCCTCCAGTTGTATCCCTCACCAAATATCTCACGCTCCAGGACACTGTCCTTGAGGAGGTAAAAGTGGAATTTACTGAGCTCGATACCTGCAGTCGCTTAAGTGCGGCCAGTATCCAGTATTCGGGAGATAGTGGGTTCGAACCTCACTGTCGGCAGCCCTGAAGATGGTTTTCCGTGGTTTCCCATTTCCACACCAGGCAAATGCTGGGGCTGTACCTTTATTAAGGATACGGCTGCTTCCTTCCCACTCCTAGACCTTTCCTGTCCCATCGTCACCATAAGATCTATCTGTGTCGATGCGATGTAAAGCCAATAGCAAAAAAAAAAAAAAAAAAGGGGGATCCCTCGCGAAGTCCAGGAGAGAAACCAACCCTGGACGGTAAACTGATTAAAAAACAAGATGACGATACTTGTTGTTTAAAGGGGCCTAACATCTAAGGTCATCGGCCCCAAGATTTTTTTAAAAAAACTAAAATTCAGTAGTGCTATATCGCCTGAACCGAGCGGAACAGAGGCTATGGAGGCAAGTTTTGCATTCGAGTGACGCGTAGGTTCGTACTCCACCCTCGGCTGTCCTGAGATTTTTCTGAGGTTTCCCATTTCTACTTCCAGCTATACCCATATTTCATTCACCTTCATTCATTTCATCTTCATTAGCTCAAGAACTGAGGTTGGCATCAAGGAGGGAATCCGACCGTAAAAACATACCATATAAATTCATCCCACGTAATCTCCCACCCCGTATTGAGAAACGGGACTACGTGGTAGATATACAATAGTCTATATTACTGTATTGTCTGACTTTCCTTTCTTTCTTTCTTTCTTTCTTTCTTTCTTTCTTTCTTTCTTTCTTTCTTTCTTTCCTGGCCTTTTCCCAATCATCTCAGGTCGGCACTAATATAAATAAGCCCAGTTTTACTGTCGGATGCCCTCCCTGACACAACCCCATATGGAAGGATGTATTCACAATTGCGTGTTTATTTGGTGGTTAGTAGAGCGAAGTGTTGTATATACGGTCAGTAAAGATGTGTAGTCTATTAAGACGATCACAGATACCCTGTTCCTGAGCCAGAGGAATTAACTATACGCAAGGCCGCGATCGAAACCGGGACCCCTTGAACCGAAGGTCAGTGCGCTGACCATTCAGCCAAGTGCTGGACTCGGACATTTCTTCCTTAAATGCACAATTTCTGTCGTCATTCTGTCATTTAGAGTTTTATGTAATAATAATAATAATAATAATAATAATAATAATAATACCGGGCGAGTTGGCCGTGCGGTTAGTGGCGCTTAGCTGTGAGCTTGCATTTGGGAGATAGTGGGTTCGAACCCCACTGTCGGCAGCCCTGAAGAAAATTTTCCGTGGTTTCCCCGTTTTCACACCAAGCAAATGCTGGGGCTGTACCTTAATTGAGGCCACGGCCGCTTCGTCCCCATTCCTAGGCCTTCCCTATCCAATCATCGCCATAAGATCTATCTGTGTCAGTGTGACGTAAAACAAATTGTATAATAATAATAATAATAATAATAATAATAATAATAATAATAATAATAATAATATTAATAATAATAATAATAATAATTGTCCCGCAGGAGTTATTTTACGTGCTGCTAAATATGCAGACACAAGGCTGACGTATATGAGTACCTTCAAATATCCTTGGTCTAAGCCAAATTCGGACATGCCAAATTGGGATCAAAAGGCCAGCTCTCTACCGTTTCTGAGTTATTCAGACCGGCATTTAGAGGTTTTTCTTACAATTTGTTTTACTTCTCACGGACACAGATAGGTCTTACGGCGACGATGGGATAGGAAGGGCTAGAAGTTGGACGGAAGCGGCCGCGGTCTTAATTAAGGTACAGCCCCAGCATTTGCTTGGTGTGAAAACGGGGAAACCACGGAAAACTTTCTTCAGGGCTGCTGGAGATCGAACTCACTATCTCCCGAATGCAAGCTCACAGCTGCGCGACCCTAACAGCACGGTCAACTCGATCGGCCATTTAGAGTAGGATATGAATTTCACGGACACATGAGATCAGAATCCGTTTACGAGATCATTTCCGAATTTAACGAACTAGAACTTGAGTTCTGCAAAATACGAAGTCAAAAGAACTGTACATTAGTGAGCTTAGATTTATGTTTTCGCTAGCCGTTAAGTAGCACAGGGCGCGAAGTTGTACCTTCGGGCTATGTCGGCCTTTTCCGTAAACTGAGTGACGTCAATGGTGTGTCAGGAGGAGCGAGGCTCGGTGATGATTTTTCATAGCCCTGTTATCTGCTATTATCTTTTCTGGTGAACAGTACGGCGCTAACAGCATCGTCCGTCCTAACCTCTCAGCATTCTTGTGTGTTACTTTAACCGAAAGGTGTTATTCCGTGTGATTTGAAATTCTGGCTGGTGATGGCTAGCATACTCCTTCTTTCTTCCCGGCGCCTATCTCGAAATATTACCAGATTGTCATCAGTAATATTTGAGACTGAGTGTCCAAAGGTAAATATCGATATATCCAACAGTTTTTATATTATTGTTCTAAGAAATATATTTCCTTCTCATTGTGTAAAACGAATTTTCGGCACTAAATTATCCTGTAAAATCTATTCACACTCTTTCTTAAGACCGGTTGGAAAAGAGGTTATAAGTATTCCTTGTGGATGTTGTATTCATTGTAATTCTGTTCAGCCTGTCGTTATTGTTTTAATTTATTTATTTTAGGAGCTTGGTGCACTAATACAAACAGTAACCACTGTCTTCATGTCCTTGAATGGGTGGACGTTAACAAATATGGTGTTATGGAGTGTGTAGTAGTAGATGAAACTGAATTTGACTGGATTGTGAGAAATCCCCCAGAATGTGAAATTGGAAATCCAAATTCACTTTTTTTATTATTATTAAACTAGCTAAGATACCCGGCGTTGCACAAGCAGTTGCATTAGAATCATTATAAGGCTTCCGGGCAGTGGTGTGACAAGGTTTCCCGGTGCGCGAAACTTTTTGTCGCCCACACCCTCCCCGCGCGCCCACAACCCCGGGCATTGAAATTAATAAAAGAAGGAAAAATAAGATACCTACAGTGCCAAAATCAATTCATTTCGCGACTTTGCTCTCAGTTGACAATGTGGTTAAGCCAGACAGCTTTATTTGACTCATAGTGGACCTAAAATAATACTTGATTAATTTTGGTTATGAAAAACTCCTGTCACATTATGTTACTGAAACGCATAACGTTAACGAGAATCTTAAGGAAAAATTCAGATTTGGTAGAGAATCTGAAAGCTGGGCTGAATGGCTCTGACGGTTGAGGCTCTGGCCTTTTGTCCCCAACTTGGCAGATTCGATCCTTGCTCAGTCCGGTGGTATTTTATGGTGCTCAAATACGTCAGCCTCGTGTCGGTAGATTTACTGGCACCTAAAAGAACTCCTGTAGGTCTAAATTCCGGATTTTCGGCGCCTCCGAAAATCGTATAAGTAATTAGTAGGACTAAAAACCATTATTATTATTATTATTATTATTATTATTATTATTATTATTATTATTATTATTATTATTATTATTATTATGAGAACCTGCAAGTTCACGTTAACCGAAAACTCTAGAAATGTTACAGAAGTCCATTCCAGAGAATCTTCTTTTGAAACTTCGGCAGGTTTTAGATGTCTTCTTAGCCGTGGAATCTTCAGGAAGCTCATCATAGTTTACGACTAAGTTTTGTATTAACTGCTAAAGTTCTTCTGAGATTGTGATCAGATTCTTGGGCACGGGAACTGCAAACTGAGCTGTATACTTTCCATGTCTTTGCAGAGATGGTCAAATTTTTTAAATAAAAACTGTCAATGCACTCCTGCATCGTACTTCTTAATTCTTCATTAACGTAAGTTATTCGTCTCGAGCCTTTTCTCCAGCTATCATTTTCTTCATTCCAGCGGTTCTCCTTGTCAATAAAGGAATGTCCATCTCGTCCGTGCTCGTTGCAAACATTTCCTTTATCTTTTAAAACGGTCTCCAGACTTCTCATTTTGATAACACACTTTCCGCTGCGCTGAGTGGCTCCGACGGTTGAGGCGCTGGCCTTCTGACCCCAAGTTGGCAGGTTCGATTCTGGCTCAGTACGGTGGTATTTGAAGGTGCTCATATACGTGAGCCTTGTGTTGGTTGATTTACTGACACGTAAAAGAACTGCGGGACTACATTCCGGCACCTCGGCGTCTCCGAAAACCATAAAAGTAGTTAGTGGGTGGGTAAAAGCAATAAAATTATTAAAAACTGATTCCGACGATCTATAGGTATTTTCGAGCGTGGTGTACTTCTTCTAAGACATACAAAAAGAAATACAAAAAGCATAAAAAGTAAAAATCACGAACTGCTAGCGAAAACATTTGCGCTGTTCCTCTGGTTTCGACAGTTTTTGTAGGACTCCATGGCTAAATGGTTAGCATGCTGGCCTTTGGTCACAGGGGTCCCGGGTTCGATTCCCGACAGGGTCGAGAATTTTAACCATCATTGGTTAATTTCGTTGTCACGGGGGCTGGGTGTATGTATCGTCTTTATCATCATTTCATCCTCATCACGACGCGCAGGTCGCCCAAGGGAGTCAAATCGAAAGACCTGCACCTGGCGAGCCGGGAATTTGTCCTTGGACACTCCCGGCACTAAAAGCCATACGCCATTTCATTTCATGGCACCAGCTATCTCCTTGAAATTAGCATTTAGAGGTTTTACAGCTTCGTAGTGAGTACTCCGTCTTGTATCTGAACATCACGCGACTGTTACCCCTACATTAGTTATAAGCAGTGGCGTATACTGAGGGTTACCACGGTGAAGCCCAAACCTCAAATGAGAAAGATGGAAATCTAAATCATATTATAATGTCAGCATCTGACACATCGTTTCATTTACAAAATTTGAAAGCAACGAGAAAAAAACGTCGCTCGCATTTTTGAGTGCAAGGTATCGGAGACTGATATCGCAGTCCAGACATTGCGTCCCTCTCCCCTCGCTACTCCACCTGCGGTTTGCTGCTGAACGGACGATAGGTGCGGAGACCGAAGGGATAGTTGGGCAAGGCTTCGGTCCATGAGATCGCCACTCACTGTTAAGGAGGGCAGTGTTGCCAACTCCTACGTTCAAATTCCTTCCAGATCACTTCTAAAATCCCTCTAGATGGGACAATAACCCCTAAATAATAATAATAATAATAATAATGCAAACTCGTGTTCTCATCCCGAGGTGTTGCAGCTCTTTTCAGGCACACCCCCATTGGAGGTGAGCTGCATGTACCATTTAAACCACATACCAGCCCTCCTGCCATTCTTAAAATTTCTGACAGTACCGGGAATCGAACCCGGGCCCCAGAGGACGGCAGCTAATAACACTAACCGTTACGCTACGGAGGCGGACGTAATAATAATAATAATAATAATAATAATAATAATAATAATAATAATAATAATAATAATAATAATAATAATAATAATAATAATAATAATAATAATAATAATAATAATAGCACTGCTATTATTCACAAAAAAGAATAAATCACTCTACAGAATTATTCACACATCACATAGATCGCCTTACTTTGTTAGCACAGCATGCAAATTGCATGAACTGCACAGTCACAGTGAAAACTGTATCGAGTTATGCTATCAGACTTTTTTTGTTAGGGACTTTACGTCGCACCGACGCAGATAGGTCTTATGGCGACGATGGGATAGGAAAGGCCTAGGAGTTGGAAGGAAGCGGCCGTGGCCTTAATTAAGGTACAGCCCCAGCATTTGCCTGGTGTGAAATTGGGAAACCACGGAAAACCATCTTCAGGGCTGCCGATAGTGGGATTCGAACCTACTATCTCCCGGATTGCTATCAGACTGCCACGTTCACGTACTGCGAGGATTTTCCTCCAACATGACGTTGACAACTAATGACGTTTACTCTATAAGCGAAGCAATTAACTATGTGCGAGACCCGAAATGCGTGATTCTCTTTAACATCTACCAAAAAGAACAAATGCTCCTGCGGTTACCGAGGAGAAGGCGAGAGATATGCACAGTATTGCCAACTTAGCGGATTTTCCGCTAAATTTGGCGGAATTAGAAGACTGTCGGCGGAGAAAAATAACATTTAGCGGACAGCGGATTTTTTGTTGGAATTTAGTGTTTTATCAATTTTACGTTTTTTTTTAAATTTGTACTCCAGTCTTTCTCCGAGCTATTCCGTATTTCTTATCAGGAGCTAGCAGTCACATGAGGAAAACGTGTTGTTGGGATTTGATGTTATGAGATCATGGTATCATAAATTTGTAATGCGTGGGGAAAGGGTACTTATCTCTTAGTTGACGAATGACGACAGGTAATGAAACTGTGAGAGAGTAGCATTTATATTTTTTATGCTATGAAGGAAGACCGTTTAATGAACTGGCCTGTTTTGTATGTGGACCTTGAAGTAGGGGATTCACCTAGTTTGCACCCGGCACTAAAACGCCTACAAGTTTTAGCTCGCCGGCTCGCAGACAGGGGGTTCCCAGTGAAACTCACGGATCAAGTGAGTGCAGACATTTACTTTTATTATTATTATTATTATTATTATTATTATTATTATTATTATTATTATTATTATTATTATTATTATTATTATTGCTCATTTTTATTACTCATTATTTGAGATCGGATTTCTTGGCGGAATTTTATCGGATTTTTAGTAGTATTTAGCGGATCTTGAAAATATAAGTTGGCAGCACTGGATATGCAATGCATGTCTTCAATGCTTTGATGTATCGGTAGATTGTAATTCATATTAATAAAAATAATAGTATATTGTATATAAATACACCTATCCGTTGGTAGTCAATGAAAAATGTAAAGAATAAGGCGACTGCTGCGTTCATAACAGAGACAAGAAAAGGGAATCCCAAGGCACGTGAAAGGATCGTACGTTTTAAGAGCTACTAGAACAGAAAATCATGACGTTACATGATTAATTGCAGTGCCTGAGACAGGCAGGCTGGCCAACAGCAAAACAACTCAAGATGAAACCAACACACTAGCGGAACTAGCTATTGTAGTGAAATAAATAAATAATTGTCACACCCATAGCCCCTCAAAATTCCTCAAAAAGTAATTTTCCCCCTAACATTTCCGCTGATTCTTCTATCCCTCCAAATTTCCCTCTGGGACGATTAAATTCCCATAAATTTAGGGGTAAAACCCGTAAGTTGGCAACACCGAAGGAGGGAGAGGGCTCATTGCCTCGAAGTTCTCCGGAAGACTCCGAACAGACACGATTGACCTACGTAGTGCGGCGTTACGTGTTTGCTGTTGCATGAACAAGGCACTGATTGTTTATCATCGAGAAAATGATTTGTGTATTTCAGCAGTATTACTGTTCTCAGAACAATTTTAGTTTATTTGAAGTTACCGGTACTGTGTATAACGTGACTGCCGGTGTGGAATTACTTTTGTAAAAAGCCTGAACAGCATAAAATAGGTAGTCTACTGGATAAACCATTCTCGCAACTGAAGTATGCAGATAAATATTGCTGATAGTTTAAAACCGTAAGTCTACCCCACATCTTCCGTGAAATCAACCTCCTCGTACTCTTAATTTCCATGTCCTGGGGACTGGGTGTTTGTGACGTCTTCACAAAGAATTTATTATGTCTCCACCAAGCCTTTCCAGAAAACATTATTATTATTATTATTATTATTATTATTATTATTATTATTATTAAATTAAAATGTACATTTTTACTTCATTACCAACGGTCGTAGGCCTACCCGTCGTTCATTGGTTTTTTATCTTCCTCGGTAGATCAGTGCTGGTGTCCGACCCATGATCAAGGGTTCGATTCCAAACAACCATGCCTTCCTCATCGTATATACTTCCTGACCTCATACTTCTGAATTAATTATATAGATAACAAGAGTGCTGGTATTTCATTCCCGTCAACTTCTACATCCTTGTAGAAAGACACCAGTGCTGCTGTTATAGGAGTATTATAATTTTCTTTTTTATAGGTAGATCTACTAAAGTGAAATGCAATCGTTTACGGTTAGTGTTCTCTATTGTTGTTTGGAATCGTACCCGTGATCATGGGTCGGACACCACCACCGATCTACCGAGGAAGCTAATAAACCAGTGAATGAAGTGTACGACCGCAGGTAATATAAAATTCAGCATTTTAATTTGCTGATAATAATAATAATAATAATAATAATAATAATAATAATAATAATAATAATAATAATAATGCATAGCCTCTGGAAAGGTTTGGTGGTGACCCAATGGGGATGAAATGAATGACGTAGACGTCATAAACACCCAATCCTCAAGTCAGGGGAATTTTTTTTTTTTTTTTGCTAGTGGCTTTACGTCGCCCCGACACAGATAGGTCTTATGGCGACGATGGGATAGGAAAGGCCTAGGAGTTGGAAGAAAGCGGCCGTGGCTTTAATTAAGGTACAACCCCAACATCTGCCTTGTGTGAAAATGGGAAACCACGGAAAACCATCTTCAGGGCTGCCGACAGTGGGATTCAAACTCACAGCCTCGCGCCCCTGACCACGCGGCCAAAAGGGGGGAAATATCTAGGCACTTGCTTGCGAAACAAACTTGACAACACAGCAGGCTACTCCAGTGGCTGAAAACGCTGACTTGACGTTCACTAAACCAACTTTGAAAAGGCGGGGTTGCGGATGTAATCTAAGTCTAATGGTAGCCCACGTCTTGATCCCAGCATACGCCACTGGTTTTATGGATCGTCTATCTGTGGCAGAATCAGAAAAAAAAACAGTAGGTCTAGAATCTTTCTAAGGTCCCAAAAAAGGGTGCACATTGGGAAACAGTTGAAAAAGAATGCACTCCCCACAGATTAAGTCAATGATTTTTACAAGGAACAAACAATGCTTTAGGATTAAGTTTACGAACGTGTCGAAATGATTCACAAATCTGATCAGTGTGTGAGATGTCTGATGTACTGTCAAAGATAATGCTGTGCTATTTTTCTTCCTTAATATCAAAATAACCCCTTTCTTAAAACATTCCCTTAGAAGTGTGATAAACTCGTTTTGTGTGGTAAGTGACAGATAGCTTGCAAATATTTTGCCTGTCTGCGACTGACCTGCCTGCACTGGTCTAATTAAGTGTTCTCCAAGTACCAGATCGTATTTTGATACCGGTACCAGCTCAACTAGCTGTAGGAAGTTTCCTCTGTTTTCCGATAATTTTTGTTTTCTTGTGGCACGGAATGATAAATTGTGTTGAAAAAAGTAATGTAAGAGCCTTTTCAAATTATAACTCCCTTTCCTGTTTTCTGTTTCGACAACCGTCTGCTAACTAGATCAATCGTTTTGTTAGAAATTTAGACTTGTTCGTAACATTCTCCATTTTTCAAAACAAATTGAATGTTGCTAAGACATTTCATGACTTTGAATTTTCGGGTGAAGCTTCCACCTAGATTGAAAATCAGTCACCGGGCGAGTTGGCCGTGCGGTTAGGGGTGCGCTGCTGTGAGCTTGCATACGGAAGATAGTGGGTTCGAATCCCACTGTCGAGAGCCCTGAAGATGGTTTTCTGTGGTTCCCCATTTTCATACCAGGCGAATGCTGGGGCTGTACATTAATTAAGACCACGGCCGCTTCCTTCAAACTCCTAGGCCTTTCCTATCCCATCGTCGCCATAAGACCTATCTGTGTCGGTGCGACGTAAAGCCACTAGCAAAAAAATTATCAGTCAACCGAGAGGCTGCGTAGTTTGGGTTACGTAGCTTCAACTTGCATTTAGGAGATAGTGGGTTCGAACCCCATTGTCGGCAGCCCTAAAGATGGCTTTCCGTGGTTTTCCATTTTCACATCAGGCAAATGCTGGGGCTGTGCCTTAATTAAGGCCACGACCATTTCCTTCCCGTCGGTCCTAGCCCTTTCCTATCCCATCGTCGCCGTAAGACTTATACGTGCCGGTGCGACGTAAAGCAAACTGTTAAAAAAAGAAATCATAAACTTGATGGATTATCATTCAAATTTTTATCAATGCCAAAGAGCCTACAACAAACATAGTGCAAGTTTTCTTTTTAGTTGGCCATCCACGTTCTCAGTATTTTCTCACTATTTAGCAGACCGATATTGAACCATTCAGACGTTAGTTGGCGAATAGAAGCCTTTATTTTATCACAAGATAAATAGAAGAGTAATAATGTAGCGCCACTCGTCAAGAGGTTAGTTGGCGAATAGAAGCCTTTATTTTATCACAAGATAAATAGAAGAGTAATAATGTAGCGCCACTCGTCAAGAGGTTGAGAACAGCTCGCGTGCGTGACGTCATCTCTTTTTAAATGTTACGTAAATAGAAGAGGAAGATAGAACAAGGAGAGTCATATATCGAAAAGTTTTCCCTCACACCATAATATTGAAAATGATCGAATCCTAACGTAGGTCTACTATACAAAACTGTCAATTATAAAGATCGGGTATGGATGGGCGACGACACAATAACCATTGTTAAAATATCACATCATAATGAAGTAAACAACAACGACATTAATGGCAGAAGTTAAAAGATGTATATGAACCATACCTGTCTTATTGAGGGTGGGAATGGGGTAGACGAAGATTGACACCGACGAGCCTTCTTATTATGAAGCCGGACTGCTCTCTTAGCCTGGCCTGCCAGATTTAAATGGCGAATACGAATGGAGGGTCTAGTTCTTACATGAGTAAACCCTGGGGCATTTCTCACAGATGACATTTTCACACATTTATCATCACTTTCGATCTATTCGTAAAAGTGATGTTATGAAAAGTGGAAAACACAATTTCAAACTGTTTAACAGCACCATACCAATCACCTGATGGACAATCCAGCGGTTGTCACTGTCATCTAGAGACATACCGGTATTCATATTTTTACCGCTAGGAAGGTCCAATGATCGATCTATGGACGAAAGCTTACAAGCAACTTAACCCGCCAAGTAGCGTAGGTCTCGAATACAGCATTCAGACTTCAGCATCTTGGGAGTCGAAGGCAAATCTTCAAGAGTAAGAAGACCTTCCAACCCCGTTTCCCCTTCAATCAACGGGAGTGCATCTTCCATTCTACAGTAGGTTGTTGACCCGTGAGCATTTGAGATGTGAGGAAATGACTCGCGTTATCTTCTGTTGATACAGAAGAGGAGCTATTCAAGGACATGTCTATCACATTTCTGCACATGCTACCGAGCGAGTTGACCGTGCGGTTAGGGTTGCGCAGCTATTATCTTGCATTCGGGAGATGGCGGGTTCGAATCCCACTATCTACAACCCTGAAGATGTTTTCCGTGGTTTCCCATTTTCACTCCAGGCAAATGCTGGGGCTGTGTCTTAAGTAATGCCATGGTCGCTTCCTTCCCACTTCTAGCCCCTTCCTGTCCCATCGTCACCATAAGACCTATCTGGGTCGGTGCCACGTAAAGCAAATTGTAAGAAAATTGAAAAGTAAACCGAACAAGTTGGCCGTGCAACCATGAGCTTGCATCCGGGTGATAGTGAGTTCGAGCCCCACTGTCGGCAGCCCTGAAGAGGGTTTTCCGTGATTTCCCATTTTCACACCAGGCAAATGCTGGGGCTATACCTTAACTAAGGCCATGGCCGCTTCCTTCCCACTCCTAAGGCCCTCCTATCCCATCGTCGCCATAAACCTGTGTCGGTGCGACGTTGAGCCAACTGTTAAAAAAAAAAAAAAAAACTGCTCATGCTTATAAGACGCAAAAGATTCTTGAATTCTGCTGGGAAAGGATTGTCATAAGAACGGTTATTTGCTCTATTTTTCCGGACAGTACCTATTCAGTCAACATGTCAGCAAATATTTCAAGTCTTACAGAGTATTTTTAAGTCTGAAAAACAACATAGCACAGATCCAATGGTTGTAAGGAAGTCTTTCTCGAGTGGATGTAAAGCTGTATGTTCACCTAGGCCTACTTTCATATCTTCGCACACTGAGTAAAATTTGGCAGGAGCCCAAAGGCACTTTCGAGTGGACGGCCTACTAAAATAGGAATTCTTGATTTCAGTACCGTACCTACATCAAAAGTGTCATTTACTAGTTTTATAAACCTAGCAGTTTCTTCTTCATCTGGCAGAAGATAAGAGGTAGCGTGAAAGACGTGATTAGAGAACAGCAGGCATGCAAGATAAACCCGCTGACGGTCTTTACCAGAAAAAGACAAGTGATGATGCGTAAGCGCACAGTTCGATTTCACCATAATCCAGTGACAGAAGCTGTTCCACATGTTTATCAACAATCTTCCCTCCATGAAGTGTAATGCCGTCATATAAGAAATGGTTTCTCAATAGTTTTAACTGATGTGGCATGTCACAGAACACCCAAACATGTTTATTGTCATCTGAAGGATTATTAAAACACGTGTTCTTATAGTCTACTCCTTTATCCCACCGAGCGAGATGGCCGTGCTGTTAGGGTCGCGCGACTGTGAGCTTGCATTTGGGAGATAGTGGGTTCGAATCCCACCGTCGGCAGCCCTGCAGATGACTTTCCATGGTTTCCCATTTTCACTTCAGGCAATGATTGGAAAACAGGTTGTAGGTTTTTATTTCGTTCCTTTTTTCTGTTTCTACAACAGTCAGCTAAATAGATCAATCGTTTTGTTAGAAATTAGACTTGTTCGTAACATTCTCTTTCAAATTCGTCCATCGCCGAAAACCTTCGACGTGTTAGTGCGACATTAAACAAGTAGCAAGAAACAAACAAAAATACCTCCTAGATCATTCTATTCTTTCGCGTTCTTCCCAACCAAGTCTGAAACTACACCCACAGCTATGAATCCTACCGTATCTACTTCAATAATTATTATTTTCTTCAATTGCATACCAGTCATTGGAGTACAAAATCATATAATATAGGCTGTTTTCAGGCTGTCCACAGCCCACGAACCATCATAACCTGTACCTGACTGTGAGGTCCGAGAATTTTGTCCCATTCTTGGTCATGGCAGATGCAAGAATCAACATTCATTTCGTCGAAGATCAGTATAAACAATACTTTCACATTATTTCAACTCTTTGCCTGCGTTTTCATTAAATACAGGACGTCTACAAAAATCTCTACCGGCTCTACCGTGGCTCTACGTCTCTGTATTCGGGAGACGGAGAGGGGCTGGTCCCCAGCATCGGCTGCCCTGAGAATGGTTTTCCGTGGTTTTCCAATCTCCTGGACTAAGGCGAATGTCGGGACAATTCCTAGTATACGGCACGGCCACTAATCCTCTCACCTTTTCCGCACATCTCCTCCGATACAAATCTCCTGGCCTGAGAGACGGCGTTATTACCGTCTAGGAGGCCCGTCTCCCCATTCAGGGGAGAAAAGAAAACATTTTAGTAGTAATAGTAAAATAAATATCCTGCCCCGCAGTTTAGGAGTAGCGTGCCTGCCTCTTACCCGGAGACCCCAGGTTCGATTCTCGGCCAGGTCAGGGATTTTTACCTTGATCTGAGGGCTGGCTCGAGGTCCACTCAGCTTACGTGATTACAATTGAGGAACTATCAGACGGTGAGATGGCGGTCCCGGTCTAGGAAACCAAGAATAATGGCCGAGAGGTTTCGTCGTGCTGACCACACGACACCTCATAATGTGCAGGACTTCGGGCTGAGCAGCGGTTGCTTGGTAGGCCATGGCCCTTCGGGGCTGTAGCGCCATGGGGCTTGTTTTTAGAAGAAAAAAGTTTTATCTATAAAGATCGAAGAGACCGTGCTTTGCTTATATCCTCTTTCACCCAGCGAGATTTCTTGTTTTTATTTAAAATGTAGTTGATTCGTGTTTCTGTAAGCACTTTTCCTAGAATTCTGCTAACGTTTAGATAATATTCTGTTGCGCAGAAGTTTTCAAATGAACTCTTTGTTTATTTTTGTGTTCAAGACTGACTGAACTCATCTAGTTTTAGCCCTAAGCCTAATCAAATCACTTTATAAGCGTGTACTTTTCCTTTTAGGAGACTTGCATCTTTTTATAGTTTCTGTTCAAATGAGAATTACTGAATGGTTCAGATTCGGTTTCGGCGTCTTTTCTTTATTGGTGGAGAGAGAAAAATCTGTTAACAGCACGCTTTCGAGTCTCACGCTTTCGGTACGATACCGAATTTTCCTGGTGACGGCCTGTTCGTTATTAGTATGTTGGGAAGAGGGTAAAAATGAAACTCGGGTATTTCCGTGGTCATCTACAAGTAAACTTCCGGAAATGAAATGTAAACTAGGCACAGCACTGGGCTTGAGCAACTTCTTTGAATGTTATTTGAGTTTTCCGATTTCAGGTCACGCATGTATGTGTATGTTGGCTATTCAGCCCGAAGGCTGGTTTGATCCTCTACAGCTCCACCAACAGCTGTCATAGATAGCCTAGGTGTCACTGAAGAGGCATACTTGGGAAATAAGGAGTGAGGTGGTTTCCTGTTGCTTTCCTCACTGAGCCAGAAGTTGCTATTACATATCAGTCTACCAAGCCCACTGAAATGCATGCACCAACCGACCCTATGAGCGATATTTTCATACCATTCATAACAGGGACTGGCTGCATAAGGAACAGTATTACTAGAATCGCTCATACCTCGGTCACTTTCATATTGTCAAAGCCAAGAATGAGACTGAGACAGGTCAATGAAAGTAACGAATTTGATATAGCCCATACCAGAAGGCAAAGTGCACTGTAAACACTACATCCTGCCAGCAAAGGCATAGGTCACGCATATAATCATAATTAAAGAGGGCACTACACAATGTTGCATGTTTCACGTTAATTTCATTGCCCCGTTGCAAGCATGAATCCATTTTTTACAAACAGCTGGATCTTTCGGAAATATGTAATAGGTGATTCTTGTACCTTTCGATTTTTTGGTTATAATTTTCAGACGTAGCCACAGAATAATTTGGCATTGTTAAAGACTTGTACGATCGTCACACAAATAAAAATGTACATTATGGCAATGAAAACAACGCTAATTGAATGACAACGCTTTAAAAACTAGTATTTTACCACCGTTCACTCCGCACTTGAGTAAGTAAACAGAGAAAATTCCGCCCGCATTTATGACAAACGCACCCACACTATCTAGAGCTGTAATAACCAACTAACTAACAAAGGAGTCGTTCAAAGCATTGTTACTTTATATCCTCTTTCACCCAGCGAGATTTCTTGTTTTTATTTAAAATGGGAGGACATGTATATAGATACTTTAAGGCAGAAACAGGTGCGCCGGAAGGACATTCCTGGGATCATTAATGAACAAGGTGACTGTGTATGCGAGGACTTACACAAGGCAGAAGTATTCAGTCAGTAATATGTAAAAGTAGTTGCATATAAAGATAAGAGGAGAGTGTTATGAAAGACACAAACACCCAGTCCCCGAGCCAGAAAAATTAATCACACGCGATTAAAATCACCGAACCGACCGGGATTCGGACCCGGGACCCTCTGAATGGAAGGAGTCAATGCTGACCATTCAGCTAAGGAGTCGGGCAAATTTGAATTTCAATTCGCATTCCTCGAAGATTGAAGCACAATCAATGCTATAAATATATTACTAGTCCATATTTTATTGGCAAAGTATAAATAGAGTTAAGAATGGTTGCAGGAGTAACGAGGGATTGAAGGAGCTTACTAGGAAATTGAATTCAGCAAAAAAATCAGCTAAGGATAACATGATGGCAAGCATAATTGGGAGCCACATGAATTTTAGGGAGGAATGGGAGGACATGTATATAGATACTTTAAGGCAGAAACAGGTGCCGGAAGGACATTCCTGGGATCAATAATGAACAAGGTGAGTGTGTATGCGAGGACTTACAAAAGGCAGAAGTATTCAGTCAGTAATATGTAAAAGTAGTTGCATATGAAGATAATGTCCCTATAGAGGAGGCGACTAATAACTACTGAAATTTGCTATTTGTTTTAAGTGGCACTGACACGGATAGGTCTTATGGTGACGATGGGATAGGAAAGGCCTAGGAATGGGAAGGAAGCAGCCGTGGCCTGGTGTGATAATGGCAAACCACAGAAAAACATCTTCAAAGCTACCAACAGGGGGGTTCGAACCCACTATCCCGGATGCAAGCTCACAGCTGCACGTCCCTAACTGCATGGCCAGCTCGCCCGGTAATGACTAAAATTTACCTATGAGAGTAAAGACATTTATAAAAAGTTACCAACACACGGCAGATGCCGTCCACCTTCATCGGAGGGTCTGCCTTGCAAGGGCTGCACCCGGCTAGAAATAGCCACATGAAATTGTTGTGTAATACCTTTCCTGGCAAACATCCAGAAACCTTATATTATCCAAACAAACTTTGAAGATAGAAATTCCGGTGGAAACCGAAACATCCGTTACAATTTAAAAAAAAAGTTACTTTCTACAGATACGAACAATATGTTACTTTCCATACTGATGGGTCAATACAGCAAAATTCCAATACATCTGCAATACATTTGCATTTTACTCTCCCCAAATTTCCTTAATTAAAAAAATTACTCTACCCCAACTATCATCTTCTTATACCGCCAAAATATTTGCTATTCCACAGGTATGCTCCTGCATTAAGAAGGCACTAATATGTACAGATAGTACAAACAACTGGTATATACAAAACCTTCTTCTTCTTTATCTGGTTACCCTCCAGGGTCGGTTTTTCCCTCGGACTCAGCGGGGGATCCCACTTCTACTGCCTCAAGGGCAGTGTCCTACTGTCCTGGAGCTCCAGACTCTGGGTCGGGGATACAACAGGGGAGGATAACGAGTACCTTGCCCAGGCGGCCTCACCTGCTATGCTGAACAGGGGCCTTGCGAGGGGTGGGAAGTTTGGAAGGGATAGACAAGGAAGAGGGAAGGAAGCGGCCGTGTTCTTGAGTTAGGTACTGTACCATCCCGGCATTTGCCTGGAGGAGAAGTAGGAAACCATGGAAAACCACTTCCAGGATGGCTGATGGGGGAATCGAACCCACCTCTACTGAGTTGACCTCCCGAGGCTGATTGGACCTTGTTCCAGCCCTCGTACCACTTTTCAAATTTCGTGTCAGAGCCGGGAATCTAACCCGGGCCTCCGGGAGTAGCAGCTAATCACACTAACCACTACACCACAGAGGCGGACATATACAAAACCTAAGGAAATTAAATTATGATTTAATTCTCAACAAATGTTTCATAATTTTCGCATGGATCCCTGGACATTCAGGAATTCCATTTAATGTCAAGGTGGATCAATTCACAAAGGACGTGGCTACAGGAAGTGGATTACAACATCAAATTGCAATTCCTTTGCAAAAAATGAATGGACAATGGCAAAATTTGGATCAGTATAGAGGTAAGATCTTTATAAAATTCAAAATACAACACTAACACAAAATATGGTTTGCACCGGGTTCATACAACAGACGTCATAGGCTATAACTACCATAATCAGGCTTCGATTAAATCATGCCTACCGGGCGAGTTGGCCGTGCGGCTAGAGGCGCGCAGCTGTGAGCTTGCATCCGGGAGACAGTGGGTTCAAATCCCACTGTCGGCAGCCCTGAAGATGGTTTTCCGTGGTTTCCCATTTCCACACCAGGCAAATGCTGGGGCTGTACCTTAATTAAGGCCATAGTCGCTTCCTTCCAACTCCTAGGCCTTTCCCATCCCATCGTAGCCATAAGACCTATCTGTGTCAATGCAACGTAAAACCACCAGCAAAAAAAAAATAATAATAATAATAATAATCATGCCTGTACTCCAGAACATCTGTATTGGTTACACGTTACGGAGAACAAAGTTTTTATTTGCAGTAAATATATTGGCTAAATATCTAGAATGACAAAAAATTCGCATTCACAATTAATTGCTCTCGGTTTTCAATTTCACTAAATGTTTCTCATCTAGTATATCTACCGACAGTTCAAATAGCAAAAGTCCTGACAAAAATTTATCAAGATAGTAGTGAAATTGAAAACCTACAACCTGTTTTCCAGTCTTTGACCGGGTCAGGTATGAAATGAATGAACCATATATAGGCAATTATTACAATGGGGTCGCTACTCCCAAGGTGATTGATTATTAATGACTGATAAATGCTATGAAATGTTAATGGAGAGTGTTACTGGAATGAAAGATGACACGGAAAACTGCAGTAACCGGAGGAAGACCTGTCCCGCCACCGCTTTGTCCAGCACAAATCTCACATGAAGTGACTGGGACTTGAACCACGGTATCCAGTGGTGAGAGGTCGACACGCTGCCATCTGAGCCACGGAGGTTCCAAGATAGTAGTATCAAATTTTAATTGTCATCCATAATCCTTTTTATATATAAAGTCACCAATAAACAAATAAAAAATACATAAACATCATGGTTTACTGTAACCGGTCCAACGTCGAGCTCACCTCGACATTATGTTTCGTTCTACATGAGAAGTTATTTATTGAAGTTCTTTGACCTGATTGAGGTCATTCGATATCCCTGGAATTTCTAGAGCAAATTTTTGCGCACAGAAAGAAGCCGTTCTGTTATCTCCATGGATATAATACGAGATATATGTATATGTGTTGTCATGGTTACCCGCGGCCCACATTCAGTTCAATGTTAGCAGTGCAGTGAGCCAGTTGTTCCAGTTCATGTGCTGCGTGTGATAAGTGTATGTTTTTGTGGGCATTCTTCCAGGTGTCCGGACATTTCGTACCACGGACATTCCGTACCACTTGATTTTTGAGGACATTCCGTACCACCTAGGTCGTTATCTACCCGTCAACAATTTTCCCGTAATCCGCAAATAATTACGTCAGGACAATCCGTACCACTTGATATCAAGCTGGAATTCAATTTCCACGCCAGCGGTAGTAATGAGCCTGTCAGACACACTTTAGAAATCAGAAACAAATATAATTCACAGTATTTGCTGAAGAAAACTTCTATATTATTTCAATAATTGCCCTTTAAACTATACGTATCACTTATGTTTACGTAGTTATCACAAGAGTCGATAGTTTGAATTACAAAGCCTGAAACAAAACAATACATTAGAAATATACATTGTGTTCGGGCGCAATGTGTCTGACGAGCACAAGGATGGATAATATTACTGTTATCGTGAATATTTATAAACTACTGCATTATTTCAGTAAAAAGAATATTCTGATTTAAGTTGCCGATATGGGCTTGAAGGTCACGCGGAAACAGAAAATTACTGAAAGGTGGAAGTAGTTAGGTCCACGTGAATAAAGAATGTGAGATAACAATTAACACGTGTGCGAATTGTTGCCGGTGGCGGAAATCGGAACTAATGCGGAGTAAGTGAAAACAGTTAATAGACTATATTGTTCGTGGAGCAGTGGAGTAGATGTACTTTAACATATATTACACAGTACATAGGACGAATAATAATAATAATAATAATAATGGAAACGCCTAAACAGAAAAAAGGGGTAAATGGACTAATGCGCTCCGCCCAGCTACACGCCTGCGATAGAAGTGCAGTTGTCGCCAGCGAATCAGATCAGTTGCGTCCGACGGAAGTTTAACATTAGTAGTGGTCACACCGTGCGGAGGCTTCTGCGCCACTAGTGGACAATGGATATACAAATGGATACATTCATTAGGATATCGTTTTAACTTCGCAATACTTTCTCACTCTCTCAAGTGGTACGAAATGTCCTCTCCTAAATATTTTAAAGTCATTAACTGACACTTCGCAGGTAATCAGCCGGTCAAGTGGTACGAAATGTCCGTGGTACGAAATGTCCTAGAACCATTCTTCCAGCCCATGCTAGTAAGCAGTGTACAGGATGGCTGCCTCCAGTGGAGGAGGTGGTCAGGTTACAGGGGATAGTTTATTAGTTAGTAGGGAATAAGAAGTCCGTATGAATCTAGAATCTTCTGGAAACCCCATATCTCAACAAGCTACAAACGATACGATATCTTTACAAACAAATAGTAATGATAGTAACAACTCACAAGTCCCAGTGGAGCAGGAACATTATTCTCATTCCCATCGTGGTCCATACATTGTCTTTATTGAGTCGACCGAAAACAAGAATCTTGGTCAGCTGCATCCCATGGCCTTGGGACAACACTTCTATGACAGGAACATTTTTGTGCAATCAATTTCACGTAAAGGGAGAAATAGGTTACAAATTGTCTTTAATAATGCCGAGCAGGCTAATAACTTAAGTACTGATAATCCACTTCTTGAAACATTAAAACTCAAGGCATATATCTCCCACGAAAATTTCGACGAATGTCGGCAGATTATTGTCCAGGGGATAAGTTAAGTCGTAGACTGGTTGCAAGGGCATGGTTTTACACTCTCTATCCCTAAATGCGCCACTATACTATTTACGCATAAACGTGCATATAATAATTCGCCCTTCATTTTCGAAGAATTTTAAGTTCCTTTTGTTTCACAACATCTTTACTTTGGTGTTCTATTAGATCATAAATTGACGTGGAAACATGTATCGATGATTAGACATAAAACTGATAGCTTTATCAAAATCTTACGCACGGTCACATGTAGAAGCTGGGGAGCAGATCCCAAAACTGCTCTTATCTTATACCGTGCCACTGTCCGATCTATATCTGGATTACAGTGCATTTTTTATTGATACGGCACCCGCCACCACGCTCGCATACTTAAATGATATTCAATTTCAAGCATTGCGTGCATGTATAGGCGCACTCAAAACCACCCCTACTAACGCATTACTGATCGAAACGGGTGAATATCCTTTATAGATATGTAGACAGACTCTTGCTACCAAGTATCTACTCAAGCAGTCTCGACTCATTCTCAAGTTGAAACTCTTGCATGAATGTTATTTACAGCACTCTTCTCTGGGGAATCGAACCCCTGCCATATATAACACGTATAAGTCCATTAGTATGCAGCAAATTGAATTTTTACGTATGCCCAAACTTCCTATGTATACCATACCTTATGAGAGTTTGTGTTTTATCCCATCCATTATATTGTCTTTGATTGATTTCTTTCCAAGTAAAACACAAAATTTTCATCATCCCTCCTCTGAATTTAAACGTGTTCGAATCTCCTTTTCTGAGTTCGAAGTTAGAATTTATACCGATGGTGCTAAATCTGTACATGGCACCGGAGCAGCAATCTTTATACCCCATCTTTATACACTTCTCGAGTTTCACCTCCCCTCGCAGTGTTCTATATCTACCGCAGAATTATTCGCAGTACATCAAGCTCTCTTTCTAATTTCTAATCATTCCTATAAAAAAGCCACTATATACATGGATGCTAAAAATGTTTTACAAGCCTTACTCTCTAAATCGCCTTCCATTGGTATTTACATAATGTGAAAAATGTACTACTGTATATTCCCTTGAACAGGCTGGTGCGTATATCACCTTAGTATGGATGCCTGGCCATGTAGGAATTCCTGGCAACAAGAAAGCTGATCTTGCTGCTAAACAAGCAAGCACTCAATCTACTGCACCTATCTCCATTGCGATTCCACCCTTAGATTTCTTATCAGCGACTCATATTGAAGCCTATCAGAAATGGCAACATGAATGGCAGAATTCTTCTTGTAAAAAAGGTAATTTTTATTATCAACTCCAACCTACAATCCCTCCTAAACCTTGGTACTTTTACGGATCTTATACAAGACGTCACATCACAAATATCATCCGCCTCCGTTTCAACCACGCGTTAACTCCTCAATATAAAACTTGTTTTCATCTTGCCCAACAAGCTCCCTGTGTGGACAGCTTAATAGTGATAGCAATCACATTATGTTTAAATGTCCGGCCTACGATATACATAGAAGAAATTTCTTATCTTCTTTAGTGAAGATGGCTATACCCTTGCCTACCAGTGATTCTTGCTTATTATCAAAACTTTCTCCAACTCTCATTGACAGTTTAAATAAGTTTCTTGATGACGCTCAAATGGTGTTGTAATAGTACTCCTAGCCTACCTGTGGCCAAGTATTTTCATTGTGTGAACATTCATTGTGAAAGGTGGCTTTCTAGACTGGCTCATCTCATCTCCAGATAGCTCCTCGAAGGTTCTTGCACCCAGAACTGAACAAATTTCAGGGATTTTCAAGGATGACCTCCCACTTTCAAACAAATCATTATCTGGTTTGCATGGTTTCCCACTTTTACACCAGTCAAATGCTAGAGTTGTACCTTAATTAATGCTACAGTTGCTTCCTTCCCAGTCCTAGCCCTGACCTATCCTAACATCACCATAAGACCTGTCTGAGTCAATGTGATGTAAAACCAATTGGAAAAAAAGAGAGACATTTGGGAATAGTCGCACAAACAGCTTAGCCTATGCAAGCCTTTGGAAAGTGAGATAATTTTTAAACATAGATTATATTGGAAATAGCTGAGATTTTGTATGGAATCCTTCTGTGAAAAGATATACAACTGAAAGAAGAATCCAATATATGTTTATCTTTTTATTTTTGTACATCTTATATGGATAGGACGACTGCTGAAAATGAAATATTATTTCAGAAAGTGTCTCATGTGAAAAAATACTTCTTATGTTGTCTACCCCTTAGTCCCATTTTATGATATGAGGTTGGGGATAAGGTAAAATGAATTTATTTAGCTTGTTTTTATGACCAGATACCATCCTGATGCCAATCTTGTTGTTTTATGTGGTAAATACTTTGTATAATTTGTAATCTTTGTACAAGCATTGTTTATTTTAAAGTGGAATGCTTAGGTAAGAAAGCTAACAGGAGTGAAATACACCATTTATATATGTAAAGGAAACAGATAAAGAGCATCAGCTTTGCACACATGCATGGATAGATTGCAAATAAAGAAATGAGAACTTCTAAAATTATCGCCTACAGCCTTTGTCTGCAGAGGAGAGAATAACAATTATGGTAAACATCGTTGACAAATAGACATTGCTGTGAGGTAAAGGGAGGGGGAGATATACAAAAGATGGAAAAAAAGGAGTGTTTACATAGCACTGAGGCTGAGTGCTTTCCTGGATCAGGGTGCCATTTGATGTCAAACTTTGGAATCTCTAAGGGTGAGAGAGTGGGAAGACAGAGATAAATGCTTGAGTACTTAAACTGTGAAACAATCATCAAATGAGATTTAAAGGTGCAGGTGTGATTAAGGACAGAATGTTCCATGTAATGGGTTTGCATTGAAACTGGTAGATGAAGTGTCATCATATCGACCTTGTATGAAGTAAGTGGTGTTGCTGGTGAAAGTGAAGTCTGGTACATGATGTAGACAGCAAGTCTTGCAGTGCTTGTGTTCAGAGGGGAAGGAACTGGAAGGAGGTGGAGTATAGTGTGGTTCATAGCAAGTAGAAAGTTTTTGAGATTTGGTAGATGCTTGAATATGATTGTGGGGCTTTTATGAAGATGATCTCAGGTGCAGGGTGAGGGTGTGAAAAAATTAAATACTTATTTTAAAATGTGTATTATTTTGTAGAAATCAGAATGATACATGGTTATGAATGAGGCATGGGCTTTAAGTCTTAAGGAAATTGCTTACCCCCAGAGGGCAAGGGTGAATGTTAGTGTTTGTTTTGTGTGATAGTGGAGCTGATAGTTGGTGGGTTTGGTATGCACTTAGGTATTGATTCTGGCCATCTTGGAGGTGAAGGTAATATCAAGGAAAGTTGTAGAAGTGAGGGAGATCTGTCAAGTGAAAGGGATACTATAATTAGGAAAAGCTGTGGGTTAAGGTGTATTGTGTGAGGTAGATAAGGAAGTGCAGGGCACGGCACTTACACAGTTAAGTCATTGCTCTCCATCTGTTTCCTATCATTTTTAAGTTAATGGCCTATACTGTAGGTTAGTTGAAAGGTAACATATTCCAAATATTTTAAACTTACTTGCAGTTCTTCACAATTTAAATAATTATTTAACCAAATGTTTTTATGAAAAGATAAAATTTTTCTTTCAGGTAACCCTGCAGTCAAGATCATGCCATCAAGGTAAGAGCAAGTGATAACATGCAGTATGGTAAGATTCAAGCAAGTTGAATATCTCCTCATCCTCTCTTATCTCATTTAGTGTGGAATGGTTTGAAACCGTATTTTTCAGTGTTATCTGGCTGTAATATCTTATATATATGGCTTTTAGGTTGATAAACCATTTAAAATAGATGCTTTGAGAAGATAAACAATTAATAATGTATTATCTGCATGTGAGGCATTCCAGAAGAGAGGGGCTGACCTGCCAAATGAAGGTTTAGAGATATAATACTGATGTCAGGAAATGAGATAAGGAAGAACATACCAAGGATATATGTTTAGAATAATCTATATATGTTGTTGTTTGAGTCATCAGTTCATAGACTGGTTTGATGCAGCCTTCCATGCCACCCTATCCTGTGCTAACCTTTTCATTTCTACGTAACTATTGCATCCTGCATCTGCTTGTCATATTCATATCTTGGTCTACCCCTAATGTACTTACCACCTACACTTCCTTAAAAACAAATGAACAATTTCTGGGTGTCTTAAGATGTGTCCTATCATTCTATCTATTCTTCTCATCAAATTTAGCCAAATCGATCTCCTCTCACCAATTCGATTCAGTATCTCTTCATTTGTGATTCGATCTATCCATCTCACCTTCACCATTCTTCTGTAACACCACATTTCAAAAGCTTCCATTCTGTTTCTTTCTGAGCTAGTTATCGTCCATGTTTCACATCCATACAATGCCACGCTCCACACGAAAATCTTCAAAAACATCTTTCTAACTCCTATATCAATGTTTGAAGTGAGCAAATTCCTTTTCTTAAGAAAGCTCTTCCTTGCTTGTGCCAGTCTGCATCTTATGTCCACCTTACTTCTGCCATCGCTAGTTATTTTACTACCCAGGTAACAATATTCATCTACTTCCTTTAAGACTTCATTTCCTAATCTAATTCCTGCATCACCTTGCCTTCGTTCGACTGCACTCCATTACTTTTGTTTTGGACTTATTTATTTTCATCTTGTACTCCTTAAACAATACTTCATCCACACCATTCAGGCGCTTCTCTAGATCTTCTCCAGTCTCAGATAAAATAACAATATCATTGTCAAATCTCAAGGTTTGGATTTCCTCTCCTTGGATTTTGATTCCCTTTCCAAATTCCTCTTTAATTTCCTTTACTGCCTATTCTATGTAAACATTGAAAAGGAGGGAGGACAAACTGCAGCCTTGCCTCACTCCTTTCTGGATTGCTGTTTCTTTTTCAAAGCCCTGGATTCTTATCACTGCAGACTGATTTTTATACAGATTGTAGATACTTCTTCGTTCTCAGTATCTGATCCCAATCACCTTCAGACGCTTAAATAGCTTGGTCCAATCAACATTATGGAATGCCTTTTCTAGATCTATGAATAACATGTACGTGGGTTTGTCCTTCTTGATTTGCTCCTCTAAAGGCCGGTCTCCACTGATTAACATTTAACAACAACATGTTTAATGTTAAGAGTGTTAAATGTTAACTGGTGCCACCATCAACATGTTGAATGTTAAATGTTGAATACTGTTTCATTTAACATTGTGTCCACACTTAATAAACATGTTAAACTTGACTTTCTTTGTTTATATATAGGCCCTAAATAGTTCATCATAACAATCTGTGGTTATACATTTAGGTGGTGTCTAGTATTTTCAAATAAGGGCAATGGACTCAGATAAAGAGGATTTCGCCCTTAGTTATTGCCACTGTTGCTTCTTGACACATTTCCTCCCCTCATCCTTCTCATTGCTTCAAAAGCAAACCAGTTTGAAGTATAAACTTCGTCCGCTCCCGCACCCAACTTATGATTATTTTTTTTTCCAATACTTGACTGTACTGGGAGCGGAGGGACGCTAGGTTTTTTATCAATGCATTCGCGGGAACAATGAAGGATAATTTAGAATTCCTGTAAAATGTCGGCTTTCTTCGCTTTATCCCTGCATTCCTTTTATGAGACATCTCATAAACAAGGCCTTTCTGTTATATCATTAATTAAGTCCAAAGTAATCTTGTTCCACTCCATTTCTGACTACTATAACTTTTAGTATAGTGCACAGAGAACGACACACGTGCGCGTATCGGTACCAGTACCTGTACTGTATTTGTAGCTTATAACAAAGAGAATGAGTGTTGCGGAGTGTTGTAACTATAATCCTACTTCACGAGAAGCACGTCGTTTGCAAACTTTGGCTATCTGTTGACATGGAACCGGAAAGGAAGTTGCCGAAGCTGTGCCAACATCTCACGAACAACGAATTGACTTGACATGTTTTCCACTTGGAGCGGAAAACACGCCAACATGTTAAAAGTGTTAACCTCAACATTCTGAGTTAACATGCAAGTCAATTGGAAGACAAAATCACAATATACATATCAATTGTAACATGTTAAATTTAACATGTTGGTGTTAAATGTTAATCAGTGGAGACCGGCCTTAAGATCAGACGTAAAGTCAGGATTGCTTCACGTGTTCCTACATTTCTTCTGAAGCCAAATTGATCTTCTCCCAACTCAGCTTCAACTTGTTTTCACATTCTTCTCTAAATAATACATGTTAAAATTTTGCAGGCATGAGATACTAAGCTAATGGTGTGGTAGTTTTCACACCTGTCAGCACCGGCTTTCTTGGGAATAGGTATAACAACATTCTGCCGAAAATCGGATGGGACTTCTCCTGTCTCGTACATCTTACACACTAAATGGTATAACATTGCCATGCTGGTTTCTCCTGAGGCAGTCAGTAATTCAGAGGGAATGTCATCAATTCCAGGTGCCTTGTTCCTATTTAGGTCACTCACAGCTCTGTCAAACTCTGACTTCAAAATTGGGTCTCCCATTCCATCAGCATCAACAGCCTCTTCATGTTCAAGAACCAAATCATCTACATCTTTACCTTGATACAACTGTTGGATATGTTTCTGCCATCTTTCTCCTTTGTCTTCGTTCCCTAGAAGTGGCTTTCCATCTGAGCTCTTAATAATCATACACCTAGATTTCCTTTCTCCAAACGTTTCCTTGATTTTCCTGTATGCAGCATCTACCTTTCCCAGGACCATAAAACCTTCGACATCCTTGCACTTCTCCTTCAGCCATTCTTCCTTAGCATACCTTGAACTTTCTATCCACTTCATTCTTTAATCGCCTGTATTGTTTTCTGCCCTCTTCATTTCTAGCATTCTTTTATTTTCGTCGCTCATCAATAAGGTCTAGTGTAACTATTTGATGATAATAATAAATAAAATCATGAATAAAAATATATAAATAAAATTACTCAAAACTTAATAAAATTAATAAGCATAATTAACCGAAATGTCCGTAGTATGGGCGCCAGAGTTCACCAGAATGGATCCCTCGAATTTAGATAAGAGCATGATAAACTTTATATCCCAGGGCGTGTACATAATGCTGCGTACTGGTACATCTGCTTCAGGCCTTACCTAACCTCCTGAAATGACTAATTAGGTAGGAACTGCACCTAGGTTCATCAATAACACTGATTCTAAAATAGCTAACTATATTCTGAACAAATTCCGTGCATGAGCACCTCATCAACATACAACATTATACATATAATACACACATAAAATATTGCTGGAAGACTCCATATTTACAACAACAACAACAACAATGAAAATCGTGGGGAAACGAAAGCGAGAACTAAGCTACCATTTGTAGATAGTCCGATGAACAATGTACATGTATGAAGATAAATACCCTTCACTGTCTCTATATCAATTCGACTTACCGATTCTCATAATCGGCAGTTATCACATCACACAGATACTGTACCTTGTACTACTGTGTTCACATATTTTAACATTTGTTGTAAAGATATATACACACGTCTGTCGATCCACAACATAAATTTATGGAAAGTCTGAGATAGCTTTCACCAACATATAATGCTAGGCCGCCACAAGTGCCACAATACTTAATGCGCAAGCACTCTCCACAATCAGCCACTTTCCACGAGCATAACAAGACCACGCTCCACGAACGTTTGAAGTCCAGTCCATTGCAGCCGTGTCACTCCAGTACCGTGTATCAGCACCACTTCCTTCCCGTACAGTGCGCCAGTTGTCGTTCCTTCATACAGTGTCACTGCTTGTAGTTGTAGTAGTTACATTACAAAGTCCCTGGTTGCCGCCGTATGATCAACCCTTGTAGACATCAACATCCCCCTCCTCTCAGATGATACGTCTGGATTGGTGCTTGCCCGCCAATCATGAGTGAACCTCTTCTTTCTCCCAAGTTATAAACAAGCACTCGGGAGTTTTACATGAATCATCGAATTTCCCTGATACAACAACAAGCTCATCTCATCAGGCTGGGATATATACATGACTCATTGAATATCCCGACACAAGTACATCACAACAAACACTGGGGTATCCACATGACTCAACCAAATTACCAGAGTTATTAAAGCAATGTTTTTCCACTCGTGCAAAACAAATTACTCATACCTACATATGTGGATATCTTCCAGCTTACCAATATAAATGGCAAAATATACAAATGAATTACTGATAATAATAATGATAATAATAATAATAATAATAATAATAATAATAATAATAATAATAATAAATCGAATACTGACAATAATATCTCTAACTTGTACATATAATTCGGGGGTGTGATATATGTATTATCACACTAGTATCACCTGAGTTATCCACTGATTCTTAGTTGATCTTTTCTTCCTTCCTAACATTTCTTCAGCAGCCCTACTGACTTCATTTTTCATGACTATCCACTCTTCCTCTATTGTGTTTCCTTCAGCCTTTTCATTTAGGGCTTGTGCAACATGTTCCCTGAAACAATCCCTCACACTCTTTCCTTTCAACTTGTCTAGATCCCATCTTTTTGCATTCTTTCCTTTCTTCAATTTCTTCAACTTCAGATGGCATGTCATGACCAACAAGTTGTGGTCAGAGTCCACGTCTGCTCCTGGGAAAGTTTTGCAATCCAACACCTGGTTTCTGAATCCCTGCCTAATCATAATGAATTCTATTTGATACCCTCCTGTGTCTCCAGGTCTCATCCACGTATACAGCCGTCGTTTGTGGTGTTTGAACCAAGTATTGGCAAGGACTAAATTATGATCAGTGCGGAATTCAACCAGCCGACTTCCTCTTTCGTTCCTTTGCCCCAATCCAAATTCTCCTACTGTATTATCTTCTCCTCCTTGGCCTACCACTGCATTCCAGTCTCCAATCACAATCAGATTCTCGTCACCTTTTACATATTGTATTAAATCTATCTCCTCATATATTCTTTCGATTTCTTCATCATCCGCTGAACTAGTAGGCATATAGACATGCACTATTGTGGTGGGCATTGGTTTGGTGTCTATCTTGACGACAATAATTCTTTCACTATGCGAGTCGTAGTAGCTTACCCGCTGCCCTATTTTCTTATTCATTATTAAACCAACTCCTGCATTTCCCCTGTTTGATTTTGTGTTGATAATTCGGTAGTCGCCTGACCAAAAATCTTGTCCTTCCTGCCAACGTACTTCACTTATGCCAACTACATCTAACTTTAGTCTATCCACCACTCTTTTCAGATTCTGTAACCTACCACAACGATTCAAACTTCTAACAATCCACACTCCGACTCGCAGAATGTCAGTATCCATCTTCCTGATGATCGCCCCCTCTCGTGTGGTCCCCACCCGGAGATCCGAATGGGTTACTAGTTTACCTTCAGAATATTTTACCCGGGAGGAAGCCATCATCATTAAATCATTCATACAGAGAGAACTGCATGTCTTCGGGAGTTAGTAACGGCTGTAGTTTCCCGTTGCTTTCAGCCGTGTAGTAGTATCAACACAGCTAAGCCATGTTGAGTATTATTACAAGGCCATACCAGTCAATCATCTAGACTGCCGCCCTTGCAAATTCCGGAAAGCTGCTACCCACCATTCGATGAACCATTCCTTAGTCTGGTCTCTCAACAGATACCCATCCGAAATGGTTGCACCTGCGGCTCGGCTATCTGCTTCATTGGGATACGCAAGCCTCCGCACTGTGGCAAGGTCACATGGTTCTCAGGGGAATAACATGTCCTGACTGACTGATTTATCAACACCGAGCCAAAACTACTGGACATAATGAAATGAAATTTTGACGATACATTTAAATTACAATGTAGGTGCTCGCTAAGGGAGGATTTTTGGATATTCTGTGGCTAAGGGGTTTAAAAGGGGGGGGGGGATTTTTAAAATTAGTGCATCTACATCTCAAAACTTTAAAAGTTTACAGATGTTAAAATTGGCATTTAGAATCTCCTTTAAAAATAAGGAAACATATATTGTTTTGAATTCAGAAAATCCCAATACGAGGGGTGAAAAAGGGTGAAAAATGGTTGAATGCCTTTAATGACGCTACTTATATTTCAGAAACTGAAGATATTACAGACTTGAAAATTGGTATTTGGGATCTCCTTAAAAAAATAAAGAAACACGTATTTTTGGTTTATGGAAAATCCAAATAATGGGGAGTTGGGGGTGAAAAGGGGGGATGAATTTTTAAAATGAGTGTATCTATATATATCTCAAAAGTTTAAAGTTTACAGATGTAAAAATTGGTATTGAGAATCTCCTATAAGAATAAATAAATATGTATTTTTTCTTTTCGGAAAATCCCAATAGGAGGGGTGAAAAAGGGGTTGAATGCCTTTAATGAGGATACTTATATCTCAGAAAATTAAGATAATTACAGATCTGAAAATTGGTATTTGGGATCTCCTTTAAAAATAAAGAAGCATGTATTTTTTGTTTTTGGAATATCCAAATACTGGGGAGTTGAAAGGGGGGGGGTGGAATTTTAAAATGAGTGTATCTATATCTCAAAACATTAAAAATTTGCAGATGTAAAAATTGATATTTAGAATCTCCTTTAAGAATAAAGGAACACATTCTTTTTGTTTTCTGTAAATCCCAATAGGTGGGGTGAAAAAGTGTTAATAAGGGGTTGAATGCCTTTAATGAGGATACTTATATCTCAGAAACTGAAGATATTACAGACCTGAAAATTGGTATATGGGATCTCTTGTAAAAATAAAGAAACACAGTTCTTTCTGTTTTTGTAAAATCCAATTAATGGGGGTTAAACAGGAGTGACAAAATGGTGTGAATTTTAAAAAGAAAAAATGAAAAAAGGTTTTCATAAAATCCCAATAATAGGGGTGAAAAGGGGTGAAAAGGGGGTTAAATGCCATTAATGAGGATACTTATATCTCAGAAGCTGAAGATATTACAGTCCTGAAAAAAGGTATTTGGAATCTCCTTTAAAAACAAAAAAGATGTATTTTTTGTTTTTGGAAAATCCAGTGAATGGGAGGGTGAAAAGGGGGGTGGATTTTTAAACTGAGTGCATCTATGTCTCAAAACTTTAAAAGTTTACAGATGTAAAAATTGGTATTTAGAATCTTCTTTAAAAATAAAGAAACACATATTTTTTGTTTTTGGAAAATCCCAATAGGAGGGATGAAAGGGGGTGAAAAAATTGTTGAATGCCTTTAATGAGGACACTTATATCTCAGAAAATTAAGATATACAGATCTGAAAATTGGTATTTGGGATCTCCTTTAAAAATAAAAAAACATATATTTTTTGTTTTTGGAATATCCAAATAGTGGGGAGGTGAAAGGGGGGTGGATTTTTAAAATGAGTGTACCTATATCTCAAAACATTAAAAGTTTGCAGATGTAAAAATTGATATTTAGAATCTCCTTTAAGAATAGAGGAACAAATTATTTTTGTTTTCTGTAAATCCTAATAGGAGGCGTGAAAAAGTGTGAATAAGGGGTTGAATGCCTTTAATGGGGATACTTATATCTCAAAAACTGAAGATATTACAGACCTGAAAATTGGTATATGGGATCTCCTGTAAAAATAAAGAAACACATTTTTTTTTGTTTTTGTAAAATCCAATTAATGGGGGCTAAACAGGAGTGACAAAATGGTGTGAATTTTTAGAAAGACTATATCTACAGTATATCTCAGAAACGTAAAATGTTACAGACGTAAAAACTGGTATTTGGAATCTCCTGTTAAAGTAAAGAAACATAGGTGATAATTTGTTTTATGAAAATCCACTTCAAAGGAACTGTTAAAATGGGCGAATTTTGAAAATGAGCTTATCTACAGTAGGCTATATTTAAAAAACTTAACATGTTACAGACGTGAAAATTGGTATTTTTAATCTCTTTTAAAAAGAATGTAAAGCTTATTTTTTGGGTTTTGGAAGAAACACTTGGGGGGAAGGGGGCAAAATTACCGAGATATGGGCTTCAATTAATTTTATTAGGATACTGGGATCTCCAAAACTGAAGATATTACAGATATGAAAATTGATATTTGGAATTTCTTTTAAAAATAAAGATTCAAGTATTTTTTTTTTGGAAAATTCACTTAAGAAGTTGTAAAAAGGACGGAAAAAGGGGTTGAATTTTTTTATGAGGGTACTTATATCTCAAATACTGAAGATGTTACAGATATGAAAATTTGTATTCGGAATCTTCTTTAAAAAAGAAACATGCCTTTTCTTGTTTACTGAAAATCAACTTAAGGGGTGTCGGGGCGACGATAGGATAATATTTATAGTTTGACATACCACAATGAAATAAAATGTACCATAATTGATAAGATAACGTTAGGTGATCAAACGTGCTTAATAAAATATAATAAGAAGAAAATCGCGCAGTAAGGAAGGAACTAGGCCCAAAAGAAGATGACCAGAATGTATGTATGTATGTATGTATGTATGTATGTATGTATGTTTAGTCCTCAGACCGAAGGCTGGTTGGATCCTCAACAGCTCCGCGATCAGCTGTCATAGATGGCCTAGGCATCACTGAAGAGGCGTACTAGGGAAATGAGAAGTGAGGTAGTTTCCCGTTGCTTTCCTCACCAAGCCAGAAGCTGCTATTACATATCAGTCTGCCAAGCCCACTGAAATGCATGCACCAACTGACCCTATGGGCAATATCTTCACACCATTCATAGCAGGGACTGGCTGCAGAAGGAATGGCATTACTAGCATCACTCATACCTCAGTCACCTTCATTTTGTTAAAGCCAAGGAAAAAGCTGAGACTGATCAATGAAAGTAACAAATTTGCTCTAGCCCATACCGGAAGACATAGTGCACTGTAAACACTAGGTCCTGCCAGCAAAGGCATATGACCAGAATAACAGTGCAAAATAATACATAAATATATTTTAACAACCATAAGTTAACAACCAGATAAAAATTTGGAAATGGAAGAAAAATCTAAAAAAGATGTGCCACATTTACAAGAGTATACAATATGCATCGCAACCAGAAGCCTGAAAAGAAAAAGGACGCATGGGAAGGGAAAGGGGACTAGGATGAGAAAGGATCTTCTTCACCGGGTAATTGAATAGTTTACCAGTAGCAATAGATCATAAATGAGAACTGAAGAAGCTTTCTTTTTGCAAATAATCCGTAGCACAGTTCATAAGTAGAAAGAGTCTATGTGAAAGTTTTAAAGCGAAGCATTGCCACTCGACTGAGTAAAGATTTATAATAGGCAAATGCCAGAATGAAGGTAAAGTCCAAATGTAAACAAATGTGTTATAAGCCTTGCTCACCGAGTTGTAGCAGATAATGTCCAGCTGAAGTTGACATAATAGCACAACACACAGTTGTTAGCGTGTGTAAATCCACCACTCCGCCACGAAAGCCCGACTCAAGGATGGATGGGCGGAGAGAGCAATTTAAAGAGGAAAGGAAGTTTCTAGAAACGAAGCGAAGGCTATACACACTAGCGAGTTCTAGAAAGATAAAGTCACGTGGTACACAGTACACAAGCACGGCAAAGTGTAGCACAGCTGACGTAATAAGTAGAGCTGACAGTAGGTGAGCAGAGTACATCATGCGGCGAGCGTAGAATTAAAGCAAGCAGCGCCAAGCAAGGTAGGGAAACGTAGAATATATAGGGAGATCGTAATAATATTCCCTACATGCCGGCGAAAGCGAAGCGTCCAAAGATGAAGAAGCTTGCAGATGAAGTAGGGAGAGTAGCAGAGCATCCAGGAAGCAAACGGAGCATGCAGATGAAGTAGCAGCGTGTAGGTGACGGAGCAACGAAAGCGTAGCGGTCTTCACGAGTGGCGCCAACTCGAAAGAGCGAAGTTCGTACGCTAGAAGCAGAAAGCAGACGGCGAAAGACAGAGTATCCAATGAAGAAAAGAGACAATGAAGAAAGAAACTGGAAGAGATGGGAAGGACTAGAACAAAGGAGGATGGCGAGGAGGATGGAGAGGGAGATGAAGATGAGAAAAATGAATACGAGGATGACAAGAAACTGGACCGGTCCAAAAATAAAGGGTTCATAAGTTAACACAATTTTTAGATATAGATACACATGTTACAAAAAAGTACAATATTAAAAAAATACAGCAAATATCTATATATGTGACACAAAGATATATAACAATTTAGTGGCAGATACATGAAAGGAATTCCATGAGAGCAAAGAAAGAAAAGGTTTATCAAACCTCTCATGGGAAGTGCGGGTCGTGACGGAGTGACGGACCACAGCATCGAGGAGCAAGAATATAACAAAAAGAAAAAAAAAGGTCAAAATTCAAAGGACCCAAAAATATATATATATAATAACTGAACAGCGCTAGGAAAGAGAGACCCGAACAAAGATGGGTATAAAACAAGAAGTATCAATTCGGGAAGAAAATCAATTCCCAAGAAAAGGAAAAGGGAAAAGGGTGGGGAAAGAAAGAAAAAGGAGAAAAATATATTAATTATCAGAAATAGAAGTATGTAGACGGAGTAGGTGGTGGTGTAGGCTGAGGGGGGGCGGTGGGAGAGAAAGGTGGGGGAGGGGGCGATTGACAGAGCGAAGTTTTGTCAGGCGGAAGGAAAGCCGTATAATCCCTAAAGGGTGTTTTCGTTGGTGAAGAAGTTGCAAAGGATAACTCAGAAGACGAAACAGAATCTGTAGAAGAATAAAAAGAACTAGTAGAAAGTATATCATAAGTAAGAAAAGGGTTTGGAGCAGACAAATTAAGAGGAGCAGAAGAAGAAGTAGAAGAAGTGTCAGATTGATAAGGAGAAAAATTATCGGAAAAACAAGCCATCATAAAAAGACGCAAAAGGCAAAGAAAAAGAAAAGACAGGAATCGAACCCGAGTTGATCTGCTACCAATACTGTCGGGGCGACGATAGGATAATATTTATAGTTTGATATACCACAATGAAATAAAATTTACCATAACTGATAAGATAACGTTAGGTGATCAAACATGCTTAATAAAATATAATAAGAAGAAAATCGCGCAGTAAGGAAAGAACTAGGCCCAAAAGAAGATGACCAGAATAACAGTGCAAAATAATATATAAATATATTTTAACAACCATAAGTTAACAACCAGATAAAAATTTGGAAATGGAAGAAAAATCTAAAAAAGATGTGCTACATTTACAAAAGTATACAATATGCATCGAAACCAGAACCCTGAAAAGAAAAAGGACGCATGGGAAGGGAAAGGGGACTAGGATGAGAAAGGATCTTCTTCACCGGGTAATTGAATAGTTTACCAGTAGCAATAGATCATAAATGAGAACTGAAGAAGCTTTCTTTTTGCAAATAATCCGTAGCGCAGTTCATAAATAGAAACAGTCTATGTGAAAGTTTTAAAGCGAAGCATTGCCATTCGACTGCGTAAAGATTTATAATAGGCAAATGCCAGAATGAAGGTAAAGTCCAAATGTATACAAATGTGTTATAAGCCTTGCTCACCGAGTTGTAGCAGATAATGTCCAGCTGAAGTTGATATAATAGCACAGCACACAGTTGTTGTATGTGTTTATTCAGTCTTCAGCCCGAAGGCTGGTTGGATCCTCAACAGCTCTGCCATCAGCTGTCATAGATGGCCTAGGCATCACTGAAGAGGCGTACTAGGGAAATGAGGAGTGAGGTAGTTTCCCGTTGCTTTCCTCACCAAGCCAGAAGTTGCTATTACATACTAGTCTGCCAAGCCCACTAAAAGGCATGCACCAACCGACCCTATGAGCAACGTTTTCACAGCATTCATAGCAGGGACTGGCTGCACAAGGAATGGCATTACTAGCATCGCTCATACCTCAGTCACTTTCATATTGTCAAAGCTAAGGATAAGACAGAGACAGATCTATGAAAGTAACAAAATTGCTCTAGCCTATACCAGAAGACATAGTGCACTGTAAACACTAGGTCCTGCCAGCAAAGGCATACGGAAAGGAAGTTTCCAGAAACGAAGCGAAGGCTATACACACTAGCGAGTTCTAGAAAGATAAAGTCATGTGGTGCACAGTACACAAGCACGGCAAAGTGTAGCACAGCTGATGTAATCAGTCGAGTTGACAGTAGGTGAGCAGAGTACATCATGCAGCAAGTGTAGAATTGAAGCAAGCAGCGCCAAGCAAGGTAGGGAAATGTAGAGTATATAGGGAGATCGTAATAGGGGTTGGGGTGGGTGAAAAGACATGAATAAAGTGTTCAATTCTTTTTTTTATGAGGATAACATAACATATCAAATACTGACTATATTACAAACATGAAAATTGGTATTTGAAATCTCCTGTAAAAGTAAAGGAACGCACATAATTTGTCTTCTGAAAATTCACTTAAGAGGAAGTGCTAAAGGGGGTTAATTTTTAAAATGAGCATATCTACAGTATATCTCAAAAACGTAACATATTAAAGATGTGAAAATTGGTATTTTTAATCTCTCTTAAAAATAAAGTAGCACGTATTTTTTTTGTTTAGGAAAAACATATTCTTTTGTTTTTTGGAAAATCCAATTAAGGGGGGATAAATGAATTGAAAAATTATTTGAGTTCTTTGTTCTAGGATACTTATATCTCAAAAATGAAGGATATTATGGTCGATAAAATTGGTATTAGGAATCTCCTTTAAAAATAAAGGCACATGTATTTTGTAGTGGAGGAGTTGGGGGGTGTGGAATCAACTTAAGTGGGTGTAAAAAAGAGTTCAATTCTTTTTATGAGGATACAAATAAGAAATGAACTTAAAACAATATCCCCCTAAAGGGATTTTGACTGGGAGTGAGGAATGATGACAAAAATATGCATTTATATGAAACCATTTGAATTATGAAGTTAAAATATCAAACAATATCCTAGGTGTTAAACAACAGAAGGTTTGAAATAAATTTAACCCCTCAGAGAGTTAAATGATGTCAAAATCTGAAAACAAATATATGCATTCCTTCCTCCAAAATGGTTTAACGTACGAAGACAAAATTCCAAATAGCAGTATATATTTTAAAACCTAAGTGTGAAATAGGAAATATTTTTTAACATTCCACCCCTTACATGTTAAGTGAGGTTAGCTCTGTAAAGGAAATTATTCATCCCTCTAAATCCCTTTTATGTACATGGTCATAATTTTACAAGAAGGGTCTTTTTTATGTCCTACGTGTAAAACATTGTATACTTCAAGGCGTTTCGATGTCGGTTGACTCTCAAAAATACAACATCCATTCTTCTCAAACCGTTTCAGGCACAAACTTATTAATTTTTTCATGCAGGGTGGTCTTCTGTATCCAGGATGTTATAAATATTTAAAAACATTCACCCCTTAAAAAGTATTCATTTCTCCATTACTGTTTGACGTGTTTTATTGATAGAAGGCAGTTCATGTTTAGGAAAATGTATTCCAATGAGGCTCAACTTGTACTATTCCAATGAGATGTAGCTGGTATTTTAGATTTGGTAGGTCAAATAGACTGTATTGCTATTGACATCATCATCACCTCATCACCAGATATTTCATTCCAGGCTTGTGTTAGTGTCATACTTTCATACGTATGTTCACCTGTTATGCTCCCACTCCCCACCTCCCAGACCAATTCTACTATTACTTACAGCTAAATTCAAACCTTCATTATTGGAGAAGTCTTCCTCATGAACAGTCAAGATTTTCTTTTGAAGACGCGGAGTAAAGTTCTCTGCAAAATGAAAAAAAATTCACCTTATTTTCTTGATGCAGCATAAGTGCAAAAAGGTTATATGATGTCTACAATTATGGGTTGAGAAAGTGCTGATTTTGTGAACCTCTAACTTATTAAAATGATTTTTGGGGTACCGGAAAATACTATTGTACTTAGTAGCAAGTTCATATGAAGTTTTTAGTTAAGAGTACATTTTGTTCATGAAGGAAACCTATTAGGTGTGTTATATAACCAAGCTGCTTAAAAATGCAGTTGTAACCTATTATTAGCTCAGTTATCAAATTTTATTTTACTTTTCAGGTCGAATGATTTGGAATACATGTCGACGGATAGGTGCAGTTTCAGGAAGTTCCATGTGAGTACTTTTCTTCTTTCTGTTCAAATTTAGAATGGTAAAATACAATGTTACTAAGTATGAATGTTCCTGTAATTACAACTGGGATTCGTAGGACCCATGCCTAAAGCTGTCTGGCATGTGTTGATCACTTACTACACTTACTGCACACTTAATAGGTGTTTCTTAACTCTTGCCCTTCTACTATATATGTTATCTTCATTCCACCTTCATCCCTTTGATTTGCCTTGTAACATTCAATAAAGAATTTCCAGATGATTTTATCTCCTGAGTGTGTATGTTCAGAACGGATGTGAAGGTGGCAGTGACTAAAGGATACTTACCGATAAATTTAAACAATGTATGAATGGTGAGAGTGCGTTGGACAAAAATATTTGGTTTGTTGAGATGGCTAATGTGCTAAGAAAGTGAAATATCTATACCGGTACTTTCATTGTAGTTTCTTTGAAAGTTTTCCTTGTTCCCTCTTAAAACACAGCTCTCTTTTCACGCCATTCATAAAGGCATCAATGACTGTGCCACAACCCGTGAGTGTACCACTATGTTTACTGTGGGGGGATTTTGAAGTAGATTCATTAAACTTAGGCCTTCAGATCTCAGTGTGTATGTTGTTGTAGCCACAACTTCCGTTTCTTTGTCCGATTATACCATACAGTACCTACTCACCCTGTTTGTAGCCTGGTATCTTTCATCTGTTTGACTCTTCCTTTAAAACTGAGAAACATTGAAGATACCAGTCAATCAGTCATCATTGATCTGCATTTAGGGCTGTTACCATGCTGGCAGATTCCCTATCAGTTGTTATCCAAGTCTTTTCATAAATTTCAAAGTACTTAGAAACTTACTAAACATTTCCCTGGGTTGATGACCTAGATGTTAGGCCCCTTTAAACAACACACATAAAACATTTTCCTTTGATAAATTATTCCAATCCCTAATTTCTCATCCTATAAAAGAATATTTCCCCCAATTTGTCCTCTTGAATTCCATTTTTTGTTTTCATATAATGATCTTTCCTACCTGTAAAAGCTCCACTCAAACTTATTCATCTACAAATGTCATTCCATGTCATCTCTTTGCTGACAGCTCAGAACATACAGCTTAGTTCAGCAGCTCGTCTCCTTACTCCCAAGTTTTCCTAGTTGAAAGTTTGCAACGTTTTTGTAACATTTGGCATGAAGGGTAGATTATTAAAAGTAATCAAAGGCATTTATGTTGACAATTGGGCTGCAGTGACAACTGATGGTAGAATGAGTTCTTGGTTCAAGATACTTACTTGCAGGGGGTTAGTAAAGGCTGCAATCTTTTGTTCTTGGATCACCTAGTAAAAGCTATATAGTTGCAGGGAGGGATTCAGTTAGGTGGAAATTTTGTAAGCATTTTGGCCTATGCTAATGACTTGGTGTTAATGGCAGACTGTGCTGAAAGCCTGGAGTGTAATGTCTTGGAACTAGAAAATCGGTGCATTGAGTATGATATAAAAATGAGCCTTTCCAAGACTAATGTGATGTTTTTTGTTTTTGTTTTTTACTTTACGTTGTACTGACACAGATAGTTTTATGGTGGCATTGGAACAAGAAAGGGCTAGGGGTGGCCTTAATTAAGGTACAGCTCCAGCATTTGCCTGATGTGAAAATGGAAAACCATCTTCAGGGGTGCCAACAGTGGAGTTTGAACCCACTATCCCCCGAATACTGAATACTGGCTGCACTTAAGTGATTGCATCTATCGAGCTTGGTAAAAAATGTGATGTTAGTAGAGAAGAAACCCAAGAGAACTGAATGTTAGGTTGGGAATAAACAACTGGAACAGGTAGATCATTGCAAATATTTAGGATGTGTATTCTGTCAAGATGGTAGTATATAGTAAGTGAGATTGAATCAAGGTGCAGCAAAGCTAATGCAGTATTTATTCATGTCAGAAGTACAAAATATGAAACATGAAAACATACAAAAAGGAAGCAAGAAATGGACACAAGTACACAAATATATATTCATCAAGTGACTTCATACAGTTCCCACTCAAAACTTAGCCAATTTGAGAGCACTTGAATTAGCTTGAATCAAATCACTCATTGTGCATCTGGATGGGCACAACAGACAACATAAGAGATGTTGTGTTGTTTGAAATTTGCCACAATCACATAGAACTGTCTTGGTCAGAAAATGCCACCTATATAAGTTGTCTCTTGTTCTTGCAATTTCAGCTCACAGCCTGTTGAGGGACTTCCAGATTGGCCAGTTCTCTGTATGGCCAGGAGGTAGAAATTCTTTTGGTTCCATCTATTCAGACAAATTAATGGTTCTCTCCTTCCACATGTCAACTAATATTTTTGCAACTGTTCCTCGTAACGGTGGAGTATTGTTAGGAAGCCCTCGATTTTAATCTCCTTTCAACAGGTTGATATCCGTAGCGTGGGTGTGAGGTCATAGTAGATGATTTTCTTCTTTCATTGCTGGCATCCACTTCTCTTCTAATATCAGATGGAGCAATCTTTACTGGTGGGAGTTGGCCTCAAACAACCTGAAATAATCCTGCAACTCTCATTTAAGGCAACATCAACCTGTTTTACATGGGCTGACTTATACCAAACAGGACAGGCATATTCTGAGTCTTATTAGGGTTGGGTGTGAGATGGTTCCTTTCATAGTAAGTACCAAGCTGTTCTACAGCACGACTGAGTGTATGTTCTACGACCTCAAACTGTTCTATTTCAGTAACAAGAACAAGATCGTTGGTGTAACTGAAGATTTTTCACCCTTGAGGCTGTGGTTGATCACTGATGTACACATTAAATAAAATGGGAGAAAAGATACTTCCCTGGGTCAATCCATTCTTGTGAGTACTCCATCGACCATGATTTCCTTGGCAGTCTACGAAGAACCGATGATCCTGTAAAAGTGTAGCTAACATCATAGTGAATCCATAATTGTTAGTAAGATTATGGAGTTTGTGTAACAGCATTTTGTGGTTTATGGTGTCGTATGCAGCAGATCAACAAAGACTACACATGTGTCTCTTTCCTTTCAAAACCTTCTCCAATGAACTGAGTGGATCACTGCTTCCATCCTAGATATCTAGGAAGTAATTTCTCTGGTCTGAATCCAGCTTGCAGAAGAATGAGAAGAAGATCAACTATAATAGTTAAACGATTCAAGATTCTAGATCTTATAGAGGTGGCCAAGAAGTGATATTGGTCTAAAACTTTTGGGTTCATTTGGTTCTTTACCAGGCTTCAAAATAGCAATTATTCAAGCATTATGCCATAATTTTGGGATCTTGAAGAATGAAAAGCAGTGATTTTAAAGATCTAGAACCGGGTGAGTTGGCCATGCGGTTACGGGCACTCAGCTGTGAGCTCGCATCTGGAAGATAGTGGGTTCGAACCCAACTGTCAGCGGCCCTGAAGATGGTTTTCCATGGTTTCCCATTTTCACACCAGGCAAATGCTGGGGCTGTAGCTTAATTTAAGGCCACGACTGCTTCCTTCCCAATCCTAGGCCTTTCCTGTCCCATCATCTCCATAAGACCTATCTGTGTTAGTGCGACATGAAGCAAATAGTAAAAAAAAAATCTAGAAGCCAAATTTTTGTGGTATTACCAAAATGTTTAATTTTTTCAACACAGACATCATCCAGTCCTGCTGCCTTGCCATTCTTACATGTACAGATGGCTGCTTCTAATTCATGAAGCTCAAATGGTCTAGTGAGTTCACTGTTCTGATTGTGTGCCATATCTTCATGTTTGAAGTCTGATTTTCTAAAGGAAGATTTTGGTGAACTGTTATTTATTAGTTGTGATGCAGTTTTATTGGCAGTGATGTTTTTGTGTGTAGCACTCTTAGTAGAATCATTATTTAGTTTCTTCAGCAGTCTCCAACCAAGCCTTCCGTCTATTAACAGAAAAGTCAGTTTTTTCCATTATTTTAACTATTTTTCTCTCATGCTCTGTGCTATCATTAATATTAGCCCTTTACCTACTGAAATGGTTTCATCTCTAAATGGATTGTCTTCAAAGGGTGAAAGATAATTACTCATTAGAACAGCTGTATTAGGTGTTAAGCCATGAAAATATTGTGTCCTGCAACCCCAGGGCATACATAACCGAGATGCCTTCTTCACTGCATCCACGAATTTGTCATATCCTTCTGGTGTTGGCTGGATATCAGCTACAAAACTATCCAAAGTAGAAGTAAATTTCTCTCAGTGAGCTTTCTGGAAATTGAATCTTCTACAGTAGGATATAGTGATCGGTCGCACCATTGCAGAAGCTAATGCAGTGAGCTTGCAGTTGCAATCAACAGTATTCTGTAAGGAAGAAGTCAGCACCTGGACAAAACTATCTTTACACTTTTCTGTTTTCAGACAAACATTGCTGTAAAGGATTGAAAGCTAGGTGGACACAAGATATCTTATTAATAAGTTAGAAGTAACAGACATGAATGTAGAGAGAAGGAATTGGGGAATTACGCACATGAACAGTTTAATGCTCCATCTTCTTTAACATGGTTTATTGCTGTCTACATCAAAGAAGCTATATTGTATTATTCTAAATACGAGGAATATTTACAGAAACAAAGAATATAAGAATAAATGTGGTGAGGCCCAAATGAATAACTAAGATATTAGTTAAATCCTCTACAGATAGGAACAGGTGGAAAAATGGTACGGTGGTAGTCAGAATGAGGATATAAAAGCTAAGTTGGGAATGAACTCTATTGATGAAACTGTATGCATAAACTGGCTTGGTGGTGGGTTATGTGAGGTAAATGGAGGAGGATAGGTTACTTAGGACAATAATGGACCCATTATTGAGTGTAAGATAAGTAGAGGTAGACCAAAACGATGATGATTAGACTCGGTTTCTAATGATTTAAAGATAAGAGGTATGGAACTAAATGAGGAAACAGAGCTAGTAACAAATAGAGGATTGTGGAGAATTCAAGTAAATTGACAGAAGCTTGCAGACCGCACACTGAAAGACATACCAGTCTGTAATGTATGTATGTATGTATGTATGTATGTATGTATGTATGTATTCTTTTGTTGGAAATCACCCAGAACAAATCATGCTGCTTTCCTTTGCATTCTCTCCAGTGGTCGCATCAAATAATCCTAATGTGCGTCCCATACACTGGATCTGTGCTGTTAATTGGGGTCTTACCAGTGACTTATATGCCCTCTCCTTTACTTCCTTACCCAACCACTGAACACCCTCATAACCATATTAACAAATCTGTAACCTTTATTTCCAACCTCCTTAATGTGATTACCTGAATGAAGATCTTTTCCTATATTAACACCTAGGTTTTTATATAATTAATGAGATGAAATGAGGTGATCAATAATAAATAATAATGAAAGTAGATGAATGAATCCGAATTAATAGATGTAATTGATGATGAGTGGTTGTACCTAAGAACAACACACCACTGAGAATTCTGATTACAACCAATCTTTCTCAGCTATAGAGTACGATTTATCCATTCTAAAAATAGCTAATAAAGGCGTTTTGTTAAACATCTATGAGAACATCTTCATCAATATTGATCAAAGAAACAACCCAAATAATATTTAGTTCTTCTGGGTTGAACCATTTTGTTGTTTTCTGTACATTCCATACAGTTTGCCACTGTTTCAAATACATTGCCGTATTCTTTGTCAAAGTGACTGAAATACCCCTATTCGATCCGAGGTATATGTATGGAATGAACAGAACTAAAAGAACTAAATAATTCTACACACCATGGAAGCTTCACTTCTAAGAAACCCAAATAATAACTTAAATTAAATTTCCAAAACCCTCAGTATTCTCTTTGAGGAGATTATGAATACATTCTTTGTCAAAATTATCGTAATCAACACGTAGTCATTCTGCCTCTTCCGCCCTTTCAGTTTCCCCTCACTCCCTTCCCATGCCTCCACTCATATGCTTGCTACTCCCGACAGATGACCGGCTATCTGTAGTCTTAACACAAGGCCTCATGCAGGGTAGTCGGGCTAGAGAGAGAGAGGGGGGGGGGGGGGGCGAGCGAAGGAGTAAGTACTTGGACGCTTCTAACTTTATCATTACAAGAGAGGGTTGCTTTACTTGTTCAGCTTATTCTAATTTTCCTTTTAGACTTCTTATTCCAAATTTTCTTCTTAATACATGGAGTTATTAAACCTATCTGACAACTCAACCTGCATTTTGAGGAAGTTCCACCTGAATTAAAGTCCATTTTAACACAAACATTACAACATTAGAATACTCACTCAGCCAAGTGTTGGAATATCATTCAACATTTCTTATTGGACATTCACAGGAACTTTTAAAAAATGTTGTATTTTAACATTACATCGTCCCTGAAGACATGACATTTTATCTACAACTACATTTTTTGACAGAAGTAGGCCTGTTTAAGGGTATGTTTTAACTGTGCATTTGACGGAGTTATTTAACTCTAGTAGAAATTTTGGATGTGTTATTTGTTGTAGCAGTTCATTAGGAACACCATGAATCTTAGCACACTTTTGTCATTAGGCTGAAGATGTCTCCAAAATAGAGACAAAAGATGTCCCTTTCCTAAAAAAGAAAAAAATAAGATTTTTTTAAGTATTGTAAATCTGGAGTTTACTCAAACACTCTTAAAACTTGCTAGAACAGTTACAACTATAAAATGTTGACTGTCGTAAAATGGCTTGAAAGGATGTCTGGCTACAGAAAATCCTTTCTGAAGCTGGTAAATAAAAGCAAGAGGCTCAAATAGGGTAGGAAGAGCTAATTGCACACCTGAAGATTGAAGAAATTGCTGTTCACAGATGAATCAAAGTTCGAAGCCTTTGGTACCAAAGGAGGATATTTGTTTGCTGACATGAATGGGAAAGGCTGGCCAAGCAGGGCTTTCTACCAACAGTTAAATATGGCAGGGGTTCTATTATCACTTGGGGATGGCCTGAGGAGATATAGTTGAAGATATTATGAAAATAGAAGGACGTATGGACCAGAAATTCTATCACCATATACTTCAGTACCAGTATCATGTAGTAGCATGTGGGTACCCATAGTATGGAAGGGGTTTACCTTGCAATGAGATAATGACCCAAAACATTGGTCGGCATGTTGTTTGAAGTACGATACATTGCATCAAACAAAAAACAGAAGGTTCTGAAAGATGTGGGTTACCATCTCAAAACATTGAAATGGTCTGAGATGAAGTGGGTAGTCATATCTGCAAAATTCATATCTCAAGCAAGGAACATGAACTAAAAACTGAAATTTGCTTCTGTGGACAAAAGGAGCATCTTTGTACAGTTCTGTCAATAATTTCAGTTAAAAATGCCTTTCTTCATGATTTAATATATGCAAGTTCATATTTCATATAGATTAATGACAAATCAATGAGTTGCTGCTGCCCCATAGAACTCTGCAGATAAATTTTATCCTCCTTGAAGCCAAACAGGATGTTCCTTACGACATTACAGTTAAAAATAGAATCAAAGCAGTAGACATCTCTGGAAAGCTAGAAGGAATTGTTATATACTTTTTGAACAATAGTATTGTGAATTCATACACAGAAGATATATTTGGTATCTCACTTCTGAGAGCTGTTTGATGAAAATGTAGTTCACCTGGAAATGAAGGACCAATATTTCTTCATAATATTCCTGCAATATCTTTGCTTTCAACATCAATTCTTCAACTGACAATTCAACTAACACCTTTTGGAGAATAACAGAGAATTTATTAAAGATATAATCAAGTGACTAGAATTGTTTCTGAAGTTGTATATCAACAAAATTCCTGCACAGCATAAAATACATTGATTCTAAAAGAACGTATATCATCTGAAAGTCTATGGTCTTCTGACAGCTCATCAAAATGTATACAAGGGTTGGGGCATAACATTTTCCGCATGAATATGGGATCTACCAGGATATGGGAATATCAGATGGAGTGGGGATTGTAAGGTATAATTAATGCTGAGTAGGTTTACCAGGTGTAGGATATAAAGCAAGAAAACTGTCAGCCATGATATCCTTGTGTTTCATAATGTTTATTTTCAGAGAGTACAGGAACACCAAGATTATCAGAGAGTACAGGAACACCAAGATTGTCAGAGAGTACATGAACTCCAAGATTGTCAGAGAGTACAGTGACTCCAAGACTGTCAGAAACTCCAAGACTGTCAGAGAATACAGTAACTCCAAGAAGGTCAGCTCCTGCTTTACAGCGGTCCCAGCTGGTCTTATGCTCTAGTGCCTGCAGTGCTACCCATGTCCAAGTGTCTTGTGTGGTGCGGTGCATGCAAGTCTGTGTGTCTATCTTCATATACTTGCAGTGTGTAGTGAGTAGCATGGAGGCTAATAGCAGGGGCAAGGAGGCACTCGACCCTTCGCAACTCGCAGTTAAACCAAATGCCTAATAATGAGTTTCAAACACCTGGCGACTCATGTGATGTTAATCATACCACCCCTCATAACTCAGTCGAACAGGAAACATATCCCAGAACTCATTATGGACCCTATATAAATTATGTTGAATTTAATACTGCTCAAAACATTGGACATCTTCATCCTATGGCCTTGGGGTGAATCGTTTTACACCACGAACCTACTATGCTGCCGTAGCAGGGGGAGAGGTGATACTTCCACATGGCACGTCCCAGGTGGCGGATAGCGGGGCCCTAACTGGCTTGGCGGCGGACTTGAGGGATATAAAGTACCTCTCGCCGACCAAACACACAACCCCCTGTTGGTGCGGGGTGCAGATGAAGAATACACCCACGGTATCCCCTGCCTGTTGTAAGAGGCGACTAAAAGGGGCGACAAAGGGATGATCAAATTAGAACCGTGAGACTACTTGTAATTAGTTCCATCACGTAGGGAACACCATGGGTCGCTTTTACTTGCGCGTAGTACCACTACTTTAGGTACAAAATAGGTTTGCGATTAGTAGCGACAGTGTATGGCTCAGAATTCATTTTACAGTACCTGTGACTTGTACCCCTATATGAGCAATACCATGGGATGAGCGACACCATGGTTCTACCTTGCCTATGCTTAGTACCCACTATGTGAGGAACACCACAGGATACTGTGAGCCCCTGTGGTTTGTACACTTATGTGAGGAACGCCATAGGTTTGCGTTGCCTGTAAATAGTGCCGCGTACCGAGCTCGATAGCTGCAGTCGCTTATGTGCAGCCAGTATCCAGTATTCGGGAGATAGTAGGTTCGAACCCCACTGTCGGCAGCCCTGAAAATGGTTTTCCGTGGTTTCCCATTTTCACACCAGGCAAATGCTGGGGCTGTACCTTAATTAAGGCCACGGCCACTTCCTTCCCACTCGTAGCTCTTTCCTGTCCCATCGTTGCCGTAAGACCTATCTGTGTCGGTGCGACGTAAAACAACTAGCAAAAAAGAAAAAAAAAAGAAAAAATAGTGCCGCAGTGTGCGAAACATCCTAGGTCTGTGTTACATGTGCGAATTTCATTACCTGTGGGTAGTACCATACAGTGTGGAACACCGCAAGTCTATGCTACTTTTGATTAGTACCGCAACGTGACAAATACCACGGTTCTACTTTCCTAGTGGTAAGTACCATTATGAGGAGCCGATGACTTAGATTTTGGACCCCTCTAGACTAAAAGCATCATCGATTCAGTATTATGCTATAGACACTGTCCCTTGGTCAGTAATACTGTCATTTCACATCAGTTTCTCTGACTGTGAGGCATTGTGGGTCGGATCCACTGATTGTTTTAAATTCATATCCATCCATTCATTCTTTGTCCTCACGTTTTGAATTCTGGTCATTAGAGGATTTTTGGATTTTAAATTTGTCATTCCATTTCGTCTCATTTTTGTACCATTAGGGGCTTATGACCTAGATGTTAGGCACCTTTAAACAACAAGCATCATCATCATCATCAATCTTTTACGAACAAAACATTGCGGGAGTCAAGTCTGTTGCCTGACGGGGGCGCAATCCAGTCCAAGTAGAGTTTAATTATGTGGTCCAAGCTAATAACTTTTATCTCACCCGATTTTTGTAAACCCTCATTGTTAAAACTTTTATACCTAGCTCGCATGTACTGCGAGTAGGTATTATTCAAGGTGTAGAAGAGTCTTTATCAGATACTGAAATTCTCCATAACCTCAAATCTCCTATGCCAACCAAATCAATCCATTGGTTAGATCGCAGAGTCTCTAATCAAGATCGTATAGACTATGTGCCCATGGGCTCTATGAAAGTTGCTTTTTGAGCTCAAAGCTTGCCACAACAAGTCTCATTACATCGGGTATCTTTAGACGTTCAACCATTCATGTTCTCACCTCTCATAGTAAGAAATGCCAAAGATATGGACATACCGATGAGAACTGTCAAGCTAAGGCTCCTCGGTGTGGGCGCTGTTCATTGCAGCATCTCACAGCGGACTGCTCTGAAAACTTTTACCAATGTGTGCATTGCCACAGATCCCATGTTACTGGTTCACAAACTTGCCTGGCTCGACAACACCAATCTATATATATAAAGTAGCTTGTCCTGACTGACTGACTGACTGACTGACTGACTGACTGACTGACTGACTGACTGATTCATCATCGCCGAACCAAAACTACTGGACATAAAGAAATGAACTTTTGGGGATATATTCATATTAAGACGTAGGTGCTCGCTAAGAGAGGATTTTTGGATATTCCTTCGCTAAGGGGGTGGAAAGGGGGGTGAAATTTTAAAATGAGTGTATCTATATCTCAAAACTTTAAAAGTTTACACATGTAAAAATTGGTATTTAGAATCTTCATTAAAAACAAGGAAACACGATTTTTTTGTTTTCAGAAAATCCCAATAGGAGGGGTGAAAAAGGGTGAAAATGGGGGAAAAATGGGTTGAATGCCTTTAATCAGGATACTGGTACTTATATCTCAGAAACTGAAGGTATTACAGACCTGAAAATTGGTACTTTTGATCTCTTTTAAAAATAAAGAAACACGTATTTTTTTGTTCTTGGAAAATCCAATTAATGGGAGGGTTAAAAGGGGGTGAATTTTTAAAATGAGTGAATCTATATCTCCACACTTTTACAGTTTGCAGATGTAAAAATTGGTATTTAGAATCTTCATTAAAAATAAAGAAACACGTATTTTTTGTTTTCGGAAAATCGCAATAGGAGGAGTGTAAAGGGGTGAAAAAGGGGTTGAATACCTTTAATGAGGCTACTTATATCTCAGGAACTGAAGATATTACAGACCTGAAAATTGGTGTTTGAGATCTCCTTTAAAAATAAAGAAACACATATTTTTTTGTTTCTGGAAAATCCAATTAAGGGGGGTGAAAAGGGGGTAATATTTTAAAATGAGTGTATCGATATCTCAAAACTATTAAAGGTTATAGATGTGAAAATTGGTATATAGAATCTCCTTTAAAAATAAAAATAAAGAAACACGTATATCGTATATTTTATTTTCGGAAAATCCTAATAGGAAAGGTGGAAAAGTTTGAAAAAGGGGTCCAATGCCTTTCATGAGTCTACTTATATTTCAGAACCTGAAGATATTACAGGCCTGAAAATTGGTGTTTGGGATCTCCTTTAAAAATAAAGAAACGCGTATTTTTTGTTTTTGGAAAATCCAATTAATGGGGGGGATTAAAAGGGGGTGAATTTTTAAAATGTGTATCTGTATCTCAAAACATTTACAGTTTATAGATGCAAAAATTGGTATTTAGAATCTACTTTAAAAATAAAGAAACACGTATTCTTTTGTTTGCGGAAAATTCCAATAGGAAGTGTGTAAAAGGGTGAATAATGGGTTGAATGCCTTTAATGAGGCTACTTATATTTCAGAACCTGAGGATATTACAGACCTGAAAATTGGTATTTGGGATCTACTTTAAAAACAAAGAAGCACGTATTTTTTAGTTTTGGGAAAATCCAATTAATGGCGGTTAAACAGGAGTGACAAACTGGGGTGAATTTTTTGAAAGACTATATCTACAGAATATCTTGCAACGTAAAATGTTATAGACGTAAAAAGTGGGTGTTTGGAATCTCCTGTAAATGTAAAGAAACATAGGTGATTTGTTTTTGGAAACTCCACTTAAGGGGAACACAAAAGGGGTGAAATTTTAAAATGAGAATTTTTACAGTATATCTAAAAATACTTAACATGTTACAGAAGTGAAAAATGGTATTTTTTTTATCTCTATTAAACATAAAGAAACGTGTATTTTTAGTTTTCGGAAATACCACTTGGGGGGGGGGGGGGGTAAAAGTGACTGAAAATGGTGTTGGTTTCTTTTAATTAGGCTACTGATATCTCAAAAATGAAGATGTTACAGACGTGAAATTTGATATTTCCAATCTGCTTTAAAGTAAAGAAACACATATTCTCGGAAAATCCAATGAAGGGGGGATGGGGGTGAGAGAATTGAAAAATTAATTGACTTAATTGTATGAGAATACATACATCTAATAAAAACTAATGTTGCTACAGACGTGAAAATTCGTATTTGGATCTCCTTTAAAAACAAAGAAAAACGCGTTTTTTTGGGGGGGGGAGGGACCATCTTGGAGGGCTGGAGTGTAAAGGAGTTGAATTCCTTTCATGAGGACACATAAATCAAAAACTGAAGAAGTTAGAGTCGTGATAATTGGTATTTAGAAGATCCTTTACTATTAAAGAAACAAGTATTTTTGCGGGAAAATTCACTTGGGGGGGGGGGGAGTAGTGTGAAATGAAGTGAAAAAAGTAAATTATTTTGATGGGGATACTTATTTCTCAAAACTGAAGGTAATAGACGTGAACATTGGTGTTTGAAATCTCCTTTAAACATAAAGAAACAAGCCTTCTTTTAATTTTTTTTGGAGGGGGGGGGGGGGTGGCGGTGAATAAACGTAACGGCGGTGGGGTGTAGAAGGAGGTGAGACCAATTGATTTTACTGTTCTTAATGTACTTATAAGGATCCTCCGTTGCTCAGGCGGCAGCGCGCCGGCCTCTCACTGCTGGGTTCCGTGGTTCAAATCCCGGTCACTCCATGTGACATTCGTGCTGGACAAAACGGAGGCGGGAAAGGTTTTTCTCCGGATACTCCGGTTTTCCCTGTCATCAGCAACTCCAGCAACACATAATAGTAATACTAATAATAATAATAATAATAATAATAATAATAATAATAATAATAATAATAATAATGTTCCGGACCGTCGTCAAATGTGCGGACCGCGCTGGAAACGGCTCCTGGACGGGTAATGACTAAGAATGCAGTCCGGCCGCGGGTTCAGTGCCGCCAAGGCACCCAATATGGCACCACGCCGGATCTCCTGAAGGATTTTATCCATATTAAAAATGATTATAGGAAAAGATGGCATAGATTTACGGACCCAGCTGACCAGGAGGAATACCTGAGTCTAGCCCGGGAAGTACGAAATCGATTGCTGGAAAGGAAGATTGAAAAATGGGAGGAAACGTGCCGTAATCTAATAGAAAACGAGACAGATCGGGAATTTTGGTGGATTCTCGCAGAAAACGAGTCAGATCGCGAATTTCGGCGGATTATATATCTAAAACAATAAGCATTCAATTATAAATTTCAGTATAATACCGTAGCGAAGCACGGGTATCTTGCTAGTCTTTAATAAAGAAAATAATGAGTACCAATAATGTAATGTATCAAGAAGCCACTACTAAGCTGAATCCCCCTGAATTCCGCCCAGAAATGCATCCCCAACAATTCCCACCATGTGTTCGAGAAACGTCTCAGTCACCACCTGAAAACCCACGGATATGAAAGTTTACACAGGTTGTAATGCAGGGACCATGGCCTGCTCCTCCACCCAGGTATGATCGGGACGGATACCTCAATTTATTAAAGACACCACAAATGCCTGTCACTACCACTCGTCCTTCTCAGCCGCATTCAACTGCATCTGTCAGCCTTCCTCCTTCAACGCCGGGAGCACTTGTCATGTCTGGTGGTGTTATACATGCACCTGCAGCTAGTCATATACAACGACAACGAGCCCACTTACAAGGTAAAATCCAACAAATCCTAGTGCAACTACTCCAACTTTTGGGTGACAACGCCCAGTTGTCAAGCGTACTTTACCAATTACGTGATAGTGTTTGCAATATTCTATCCTTATATGATCAGAATAACCCAGTGGAATGCCAGGAGTGCCTTAAAAAAATATGAATTAAATTTAACTCTTAATGGAAGTACTCCGCATATTGTCACATTACAGGAAACATGGTTTTATACTCACCAATATATTCAAGTCAAGGTTATAATGTAGAGGGATGCGATGGACAGGGACATGGTGGGGTTGCTTTTCTAGTCCATCACAAAATGTCGTACAGAACATTAAATATCCTTCATCCGATCCCCAATATATTTGCCATCGTTATTTCTTATAATGAAATCGTCATTCTTAATATTTATTGCCCTCCTGATGTATTTATTACGGAAAAGCAATGGTCCCAGTTTTTCCAACAATTTGATACTGTGCAGCATATCCTTCTTTTAGGAGACTATAATGCCCACCATACAACATGGGGTAGTAGTTTTGATACAATTAAGGTCTCACATCTTCTTACTTCAGCAAATAAATACGACCTCTTCATACTTAATGACGGATCACCCACTAGACTAACTCCGACCGGTTTACCCCCAAGTGCTGTGGACTTAACCCTTAGCCGGAGCCACATGGTATCCCTTACTACATGGCATACATTAGCGGACACTTATTTAAGCGATCAGTTCCCTATCACTATTACTTACGGAGTGGGTAGGACTAGCCCGTCTACAATAGCACCGGCATGTATGTGTAACGTTCGCTCCTGTCGACAATTCGATGTCCAAACTTGTAGAAGTTATATAACCACCCAACTTAGCCTAATGCCCGTCAACAAGTTAACGTATAATTCCTTACTTGCAATTCTATAAGATCGCATTGACATATACTATCCCTTTAAAGAATCTACTGGGCCGATGACCTTCGATGTTGGGCCCCTTAAAACAACAAGCAACAAAGAATCTACTGACCCTCCATCTGACCAGCCTCAACAAATATGTTGGTGGGACGGCGAATGTCATCGGTTAATTCAAACTCGATGACGACTATTTCAAATTTATTGAAAAATTTAACTCCACACAATTATTTCTGACTCAAAAAACATATCACGTACACCCGGCAAACTTTTAATAACAAATGGAGAGCAGCCTGGAAGGCGTTTGTCACATTTCTAACCACCCAAATACCTACCACACATCTTTAGAATGTCATACGAGCCCTAACAGGAACTTTGCAACATGCATCGTCTGCGGTAAACTTAATAACTCCAGATTATGTCTTACCATATATTCTTTCTAAACAAATGACTTCAAATGTACAATTCTCCATCTTACTACAACCCTTTGAATCCAAGGAACTGGAGGCTGTCTTAAATTCATCTTCAAATTCTGCTCTGGGACCGAATTACATTGCATATAAGATGATCAAGTCCCTACCCGAATATGCCAAAAAAGTGCTAATGGATTTCTATAATAACATTTTGACAACCTTAAAGATGCCTTCACAATAGAATGACTTTTTTCTCATTCCAGTTCTAAAGGCCGGCAGGATATTTGCTGACCCCAATAGTTATCATGGAATAGTATTAGGATCCTGTCTTAGAAAAACTTTTCTTAATTTACTTTTACAGCAGTTCATGTGGGCTTTAGAATATTATTATCTAGTTCCAAAACACCAATATGCATTCATTAAAGGGCGCAGCTCACGTAATGCATTTAACATTTTTATCATTGATGTCCTGGCGACATACCGAAAACTAAATATGGTTGCTATCTTTTTGGATATCAAAAGTGCGCATGATACCATCCCCCATCATATTCTTTGAGAAAAGCTCTCTTTAAGACAAATCCCAGACAGATTTATAAATATTCTACATCAATTACTAATGCGTCGCACGCTCATAGTTAAATCGACAGAACACCAAATAACAAGTCAACAAACATCTCGCAGACTACCACAGGGGGATATATTCAGTGGCATCTTATCTGCATTATATACGCACGATTTCGAACAGTGAATTCTACGTTCCGCACTCTTGCTTGCCTATGCCGATGATTTTGTTATCTATTATTCGCATGATAGGTTAGAAACCTGTCGACAACACCTGCCAAAAGTAATCAGTGAGGTAGCTTCGTGGTTAGTTGCCCATGGTCTCCAGCTCTTGATCTCGAAATGCTATGAAATGATCTTTACTCATCATTGATATTATGATCAATCTCCCATTTCATTTGATGGGTTTGAAATACCAATTTGTAACTAACATAAATATCCCAGTTTAATCCTAGATAATCAACTAAATTGGAAAAAACTTTTCCAACAAATACATCAAAAGACCAACGTATATAACAATGTATTAAAAACCGTTATTTGCCGACACTGGGGTGCGGCTCCAGTTGTGTCCATATCATTGCATAGAGCAACAATTAGGGCATACCTCGATTATGGAGCACAGCTTCTGTCAACACTCTAACACGATTCAATACTTTACAGTATCAAGCCCTGCAAATCTGTTTGGCTGCGCTTAAATCTACTCCTACAAATGCCCTCTTAGTAGAATAGGGTGAACTTCCCGTTGGCAATACAGTGCCAAATACTGGCCAAAAATATCTCCTCCAGTTGCAGCTACTTTATGAATATCACTTAACAAGACATCATAGATCCCGCCAAATGCCAGCATTATATTACGCCTATGACTCGCTACATTTGTATTGAGATTCCTTAGTGAGAAGTCTCACGCTACCTCCTTATACATTTCCTTTTCCCATCCTATTTTACAAGCCCTACATCATTATTCCGTCTCCTAATAACTACACCAGAGCAAGAGGTGCCCACGATCGTACAGAGATGGTTACAAAAAAATGTGGTTTACCGTTTCAGATGGCGGCATCGATATATATACTGATGGCTGAAAGACCAAGCGTGGTTTTGGAGCGGCATTCTTTGTGCCTAACGTTTCAAAATGGCGCCCGTTAATGACGACGTCGTGTTTTATCCTCCTAGTAAATTAATCATAATATGTGACGAAAAGTGCGGAAAACGTCGAAGATTAGTGAAAAATGGAATGTTATGTGATTCATGTGATCGATATTGCATCATAAGTGCGGGAATTGCCATAGAGACGTAAACACTAATGAAAATGTTGACTGGATTTGTGAACAGTGTGTTTGGAATGTTGTAGTTGGCGATGGCTTTGACGATGCAGCACCAAAAAGAAACAACGAGGAAGACAAAAGTGCATTAGAAATTATAAACATTCTACAAAAGGACAATGAGGCTCTTAAAGTAGAAAATCAAGAGTTAAAGGAAAGACTGCAATCGCTAGAATTCGGGACTGACCATTCTTCGAGTGATATACCGGTACCAGTAACAAACTCGAGCACGTGGTGTCAAGTAGTTCATGGATGGCTGGCTAAGAAGAAATCTACAACTGAATTTCCGGAAATAAACATCATAAATAGGTTTTCTGCCCTAAATAATTTAATTCTGGAAGAAAGCGATCGCACGCGTGAAACCAAATCATCGCGAACCGCTGCCGTTGCCTTGCCGAGGTTAAAAGAAAGAGAAAGAATGCTTTTGCTGTTCTATAGAATTTATAAAAACTCCTGTCAAGGAAGAACCGAGCAGAATCTTAATTGTTAGAAGTTATATTTAAAAAACTTGCCCATACCAAAACTTAAGCTTGTGAAAAATATATTGAGAATGCACCCAACAAATGCAAGGAGGCATGGGATGTTATAGTACAAGAAAACATCCCTACTCGAACTCAAGATACATTTCTCGATCCGGGAGAACCGAATAATTATTTCTTAAACTCTGTAAAAGAAATCAGAGATCAAATTAAGGCAACAGGTACAGCTGCGAGTAACTTTCTTTACAATCAACCCCCTGCCGAAACACTTTCCATTGGATTGAAACCACGTCTGATGAAGTAATTAAAGTTAGCTTAAAATTATCAAACTCTTAAGAGTAGGTATGGATTGTTATTGGTTTTCAGCCCTGAGGGAAGTAAACGATACGCAAGGACTTATCCGTATGGGAAGCAGTCAAACGTATAGCGCAAAATACGTTACAAGAAGCGGCAAAGTTAAGCCTAAAATCCCACACAGTGCACCGGCGAAAGTGTCGAACATTCTTACATTTGGTGATAGCCAGGCGAGGGGAATTGCAGAGAAAATGAACAATTAAGATATTGCAGCATCGACCGTCATCTATCCTGCGGCCCCAATCAAGAAGGTATTGGAAAACACGGAACAGGCAGCAAGAAATCTCGGAAGTCGTGATGCAGTAGTGATCATCGGCGGGACGAACGACGTAGCTCATAACGACGCTAAGAATGTAATTTCTAAACTTAACACGTTCCCTGCGGCAGTGAATTTCGATGACTTAATGTTACGTCGTATCGGCCCACCGGTGACCCGATGCTGCCTTTAATTATTATCGGTTCGGGTCACCGGTGACCTGACGAATTTGACTTTGTTTACTCCCTAGTATGAAATCCTAAACAATGCATGTGCACTTGTGTGCGTTATTGTTGAGGAGACATTCCAGCGTATTTACCTGTGCGACAGTGTTCCGATTCAACAATTACGTGAAACAGAAATGATCCCGGAAATAATTGTTAGATTCTCGTTCATTGATCTGTTTTTGTGGGAATATGAGAGGCCTATGTTAATTAATTTCATATTATGCTTAGTAAAAAATGCAATATCACAAAAGAGAAAGGATATACATTCGGAACAATATTTACTAGACACGAAAACAATCCCAGCTATTTACAGTAAAAACGGAAAAAAAATATAACGTCATTTGCCAATACTTTTCAGAGAAGTCTTCAAGTAAAATTAAGTACCGATTTCCAGACGAGATATAACTCAAACACTGTCACCGTTGCGTTATACACGTTCACTGCCACTTTTTCACGTGAGTTTCATTGATGCACTCGATACACATTTTTGGTGCTCCTGGACAACCTGCACTGAATGTCACCACCTTCTTTGTTTTGTTGTCGGCAGTTTTCTTACCATGCTTTGCAAATATCTTCTTGTAGCACACTGTGCAATGTCGCTGCATTTTTCTGGCTGGTCCTTCCAGTTTACCCCATGTGTGTGCGCCCTGTTCCTTGTTGGAGGTGTTCAAGATGTAGCAGTGCTGTACAGACATAGAGAGAATGCAAGAGATTCCTTAAAATGACGAAAAAGATTTTTTTTTTTCAGAACTGCGCTTGCATTGTATGATCCAGGTATTTACAACTGCAGTACCCAGGAGAAGTTCAATGGCAACTTTCCTCAACCATTTTACACCCTTTCTCAATGGGGTGTAATATGATGACATTTGATCACGAAGATCAACACCCCTTTTGATCTTGTAGTGGAACACAGATTTCGCCTTCAAAATTGGATCTCCTTTCCTGTTCCTTTTCCGGTGTCTTCCAGAATATCACCATGATCTGGTACAGTGGATATCATCAAAACTCTCCTCTTGTCCGTCCAGTTAATTATCTTGACATCCTTTTCATTCTCTGCTCTACAAATTTCCCCACTTTGAAGACGCTCATTAACCACATCTCTGGGGAGACCGCTCTAATTAGGTTGAATTGTTCCACAGAGAAGTGTTTGCTTGTCCAATAGATTCTGTGCCAATTGAACACTTGTATAAAAATTGTCGGCGAACAAGATGCGACCTTTTCCCAACAATGGCTCATACATGTTCATGACTACCGCTTCAGCGTGACCTATCCCTTGCAGCCCATCATCTTTCCCTTCATAAAATCGTACTGCAAAAGCCATCTTCCCCTCCACGGCACCATAGACTCTTCTATCACAACATTTTTCCCAGGGGTTAAGGCATTCTGAAAATTTTCCTGAAGCTGGTCTACTAGAGGTTTCACTTTGTACTCTCTTTTTCATTTCTCTCCCTAGGGGCTTCATTATCACACAAATGCCAACAGGAGAGCAAATGCAAGAAGCGATCACGAGTCATAGTGGCTTTTATTACCTTATTCTCATATAAAGAGTTCTTCTTCCAATAAAGTGCCAGTTCAGGGACATAATTTAACCCCGTAACAAGTAATATCACCAAAAACTTGGCCATTTCTTCCTCAGTGGTATCAATCCATTTGAATAACCGCCTCCCTTTCTTTGGTGGACACTTTTCTAACTTTTGTGCAGCATGTCTGTTTGTTTCAGTTGCCATAGTCTGCATAATTTGCTGTGTTACAAACATGTTATAAATATCAGAGGGCTATCAAAATTAGTCACAATGTTCACTTCTGTGTCATCACAGAAAATGGGTATGCCAATGTCATGCCCCCTTCTGGACCCCACCTTGACACATCGTCATCACTTACATCGCCATTACCAACAATCTGACTTGGAGAGTTATCACTTAGCATTCTGTCCCCATAAATAGCTGACCCACATGCTTCAGAGTCACTGTCTGTGTCAGAAGACGAGTCACTATCTTGGAGGTTGTACGCAGGGTCATCATTAGATACAGGAGAGAAATCACTGTCACTATGATCACTTTGTTCCAAATAATGAACAATTCGTCCGGGATCCAGTGCTATCCTAACCCTATTTCTTTTCCGTGCCACCGGTGTGTCAGAATGTGAAGGCTCCATGCCTAAAAAAGGACGTGAAATTGCTTGTAAATATTATCTACGGAAGATAATAAATATGTCAATAACTACCCCAATAACCTCTATTCGCTTACCTAAGAGCAATGTAGAAAGCAGATATCAGAAGGGTGGTACTCCTTAAACAACAATCTACCATCTTTGGGCAGCAACACTCGAGGCTTCATTCACCGTAACCGCGCTAAGCGATACCCGCGTAAAAATATAGGTCAGACAAAAATCGGGACTCAGGGTGACCCGACGCGATATGAATGGAAGATGAAATCTTCCTTCGGGTCACCGGTGGGCCGATCAAAACTAGCAGTATGCCTCGATCCTTTACTTCAATTGGAACACTCTGTTGTCATTAGTTAACGGAAATTCGTAACTAGGACGTAGCTACTTACTTCCCAATTTTGGGAAGTTCGCACCGACGGATAAGAGTAACATGTTTCGGGGCACAAAAGATAGCAAATATTGTTCTAGATTTTATTTATCTTAAGATATGTACTATAAAAAAGGCAACTCCCTTGAGTTATAATACTGACCAGGAAAACTAGTAGAAAGAGCCAGCTGTACTTCAAGCTGGCTCAGTCAACTAGAAAATAAAACTCAGGAATTTCAAGTTACCCAATTGCAAAAGTCAAGTTTTAGGGAGGAAGGGGGTCTGAGATTGCTCTTGGTAAACTGCCAGAGTGCAGTAAATAAACAATTAAAATTCGGTACATTGATGGAATCTTATGAGACTGATGTGGTGATAGGAGTGGAATCGTGGTTGAGAGAAGGGGTGGGTAATAGAGAAGTATTTCCAGAAGGGTACACAGTCTATCGTAGAGACCGAGAAGATAAAAAGGGAGGGGGGTGTTTATTCTGGTGAAGGAAACTTATTGTTCACATGAATAGTTTACCGATGAAAGGGATGAAATATTAGGGATAAAATTAGTTTGTGATAATATGAAGGAGGTGGGAATTATAGGAACATACAGGCCTAGAAGAGAAGAAAGAGACATGGAAATATTTGAGAAAATAATAGCTTATACTCATAATAACAATAATAATGATGTGGTAAAAATTGAGGGAGATCTAAACTTGCCCGAAGTTGAATGGAATGGAGCTGCAAGTGAAGCCCATGAACAGAAACTGGCAAATAAGTTAATTTGGGAGGGAGGACTTACACAAATAGTACAAGAACCGACTCGTCTCAATAACTTACTTGATGTATTCTTGGTTAAACCATGGGAAATTGTTAATAAAACTGAGGTAATTGAAGGAATAGGTTACCATAAGGCTGTAATAATGGATGTAGGACTGGTACCAAAAAGGCTTAATAAGAGGGTCGCACAAGACAAGAAATTGTACAGAAAAACTAAAGTTGATGAATTTGGGACTTACCTTAAATCACAATTCAGTTGTTGGATAAGTGAAGGGAGTAATGTGGATACACTTTGGGCTAAATTTAAAGGAATCATTTGGGAAGGAGAGAAGAGATTTGTACCTGTTAAGAAGGGTAAAATGACCTCAGACCCTGTTTATTATACAAGGGAAATAAGAAAATTAAAAAGAAAATGTAGAATAGTAAACAGGAAAATCAAAGTGGGTAGGGAGAGTAGAGAAACTAGAAAACAGCTAATGGGGGAACTGAATACAGTGAAAAGGAAGCAAAAGAGAATTATATGAATGGCATACTTCAAGATGGTAATGACCACAAAGGGAAATGGAAAAAGCTGTATTCATATATCGGGAATTAAAAAGGAAAAGAAATCCAAATTCCTACAATGGTGGGAGAAGGGGGTGAACACTATTTAACAGATACTGAGAAAGCAAACCTATTTAGTAGGGAATTCAGAGGTTCAGTAGATGATTGTCAGGAGTTGGAAATTGAAACAGAAAGTAGAGAGGGAGAGACGCAGAGGGAAACAAGAAGCTTCTCATTCACAAATGAAGATATTTTGAGAGAAATCCAACTGCTTCAACGAGGAAAAGCAGCAGGAAGTGATCAAATTACTGGGGAGGTGTTAAAGACAATGGGGTGGTACATAGTGCCTTATTTAAAATTTCTCTTTGACTATGTCATAAATAATAGTGTAATACCAAAGGAATGGAAGGAATCTATAATAATACCAATTTATAAAGGAAAGGGTGATAAAAGGAAACCAGAGAACTACAGACCAATCAGCCTGACCAGTATAGTTTGTAAAATACTGGAGATTTTAATATCAAAGTACATCAGAGGGATATGTGATGATAAAAATTGGTTCATGAGGAGCCAGTACCGGTATGGATTTAGAAAGAAATTTTCTTGTGAGGCACAACTGGTGGGATTTCAGCAGGACATATCAGATCAATTGGATTCAGGAGGCCAGTTAGATTGCATAGCCATAGATCTTTCCAAAGCCTTTGATAGAGTGGGACATGGAATATTATTAAAGAAATTGGAGGGAATAGGATTGGACATAAGGGTTACACGTTGGATAAAAACATTTCTGAATTAAGGGTTCAGAAAGTCAAAGTAGGAAATAATGTATCACAGGAAGAGAAAGTTTGGAAGGGAATTGCACAGGGTAGTATAATTGGTCCATTACTTTTCTTAATATACGTAAATGATTTAGGGAACAATATAACATCAAAAATAAGATTGTATGCAGATGACATAATTGTTTATAGAGAAAAAAATAATATTGGGGATTGTTCAGAATTACAAAGGGACCTTGAGAGTATCCAGCAATGTGTTGAAGAGAATAATATGAAGGTTAATGGAGGCAAATCAACTGTTACAACATTTACAAATAGGAGTTTTAAAACTGAATTTGAGTATACTTTGGATGAGGTAGTTGTCCCAAAAGATGGCAAGTGCAAATACTTAGGTGTGAGATTTGAAAGTAATTTGCACTGGAAGGGTCATGTGGATGACATTGTTGGGAAAGCATACAGATCTTTACATGTCATAATGAGGCTACTTAAAGGATACAACAGAGAATTAAAAGAAAAAAGTTACTTAAGTATGGTTCATCCATTATTGGAATATGCAAACAGTGTTTGGGATCCTCACCAAGAATACCTAAAAAAGAAATAGATAGTTTGCAGAGGAAAGCAGCAAGATTTGTAACAGGGGATTTCAGGAGAAAGAGCAGTGTATCAGAAATGTTAAAGGAACTTGGGTGGGAAACTTTTAAGTAAGAGAAGGGAGAAAACTAGTCTTATAGGATTATACAGAGCCTATACAGGAGAAGAAGCATGGAGAGATATCCATGAGAGGCTTCAGTTGGAAAATAATTATATTGGCAGAATTGACCACAAGTATAAAATTAGAAGGAATTTTAGCAGAAGTGACTGGGATACATTTTCATTCATTGGGAAGGGTGTGAAGGAGTGGAACAGTTTACCAGGAGTAGTGTTTGATCCTTTTCCAAAATCTGTACAGATATTCAAGAAGAGAATAAACAGCAACACGGAAAATAAATGAAATGTTAGAGGGCATTCGACCAGTGCAGGTTAATGTAAATAAAAAAATGTGTGTGAATAAATTAATTCCATCCCCTGGTAAGGAGTTTGGACAGCCAAAGTAGGGGACTGCCTGTAGGGGTGAAGTACAGTGGGGACTTCGAGGACCCTGGGACCACTACTGTAGCTGTGAAGGCCCTTCAGGAGCTCTGAAAAGTGGTGGCAAAAGGGGGCTCTGGTTAAGACACAGTAGGTCGTTATGCTACTTAGATTCCAAAATGGTAAAAAAAAAAACAAAGTAAATAAATGCAATGTAAATTTTAATCTTATACCGGTTGCATAGTATTATTTGAAGTAATTCCACATACTGTATATGAGTTGACTATGTTTGTAGGTATAGGAGATATTATAAGTAGAATTTTTTAAACAATATAAATTTATTAAGGATGATCTGTTTGTTTAATAGAAAAAAATTGTTAGCATAAATTGTGTATTATTGTATTCTAGAAAAAAAAATCTTCTCTTTTTAATTTAAAATTTAGTGCTTGACAATAATGTATTTTAGTGTACCATTTGCCACCAAGGCAGACACCTCATTTGCAAATAAAGAGATTTTGATTTGATTTGATTTGATTTGATTTGATTCACCATCTGCTGGTCCATTGACCCATTCCGCTCATCAGAAAGTTTTGCAAAGTCTCGTGCATCTTAAACAAAATTTCTTACCCAAGTTTTCTCTTTGTTATATAATCCTACCCCTAATATGATTACTGTAATCAATAAGTTTCTTTACGATTCTGAACTTGCTTTATGACATGATGTGCCGTTATAACATCTTCTTACGACAATACACTCCTGCTTCCACTGGTGTTTTCTGTTCAAGGCTTGTTTATCCTGTACATAAGTTGTGCTATTATTGAGTAACCACCTTGATTAATAAGTGTTGAGTAGAATTTCATACAAACATATTGCGAGTGTTTTTCCTATAAACCAGGATTTATATGGGCAAAATATAGGAGCCCATAACCACCAAGAATAAGAACTATGATTGTGGGAGAGTACAGTAAATCCAAGATTGTCAGAGAGTAGATTAAATCTAAGATTGTCAGAGAGTACAGTAACTCCAAGATTGTCAATATGTACAATAACTCCAAGATTGACAGAGAGTACAGGAACTCCAAGATTGTCAGAGAGTACTGGTACAGTCTTAGTACAACCATTTAATTGCAAGGAACTGGAGGCGGCCTTAAATTCATCCTCAAATTCTGTTCCAGGACCAGATTATATCACATATAAGATGATCAATTCCTACCTGAATGTGCTAAAACAGTGCTAATAGGTTTCTATAATAACATTTGACAACTTTAAAGATGCCTACACAATGGAATGACTTTTTCTCATTCCACTTTTAAAAGCCTGCAGGATATCTGCTGACCCCAATAGTTATCATGGAATAGTATTAGGATCCTGTCTTAGAAAATCTTTTCTTAAATTACTTTTACAGCAGTTCATGTTGGCTCTAGAATATTATCATCTAGTTCCTAAACACCAATATGCATTCATTAAAGGGTGCAGCTCACATCAGGATGCATTTAACATTTTTATCATTGATGTCTTTCTGGCGACATACCGAAAACAAAATATGGTTGCTATCTTTTTAAGTTACAAAAGTGCGTATGATACTGTCCCGCTTCATATTCTTTGGGAAGAGCTCTCTTTAAGACAAATCCCGGACAGATTTATAAATTTTCTACATCAATTACTATTGCATTGCCTGTTCATTGTCAAATCGGCAGAACACCAAATAGCAAGTCGACAAACATCTCCTGGACTACCACAGGGGGATATATTCAGTGGCATCTTATTTGCATTATATATTCATGATTTTGAACAGTAAATTCCACATTCCGCGCACCTGCTTGCCTATGCCGATGATTTTGATATCTATTATTCACATGAGAGATTAGATACCTGTTGACAACACCTGCCAAAAGTAATCAGTGAGGCAGCTTCGTGGTTAGATGCCCATGGTCTCCAGCTCTCTATCTCAAAATGATCTGAAATGATCCTTACTCATCATTGATATTATGATCAATCTCCCATTTCATTTGATGGGTTTGAAATACTGATTTGTAACCAATATAAATATCTTGGTTTAATCCCTCAAATATAATCAGGAATAACAGTAGCGTAGCCAGGATTTCCGTTTGGGGGGGGCCCATTCATCCAGAATTTTATTTTGATAGGTGTCGAAACTTCCATAGTTTAGGTGGTGTAGAATACCGAAAAAGGAAATGAGTGTCCTTGGATCCAAGTAAGAGTGGTGGATTCGTGCGGATTCCGGAAGCTAATAGTAATTTCCTTCTTCTTCTTCCCCACTTATCCACATCTGTGGGCTCGCGGGTGCAAAATATGTCGCACATGTGGATTTGGCCCTGTTTTACTTCCGGATGTCCTTCCCGACGCCAACCCTATATAGAGGGATGTAATCAGTGTTGTGTGTTTATTTGGTGGTTGGTAATGTAGTATGTTGTCTGAATATGTTGGGACAAACACCCAGTCCCTAGCCAGAAGAATTATTCAGACGCGATTAAAATCCCCGACCCAGCCGGGAATCGAACCCGGAACCGTCTGAACCGAAGGCCTCAACACTGATCATTCAGCCAATGAGTCAGACTCCGGAAGCTAATATTAATTCACATTATATATAAAATGCTCAATAAAAGAACTTTCGTTAAAACTCCTGGGGTGTCTGGACTCCTTGGACGACAACCCCCCGGTCCCCCGGCTACCTCTGTTACTCCCATCCCAACATAACTGCAGCATTTCATATATTCCGCGTAGAAGTGAAATGAATGCAAGAATAAACACTTTGAGTAAGGATGCAATATTCTGGTTTAGAACAAATACGGTAATGTAATAATAATAATGGTCATGTGAGAAGCAATAAAGAAGTGACATTTTATACAAATAATGCGGCAAAGATACACACACAAACACACACGCGCGCGCTTGCGAATACAGGTTTCTCGTCCTTCTTGTCCATGGCTAGATGATGAAGGCAAGAGAATGATGGCCCACCGTGACTCGTTATTTCGACATTATAAACAAACCCTAGATGACACAGACTTCGAATCTAACCGCATCTTAAGAAATCGCACAAAGCAGTTAATCAGAAATTTTAAAAATGCATATATTTTCGGATTTTAGCTAACAACTTAAATTCTAATCGCGCATGGGACCAACTTAGAGCTCTGGGAATAGGAAAACATCAACAGAGACAGAAAACTCCTGATATTCCACTTGACGAACTGAACGATTACTTTAGTAGAATAAATATTCAACCTACCCAAATTAACTGCATCGACTCACCGCCCTCCCCTCCAGCCAATCCGCCAATCACATTTCACAGTGTCACAGAAAATCAGGTTAAAAGGCTTTGTACTCGATTAAATCAAAGACTACAGGTGTATATGATATTCCTATTACTTTTATACATAACATTATGGGTGCTATCTCGCCTATACTGACGCACATACTGAACTACTGTTTACTAAGCGGAACTTTCCCTACTGTATGGAAAACAGTCAATATTATATCGGTACCTAAGAGTTTAGACCCACAATCACCCTCTGACTATCGTCCTATGTCCGTACTCCCTGCGCTTTCTAAAGACTTGGAACGTTTAGTATACGAGGAAGTTCTGGAATACCTAAAAAAAAAATGCTCTTATGGACCCTTTGCAATCTGGATTTGAGAAGGGTCACAGTACCGCGACAGCACTTTTGAAGGTTACCGAAGACATTAGAAACGCTATGGACAAACGACTGCTCACTATACGTATCCTTCTTGACTTCAGTAGCGCCTTTGACACTGTACTAATTCCGACTATGATACAGAAAATGGAACTGCTAAATTTCGACCTGGCTGCGCTTACGGTTTTTAGTTATTTGAGTAACCGTCAACAGCGTGTAACAGTAAACGACAAGGCCTCTAAATGTTAAATGAAACTTAGTGTTGCCCCACAGGGCAGTATTCTACGGCCCCTAAGTTTCTGTATTTATATCAATGACATACCATCTGTGACAGGAAATAACACACATGACCTCTGTGCTGACGATCTTTAAATAGGCTATATCGACACGGCAAGACAAGATATTAACATGGACCTCCGACGACTCAGCGTACATGCACAACGAAGCTCTCTTATACTAAACTGCAAAAAAACTCAGACAATTATAATTGGATCACGAAAATTACTGAGCTTCTCAAACAATGTCGCAATCCCGCCTATCCTACTGAATGGTAACATTATTCCCTACAGTAAAACGGTTAAAAATCCCGGCGTAATGATGAATGTAACAGTTGATTGGTCTGATCAAACGAAAGAAATACGTAAAAAGATTTTTGGAATACTTCACCCTCTTAAACGACAGAGGAATGTATTTCCATTTGAGCTACAGGCCAAACGAATACAGACACTCATTCTCCCTATTCTTGATTATTGTGACGTTGTTTTAGTTGACATGACGAGAGAAGAAACACTTAAACTTCAACGAGCACTGAATTCCTGCCTGCGATTTATTTACAATATCGGGTACGATGTTCATATCACCCCGTACTTCAGGCTGTCTCATGGCTGATGTCTGATAAACGTCGGCAGCTACACACTTTAACGATGGTGATCAGAGTGGTAGCTGAATGTCAGCCAATGTATATTTCTTCTAAATTCATCTTTTTATCATCATTTCACAACATTAATACACGTTCTAGATCCATTCTTTCTATTCCACTGCACCGCACAAATAAAATTATTAGATCATTTGTGGTGACTGTCACCAGATTATGGAATTCCCTGCCAGTTCAGGTCAGAGAAACTAGCTTTTTAAAATCACGATTTAAAGTCACCTGCCGCGACTACCTGCTGAGGACAGCTGACTGAATGGTTGACGTATGAATGTGTGCGTTCCTGAGGATTAGCCATGTTTAAGAGTTTTTAATATTAATTAGTTCTAATATTAATTTAGTAAGTAATTTATTTAAATTTATTTTAAATTCTATTAATTTAAGTAGTTTTAACTATTTTAAGAATCTCAGTATTTTATTTAAGATATTGATTAGCATGTGGTTAAGTGTACAAGAGGGCCTGGAGCCCTAACTTCGCCACTGTACTGAAGGCACTAATAAACAGACAAATAAATTAAATAAATAAATAAATAAATAAATAAATAAATAAATAAATAAATAAATAAATAAATAAATAATGTAAAGCGTATGGGTATAGATATTTTGTTAGTTGGTAAAGAAAAATACACGTTACAACAAATGCTATGTAGGGTTTACCTTGTCTTGTTAGTTTCCAACGCGGTTAGGGCCACGCAGCTGTGAGCTTGCATCCGGGAGATAGTGGATTCGAACCCCACTGTCGGCAGCCCTGAAAATGTTTTCCCGTGGTTTCCCATTATCACACCAAGTAAATGCTGGGGCCGTACCTTAATTAAGGCCACGGCCGCTTCCTTCCCACTCCTAGGCATTTCCTATCCCGACGTCGCCATAAGACCTATCTGTGTCGGTGTGACGTAAAGTAAATTGTTAATTACTTTTCCACGCAAGTCTGGGATACAGAATATAGTAGTATAAAGTTAGAGTTTCGTGACGCTAATATTCGTATCTATAATTTTTATTAACGTGACAGAAATCAACGACACTGAGCTGTTGCCATTTCAACACCGTTTTAAGGGTTCGATCCAATCCGGGATTTGAACCTGCGAACTCAGACTCAGAAGGACAGCGACTCAACCAACTGAGCCACATGAAAAGGAGGCGTTTGTGATTATTGTTATAAATAGATGCAGCTAGTATTTTTACAAAGGTTTAATGAGGAGCATTTATTAAGGCGTACGTTTTCTTACTGTCCAAAACGTACGAGGCCGGACAGAAGAACTAGCTGGAAGCTAAGGAGACTTGCAGGGGTGTCGCTTCCTTCTCTGTTCACTTTTCCAAATTAAACTCCATGACGTAACAGCCCCGAAGCGCCATCGCCTACCAAGCGACGGCTGTTCAGCCCGGAGGCCTGCAGATTACGAGGTGTCGTGTGGTCAGCACGACAAATCCTCTCCGCTGTTATTCCTGGCTTTCTAGACCGGGGCCGTCATCTCACCGTCAGATAGCTCCTCAAAACACGTGAGCTGAGTGTACCTCGAACCAGCCCCCAGATCCAGGTAAAAGTCCCTGACCTGGCCGGGAATAGAACCCGGGGCCTCTGGTAAGAGGCAGGCACGCTACCCGTACACTGTGGGGCTGGCTGGTACTTTTAGGTCTCGTTATTTTTGAATTTGACTTAAGACATCCTGCATTCGATTCCCGGCACTGACAGAGTTAAGAAAGGCATGGGATGGGGAGGATACAGCCTTGTTTTTGGGTGCAGTAGAGTTTCCCTTGAGTCTCTCGTAATCGAAATATATACGGCCTGGAAGGTAGTCACCTTCACGGGGTGTAGTACCAAAGTGGTTCCTTTTTTTTAAGAAGACAAAAAATGATTCTACTTCCTCACAGACGAAGAACGATATTATCAATTTTACGAACAGTTTCAATAATGCAGCCGGTTTATGTTAAGAGTACAAAAGCTCTGATTGTACATGGTAACAATCAAAACCAACAATATCTACTGAAGATCCGTCACTGCACTCGGTAGGACCGGCTTCCTTTTCATATTCACCGGGCGAGTTGGCCGTGCAGTTAGGGGCGCACAGCTGTGTGCTTGCATCCGGGAGATAGTGGGTTCAAACACCTCTGTCGGCAGCCCTAAATATAGTTTTCAGTGGTTTCCCATTTTCACACCAGGCAAATGCTGGGGCTGTGCCTTAATTAAGGCCACGGTCGCTTCTTCCCACTCTCAGCCCTTTCCTTTCCCATCGTCGCCATTGAAGACCTACGGTGCGACGTAAAGCAAATTCTAAATAAAAAATAAAAAATCTTTTCACAACCCCTTCCAAGGAAAAGTTGTATTCACACTACTGGCCTAGACTTACACCCCACCCACTGAAATTATTTTGTGGGTACGCCACTGCATCCACTCACCATTTAAGGTACAAGATAAACCCGAAGAATGGTTGAATGCTCAAAATACACCACCATAAAAGATGCGATTATGGCTCAAAAGTATAAAGAAAGGTAAGGGACGGGATCTAGTGTTTTAAGTAGAATGCGTATCAATAGAACGTGACGTCCCATTTTTAAAATGTTTCATGTATCGACTGCGATTCAAGCCTGGGCCGTCCTGATGAGAAGATAGAAGCATTGGAACTGAGTTATCACGCCCGCCAATTACAAAGTATTTACCCGCACTTTTGATGGTGCCATTTGAGGTTCCAATCAGTCCCCGGGCATTTGACAAAATATATAGGCCTACCTATCGAACTTAGGCACGCATCCGCGATTGTCTTGGCACTGTAAGAATTTAAAAAAAACTTTTTCATACTTACCGAGGATGCACATAGTGTTGGCTTTTCAGTGACAAAACGGTCCCTCTTCAAAAAATGTTACTTATATGGCACAAAATGAGGAACTAACGTGCAGATCACAATCCTGTCACAGTCTTCCCAACGCTGCAACTCAAACACAGCACATCTCTCAACCACGGTGCAACCCGAGGATGCCTAGGATATTGTTGTTTCCTGGAACAGATCTGCAAAAGCTGACACGATGTTGTAAGCTTGCAGCTGTTTCTGGACGTGGCCCCCGTTATCTCGGTGGTCACGTTCCGGCCCCCTACTGAGTAATCCCTTGCTAATTGGCCCTTTCTTCATGTCTTGACATTTGTCAATACACGGTTTCAATCCCAATACTGAGGCCTCTACAGGGAAATATCCTCGCGCATCACAATCCTAAGTGTCTTCCTTTCATTCAAGCAGTACAAATATGGAGAATTATGTATGTCCCTATTGAGCCCTACTAATAGATTCTTGTCGCTACGTTAATTTAACATTTTGGCGTACGTTTTTAAGTTGTTCGTACCGTACGTAAAACAAAGGCTAATCCTCGCTCTAGTTTCAGGAAACATTTTGGGGGGGGCCCGGCCCCCCTGGGCCCCCCCCTGGCTACGCCAGTGAGGAATAAGGAGGAGTTCGAGCTCAGTGTGAGTTTTCTCACACAGACACCAGTTACCTCTTATTAATTAAACTGCCCAGTTGTTAAGGCAAAAAGAACAACAGGAAGCTTCAAGTGGAACAGTTATCTGGAACACCTGAGGAGAAACACATGATGGCTCTGGAACAAATACAGGGACCTTCAAGACCAAAAAAGTCTAGATTCTTACAAAGAATCACAAAGAAAGTATAAGTCAGAAGTCAAAAAGGCTTCTAAGAAATCCTGGAGACAGTTTTGCGACTCCATCGAGAGTCAACATGAAGCAGCAAGGCTTCATAAAATTCTAATCTTCATGGAAGGGGAAGGCTGGGCTCATTGGAATCTCCCTCAGGTGGATATACATCCACAGAGAGGGAGACCCTGAGCTTATTGCCTGATGCCTACTTTCCAGGTTCAGTAGTCACAAATAGTGAAGTAGAATCGTGTGGATCCTTCCGACCCGATAGAAGTGGTTGGAAGGAAGCCGCAGAGATTGTTACCCCAAGAAGGGTGAAGTGGGCATTGGAATCTTTTGCCCCTTATAAAAGTCCAGGAATGGATGGGATCTTCCCAGCGCTTCTTCAGGAAGCGGGAGTGGTCCTTATACCATACCTAGTCAGAATATTTAGAGCCTGTCCAACCATGGGGTACTTGTACTCCTTGTGGCGTCAGGCGAAGGTAGTGTATAAATCTAAACCCGAAAGGTCATCATATACTAGACCTAAGGATTATAGACCCATTAGTCTAACGTCTTTTCTTCTTAAGACTTTGGAAAGACTGGTGGATAGACATATCAGGGAGAAAGTATTAAGAGATTGTCCCCTGCATTCTCATCAACATGCATACCAACCAGGCAAGTCGGTTGAGACGGCACTACACCAGCTTGTTTCCAGGCTGGAGAGTGCCTTGGATCAGCAACAACTTGCTGTGGTGGTATTCCTAGACATAGAAGGGGCCTTAACTACACATCTTTGGGCTCCATAGAACTTAGTCTAGAGAGAAGAGGTGTGAGTGGGATGCTCATAAGATGGATTATATCCTCACTGCAAGGCCGTCAAGTTCTGTTTACCCTCAACGCAGTAATGTTGAGAGTTAATATAGACAGGGGGTGTCCACAGGGAGGAGTATTATCACCAACATTATGGTGCCTGGTAGTGGATGAACTACTTACCAGGTTAAATGTTGGAGGAATTTATATGCCCAAGGCTATGCAGACAACATTACCCTGATGACGGTAGGAAATTTCCCCAGTATGGTTTTGAAGCTCATACAGAGCTCCCTACGCAGGGTGGGAAGATGGTGCCATGATACGGACTTGTCGGTCAATCCCGACAAAATGGAGCTCGTGGTGTTTACCAGGAGGAGGAGGCTAGATGGACTGTCAGAGCCATACCTATTTGGGAAAAAATTAGTTAAGACAACCTCAGTTAAGTACCTAGGGGTAATCCTCGAGGCAAGACTGAGTTGGAAAAAACATATAGACCATTAGGTGGACAAGGCTTGCAAGATTATGTGGGCCTGTCGCAGGACAATCGGAAATACTTGGGGCCTATGACCTAGGGTGGTCCAATGGCTTTATATTTCTATTGTACGGCCCACGATCACCTACGCATCTTTAGTCTGGTGGCCAGGTTCTGAGAGTAAAACTGTGACCACCAAGTTAAACAGTGGCACTGGATACTACACCATTATGTGCAATGGAGGCTATCCTATGCCTTCCCTCCTTACATTTATATGTTAAGGAGATAGCGGGAATGAGTGCTTACCGCCTCTGGTCACTCGGAGGATGGTCTTTCAAGAATCCGAATAGAGGTCATGTTTCTATTCTTACAAGGCTTCACCAGACTTGGCCTATGACAGTGATGATCGGGGACCTGATGAAGCCCAGTTTTAATAGCCCCAGCATTCGATTCTCCATTCCAGTGGTTTATAGGGTCAAAATGTAAGTACATCTGGTAAATGATCAACACTTTTTGATGCATTTTATTCAAATAGGTTTTTCAGGGAATACTTTTGTGATAAAAGTTGTCCTCTTCCACAGTAACTTCGGCCATGCCAAGAACGTACAGGAAAACATTACACAGTCGTGGGTATTGTAATTACAATCCTGTTTACTTCAAGAATGCTTTAGAAGAGACTAATAAAGGCACAATAACAATAAACGGGGAAGTTTATCCCGAAAGGGGCACGAAACACAGTTCCTATTTTCAACGATAAATATGTTGACGATCAGTTGACATGGATGATACACATTTAAGAACTTGATTGGCAGCCCAGATATTTTCTAATTTAGAAGACAGTGTATTATGAGGACAGTCTAGAAGATTGCTTCTTTTCTGACCTTTTCTCTCCATACAATTGGGCTTTATGATTTTCGTACATTTTATTTATTATCTTTTGTACCATTACAAATATTTATGCAATGCAACATGTAATTTTGTAATATCATAGAATGCTTGTATGCTTAGGCTAAATAAAATAGTTTCTTCTTTAGGGAAAATGTCAATTTGACCACTATACATCTGTTTCACTACAAATCGTTTTAATTTGTTTGTGATTGTTGATACTGGGCATTCTGCAGGTTTCTAAAAACATTCACGGTGGCTGAAGTAACACTACATCGAAGAAAACTTCATTTCTTGAGTTATTTTTATGGCAGACGAAGTTACCCCAAAGCATGGGGTAACTCCGGCCACTCTTTCAATAATCATAATTAATTACTGAATAACAATTGAAATTATGTTCATATTTACAAATGAAGAACAAACATGGCAGAACTTATATTATATTTTTCAGAAAATTAGAGGTAATATTTCACATTTTAATTTTTAAAATATATGAGAAAGTGGCCGAAGTTATCTCGTTTTATGGTACCTGTATTCATATAATCCAGTAGAACTCTCATTATCAGAGGTAATGTGGACTGATGGCACCTTAGATAATTGAAAACTAAGATAGTACGGATAGCCACAGATACATATTACAGTCTCTTCACTGACACGTAAGTTGCTAGCCACTTTGTAAATTGTTTCTCCCTGGTCCAACCGTTTGATTGCTTCTGCTTTCACATCTAACAATACCACAACATGCTTCCTTTTTCCACTCATTTGTGCTATTCAATAAATTCCCACATGAACAACACTAAAACATGTGTGCAATGTCAGCGCTGAAAACAGCCGAGGGGTACAGTTGGTGAAAGATGGATGAGTTATGTCAGCTTGCTATCTCACTAACAATCTCCCAGATTGAATAGCAAATGTTGGAGATAAGCTGATGCAGTTTGAAGTAGTCATTGTTTGTTGTTGCTTTCTGTAGTGAACTGTATTTGATAGCCATGCAAGAATGCCATTTCGTCTTCATTTTCACCTCAGTAAAGCAGTTGGACATCATACCATTCATAGTTATCACATATGTCAAACTATTTGAGTTGATTTCACCACTGCTACCTGCATAATACTGTACCACTACCATTGTGTTGTGCACAATCATCAAAGAAAACACCACAGTTTTTCAGAGACATGTATTTACATGCTCTGTACATTATAGTGTTTATAGAAAATATTTTACGAATTGTAAGAAAAGTAGATTATTCTTGGATGATGGAGGCTTCAGTTAACCAAGGTTCAGATAATTAGGATTCTACTCTAAATCCATACTTGAGCTATATTTGTTTGATTTACAATGACATATCTGGTAATTTCCCAGTTGATAGCCCTCCCTGACATAAAGCGGCTATGCAGACATGGCTAAACTTAAAGTTGGCCTTCTTCCTTTATCCTAATTTTAATTAAGAGTTTACAGCTCAACAACTATGGTTTCTTCCTGACAGTACAGCTTCAAGTGGTATGCTACCTATCGTTTGATTTTACTTTTAAGAAGATATGGGGCATTGTACCAGGTTCTTTACATGTACTGCTAGTTTATTGGGTACACTGTTGATATAACATACACCGAGCAAGTGACTGTGTGGTTTGGGTCTCATAGCTAGCAGTTTGCATTCAGGAGATAGTAGGTTTGAACCCCACTGTTGGCAGCCCTGAAGAAAGTTTCTGTTTTTTTCCCGTATTCACACCAGGCAAATGCTGGGGTTGTACCTTAATTAAGGCCATGGTCACTTCCTCCCACACCCTGGCCATTCTTACTGTGGTATATGAAAAGCTATTTTGAGTAATGTACTTAATCTGTTACCTGGAAGAATATAGCAGATTGTACCGGACTAAATGTGATTGCTTCTGTTGTAGTATGTGTTAGAAGATAGGAACATTTTTCAGTTCCAGTTGTTACATGTTCAGCAACAAATTCTATTTCCATTTCTACACTAGTCTCTTTTACATTTGTTGCCTTCTTCCGAACAAAAGACCTGTCATCTCTACAATATATAGCAACACCTCCACTCTTGTGAATATCTTCTCAGTACGGTAACTATGAACTAACATATAATTTGGAACCTGTTAAATGTAAGTTCCTCTATCCTAACACTATGTTCTGTTACAGTGAATATATCAGGCTTGTTTACTAGCAGGAACTCCTTTATAATCTCTGTTTTATTACCGAGACATTGCAAATTTTTATTAACTATTCGCATTGTACCATTAGCTACATACACATAACATAAGAAGTGCACTAAACCAGAATATGCAAACCTTTTGTTTGAGTACTGTATTACTATGTCTGACTGATAGGTTTGAATTACAAGCTCACTGATGATGATGATGCAGTTTTACAAAATGTTGGCAGTGGGGAAACAGTCTAGCTGCTATTTGGTGGTGGTGGTGTTGGTGGTAGTGTAGTGGTGGTGAAATACAAGTGTACAACCAACCTCTAAAACTGCTATTTCATAACCAGATTCTTCAGGGTGGTTTGGGGGCAGGGATCTAAAATTCAATATCATGGTACTATTTTTTTCAGTATGGGATACTGTTTCATCGTATTTGTAAACAGCCCATAAACCACAAGCCAACTGGTGTAGAATAGTGACTTTGTTTCTATATATTTGGAAAAATGCTCTCTTTCATCATAACCACATGAACAGTAGCCTACTTATGATGACAAATTTATTCGAGGATACATATTGTTTAAGATTGTGTGTTACAAGTAGCAGAAACAACTCTTCATAAGTAGCAATGCTGGGTTTGGTATCATTGCTCTATCTCTGTTTGGCCAGATGCCATCAGCAATGTCACTGACAACAGAATGGTGTTCTGCACTCCACACATGAATCATTTTGAACATGGCTGAGATCAACTTGATACAGATTATTTTGTGGATAAGTGATGAAAAATCCTTTTTAAAATGTGTGTTATGAAAATTATATAAGTAATGCAACAGTTGAACCAGTTTCTGTATTCAGTTCTCATAAGTAAAAAAGGGCTAAAAATCAACATGTACCACTCTAAAGCAATATTGGTACATACATAGTTTAAACTGGTGCACTTTTCCTCTGACATTTCTTTCTTTCTTTCTTTCTTTCTTTCTTTCTTTCTTTCTTTGATAACAGTTTGTTTCTGTTACCTCATTAATGAAATATCTGTACATATTTTACAGGTGTGGAAAAATTGCACGGTGTCATCATTCAGGATTCAGACTCTTCCATTGCACTGCTACCACAAGTAGGTGGGAGATCATTTTCTGACCAGAATTAATTTGGTAAAGTTCTAGTCCAGCCTTGGACATGGTTTGCATACTCATTTCTCTTCTTGTTACTAATTGCTTTACGTTGCACCAACACAGATGGGTATTATGGTGATGATAGGATGGAAAGGGCTAGGAGTGGGAAGGAAGCAACCATGGCCTGAATTAAGGAACAGCCCCAGCATTTGCCTGGTGTGAAAATGGGAAACCAAAGAAAACTATCTTCAGGACTGCCGACAGTGGGGTTGAAACCCACAATCTCCCAAATGCAAGCTCACAGCTGCATGCCCCTGATCCCATGGCCAACTAACTTGGTGCATATTCATTCTTCTACTGTTAAGTGTTCATTCTTTTATCAATCAATCAAACAATCAATCAATCAATCAATCAATCAATCAATCAATCAATCAATCAATCAATCAATCAATCAATCAATCAATCAATCAATCAATCAATCAATCATCTGCATTTAAGGCTGTTGCCCAGGTGAAATGAAACGTCGTATGGCTTTTAGTGCCGGGATATCCCAGGATATAATGTAGCCCCCGTGCCATTGGAATTAACCAATTAAGGTTAAAATCCCCGACCCAGCCGGGAATCGAACCCGGGACCCTCTGAACCGAAGGCCAGTACGCTGACCATTCAGCCAACGAGTCGGATGCCCAGGTGGCAGATTCCCTATCAGATGTTTACTTAGACTTGAGTGAAAGACCCTGTATAAGGAACAATCTTCCTTGGGATAACCATATTAATGAGTTTGTAAATATAGGTGATGAGAGTATAGGGAAGTGGAAGCGCAGTAAGGTTGATATAATTTGTAAGTGTTTAACTATAGAAGTATTGTAAAGAAAGGAAGAGAATCAAGATACTTAATAGATGTACATTTACCAGATATTATAATCGGAGATGAATCGTAGCTGAGAAGTGATATGATGGATCCAGAAATGTTCTCACAGAACTGGAGTGTTTATTGTAAGGAAAATATAGGAATGGAATGAGGAGTATTATTACTGGTGAAAGAAAAATTTGCAAGTTGCAATTGAGATGAGGATGTGAAACATGAAATTTTAAGTTTAAGACTCTGAAAATGTTAGGCAATGCAATATTATTGGCTTGTTACAGACGTGGAAACAGTGGCGCTGAATGATGCAAAATATAAATTGCATTTCTATTCTTTTGAGTTCTTGTGCTACCTATGGGTCTTCTTAACAAACTAAGTTACACAACAGTTCATGATTTTGCCACTTAATGTACAACTGGTAAGGAATTTAGTGAAATCTGTAATTGTGCTTTTCTCAAAATACAGTTTTCCTAATAGGATCAATCCTCAATTATAGTAATATCTTCTGAAGTATTGCACCTAGAACCATGAACTCTTCTTTAAAATGCTCAGTATCTAATATCAATTTTAGAACCAAAAAGATCTCAAAAATGAAAAATCTGACTTTTGATCCATTTCTGCGTAACCCATTGGCACTGACTTATGGAACCATTCCGTACACTGCCATTTTGGACTGAAAGCCAACATATGGAACTGTTTCACAGAAACTTATAAACATTAGTGGTTCAAGTTATTGGCAAGAGATGGGTCTTGCGGCAAATACAGATTACTCCTTGAAGTTCAGGGAATCTTCTAAATAAAATGCACCCTACTAAGTTCATAGAATGCTGTATAAAAAGACAAAACATGATCTGCCTCTGCTTGTCGTAAAGAGTCATGGCTGGTGGTGATGAAGATATATGAAGTGGCTAGAAAGTGATAACCACAACGACTTTTTCTCAGGAGAATGTGATCACTGTTGCAAAGATGATAATACTGATATTGATCATTTTAGTGAAAATGATTCTAGTGACAATAGCAGTATGTATGATGCAAATGAAGATCGTGGTGAATGGGATGCTTCAGAAGTTTTATCTTCGGCATGGAGTTGGTCGACCATTTCTATTACACCGAGGGCAATTCCATTCACTGGTGTTTCTGGTATCAGTGCCCTCATTTCTAGAAGACTGGGGACAAATTCTTGCATATTAGATGTCTGTCTTGAATTCCTTTGGGGTGAATTCTCGGAAGTGATTATGATTTTAAAAAAACTAATGACTATGCTGGTTTCCAGATGAATAATTTGACAAGAAATAGACTAAAATGTGACAGTAAGTGGTATCCTTGCATGGCTGATGAGATATAGGCATATTTTTTTGTTGGTGATGCTCATGAGCCAAATATGGAAAAGGAACCTCAAGTTGTACTGGTTTAAGAGGAATGTTATAGAAACTAAAATATTTTCTGAAACTATGACATTCGAGCAATTCTGCCAAATTTCATGATTTCTGCACATCTCCAATTACAATTTTACAGATTCTAATGACTGTCAAAGAAAAACCAACCAGTTATTTCATATTTGCAAACAAAGTTTCAGAAAATCTACAATCTTGATAGAGATATAGATATAGAGATATATGCATGAAATTTTGAGGCAGGCTCCCATTTGTGCAATACAATCGTTAGAAGAGAGCGAGATTTGGAATTAAAACTTATGAACTCTGTGAAAATGCATCTGGGTACTGCTCCCAGTTCAAAATTTATACCGGACAGGACAAACAGGGTGATAGATGCAGTAATGTAAGGTCTAACAGAAGCAAACTTGAATCAAGGTCATATATTATATCTTAATTACTGGTATGTTTCTCCTGAACTCTTGTGCACCTTGTTGGAAAATGAAATCCGTGCTGTAGGGACTGTGTGCTGTAACAATAAGAATATGCCTCCTGAATTCTGCACAGTTAAGCTGTGAAAGGTGAGGCATCAGAATGGCAGCTAATGATATTCTTGCATAAAGTGGAAAGACAGAAAGGATTTTCAATTGCTTTCTACCAACGATGAAGACTTGGACGGTGAAGAAGTGAATGTTCAAAGAAAACAAGAAGAATGAAAGGTATTTGCGTGCCTTCCTGTAACGCGATGTACTATCAAGGTTTATAGAAAGATGATGCTGTATCTTTTGGATATAACTATCTTTAATTCACGTTATGTATTCAGGAGGGTTACTGGCAGGCGGCTGCATTATACCGAGTTCCATACCACATTTGCCGAGCAAATGTTGCAGAGTATTATTCTTCCTCCTAGAACACCAAAAGGAAGGCTCCCTAGTAAAGATTTGCCCCCTTTGTCTTCAGGGACAAGTATGGGGACATTTTCTAGTTCCTTTCCCCACAAAAGAAAGGCTAAAGCATCCTTGCAGGCCCTGCAAAGTGTGCAAGGCTCATAAATTAAGGTCAAAAGTCAGAGGTGGCTATGTAAAAAATATGGTGTGCCACTTCTCCTGGAGCTGTTTCAAAAAACTCTCACATGGTGATTCACTACTGAAGACTGAGAAACAGTTATGAACATTTGGATATCAATCTGTGATGAAAGTAGCTTTCTAAAAATGTAAGTTTTTCAATAATTCTCTTCTGTCCCTGCAGGTGGAACAATTATTTATGTTCCAAAGGGTAAATGGCAAGAATCGATGACTGCATAAGTATAACTGAACTTAATTAATAGTTTTTGATGCAGTTTGTGACATACCCACTCGGCCCACAGATGTTTGACAAAATATAATGTGGCGGGTCACTTTAATATTAAAATATCTCATTGTTTCTCCATAAACAATATCCCATGGGCACCAGCCTTCAAGCTTATGGCTTGAAAACGAAAGTTGATAATTAATAATAATAATAATAATATGTAATGAGACTCAAAAAACTCCCAGGGGTAGGGTGACGGGACACAAATCAATAAGTACACTAACTTGGAATTTAAGGATCATTAATAATAATTTCAGAACATACAAATTAAAACAGCTATTTATTAGGATGAAAAACATGACATAACAGCGCATTAACGAAATCTGAACTTACGGAAGCAAAAGAAAAATTGAATGAAATTAACTCTAAGAAAATGAACTGTTGCGCAAAGACTTGCAGTAACTTATGCCATAAGCTCACCATATGTAGACTCTGTTGTCTTGAAGCTGATGATGGGTGAATATCTCATACTGGCTGCCTCATCTGTTGTTGGATTCCAGTCCTACTTATGCTTTTCCTGCCTTTAACACTTCCTACTTTACTCCTTACATAAAGTCGTAATGAGTCCTAATTTTAAGTGCAAAACCACCATGGGTTATGTTCATGGAGAGAATACACTTGTATTCTTCCATATTATGGAACAGTAGTGCAGCTAAATTCATAATAAAAGCTCTCCTTCCCTATACTAGTCAAAACCGGTCTCCCGTTGACTACCACTCATCATTGAGATAACAAGTCCCAATGAGAGTAACTTTTGAGTAGTATCCTACGGTACTACTCAGATGCGAAGTGAACTAAGTTAATATCTTCTCCGATGTGCAGACGTAGAATCATAGTAAGAGTGTCTTCCAAGAGTGAGAATAAGAATGCCCAAATACGAGTAACAATCTGCCTACGAGTAAGAATAAGAATGCTCTCTCCAGCTCTTGTCTTCGAAGTATATCCGTTCACAAGTCTCCTTCCATCAGCCATATCACATGGTCCAGTAAGATTCGAGGTCTCATCCCTTCTCCTATGTATTGCTGTGAATCCATTATGTTGCTTCATTACGTTCATTCACATAGGCTGAACTTTCCCGCTGAAATAAAGCGTCAGGTAGCGAAGTTCGAAAAGTGGGCGTTTATAATGTATCAACTGTCTCTTCATGAGGTGGAGAGGGTGAGGTGTCTCGTAACCTAGATGACGTACTTTTCCTGGAAATGGGCTGAAATTAGCCTGCTGGCTCTGGTCACCTCACAACAGCTATTGGAAAATTTACTGCAAGTTATTAATATGAATGATGTTGAAATACTTTACCCAATTATTTGTTCGTTCAGAATACGTAATAGCCGCGGTACAAAGAAATGAAATGATGATTGAAATGGATGATAAAAACCCTATATATATATATATACATATTAATTTAAAAGTGACCTATCAGTGATTAAATATATACATCTTATCAATTAATGATATAGTTCAATAATTGAAAACATGCAGTGATGTCCCAAACATCACAAGTTCAGTGGATAGGCAAAGCAGTAAATTCTTGTTAGAAATAAAATTTGGGCACAACTCTCAATAATTGATTAGAATAATTTATTAAAAACTTTCTGTCGCAACTCCACACTTAACAACACATTGTGCAATCACTCGGAACAAAAAGACAAAAGAATCGTAGTTTCAGTCATAGAGTAGTAATAAATTTAGTGTGGTTCTGGTGCGAGAAGGTTGGAGACACTATCTCTGGATAAAACAATTGAATAATAAAAAAAAACTACCATAGATATGAAAAATACTACAGACATTATGAACTATTTTTCTCATGTGAAATTTTTAACCACACTAAGTACAGAAGAAAAATTATTAATTACAATAATTCAGCGAAGCCTCAAGCTATCCAGAATGGTTTCTGAAATGCCAGATTTTCATCCACTGATGTCATGAATGAGTCATTATCATAAGAGAAAAGAAAAGTGCCTGAAGAACTAGTAAGGAAAATTCAGATGTTTTACAAAGACTGTACTAGCTGGGTACAAATTGGTGAAGGTCAATCATCATGGTATGAGCTCAAGAGTGGAGTTCAACAAGGAAGTGCACTGTTCCCACTACTGTTCATCACTGTTATGGCCAATATAATGAAGAACATCAAGGAAAAGTTAGGTGAACTGAATGCAGTGGCCTTTGCTGATGATATCATGATTTGGGGTGAAACAGAAGAGGAAGTACAGACCAGACTCAACGTATGGAAATCCCAGTTCCAGGAATATAACCTCAACATCAGCGAGACCAAGACAGTGGTGATGACAGTCAACAGAAAAGGGCATCCAGCAAGTGTAAAACTAGGAGACCACCGGCTAGAGTGTGTGGACAGTTTTCCTTACCTTGGAAGTGTACTTCAGTGATAATTCGGTCAGAAAGGAAATTACAAACAGAGTGCAAAAGGGATCAGAATTCTACCAACAAATAAGAACACTTTTATGGGATGACATGATTCCAAAACCGGCCAAACTGATGATGTCTAACAGCTATTTCATATCAATCTTGACCTATGGGATTGAAGCGTGCACCCTCACAAAAAGAGATTCATGAAGACTGCAAGCATCAAAGATGAAATTTCTTAGATCCACCATCCAGAGGACCAAGATGGACAAGTTAAGAAATGAGGAGGTGAGGAAAGAAGCTGGAATAAAGACATCCCTATTAGACTGAATCGGCACATCCATACTAGGGTGGTACGGGCATGTGATGAGGATTGAGCCTACAAGGGCAGCCAGAATAAATTTGGACAGACAGGTGGAGGGGAAAAGACCTGCATGAAGACTTAAAATCCGATGGATGGACATGATCAAGGTTGATCCTGTTATCAGAGGATGGACAGTGGATGATGTTCTCTATGACAAGTTGTATATGGACAGGAAGAAGTGGAAGAGGCTCATTAACAGAACACAGGAAACTGGAACTGTACAATGATGATGATGATGACGAAGATGTAGTCACTGACATAAATTGACTATGTGTGATGATTGAAGAGAGCTTGGAAGAACTAAACAACATCGACAGAGTTGTTTTCACAGATAGTGACATTGAATCTGTAATTGATTTTATTTCTACTGGATCAGATGCCAAAGATGATGCTATCAGTGAAACTTCCACTCCATCTGTCTGTATATATACTGGAGCACTGCACTCTGTTCTGCAGTTGGAGGGATTTGCATTAGCTGCTACTGAGTTTTTCATCACCAAAACTATAACTGAGATGACTGTAATATTGGGAAACATTATGAGGCAAGAAACATTGGAGGACTTTAGGAAAAAAATAGTGCACCAATGTGAAGTTTTATTGTTCTTCTGTAGATATTAGAGGAATTATTTTCTAGAATTTTTAAAATTGTGTAGACTTTTATTTCACAAATTCTCTTTAGAATTTACTATATTTTTTGGTTTTAATTTCACAAACTGTTTTTGGCGCTTTAAGTTTCATTTCAAATATTAGTTTTTAAAACCATTAAACTTTGTATACTGTGAATTCTTTGTCTTCAGGCAGCCTGTAGATAAAGGAAGATATTAAAATAAAAAATTTACTTTAGTTCAGTACGGTACTTTCGTGCAGTGTAATATTTGTTTACTTCAAAGAACTTTCTCCAAATTCTATTTTTTTAAATACATGAATTGAAATAGAAACACAGTAAGCATCAAATATTAGTTAACCTTGCATAAAACAGGAACTCCCTAAAATGGAAATATTTTCTGATCCTTAGCAATTCCGGTTTAGACAGGTTTTACTGTACAGGGAAGGATCTTCATTAGGGGTAATGACATTAACGGGATTGTAAATAAAGGTTACAGATCTCTTCACATGGTTATGAGGGAATTTAGGGGTTGTAGCATAGTGTGCAGAAGAGAAAGTATGATCACATCTTCGCATAGCTGCACACTTGCCAAGTTGTTAATGCATTAGCTCATATTGTGCAGAGAAGTTCAATTTGTTTTTAATGTTTGTGGATCTGTGAGTGTTTATGTGACATTCCCTTGACTGAAAAATAATTAATAATAAACATAATAAAACCAATGCAATCCTAAGGTCATTGTTGTACTGCATTTTGAACAGCTTAACACATTTGAGACGCCCCTCATAGAAACTACGGGTGCGCTATTTCAGTGCTGCTGATGGAGCTCGGAGAATCTATGGGCACGTTTCCACTGTAGCCGAAAAAAAAAAAAAAAGCTGCTGTTTCAGCAAGCTGTGACTTCATTAGGATACTGTTGAATGCTTCTATAAGCATAAAATATACTAGTTATGAGCATAAGTTAGGAGCTCTTCTTTCAAGGCATTGATAACACAGCCACATTCTTACATAACCTGGGGCTGCGTCATCGTTGATTCTCAGCTGGAAATGGGCGGGAAAGTACATATGGTATATGCGGACAGAAAGAGTGTGTGTTTGAGAGGCAGGCTTGTTTGTGTAATTCTTGTGAATATTTAGCATGTCTAATTCAAGTGTACGAAATTTTGATAACGAATCTATAGTGGATGTTCTTATGGAAGACACGAGTTCTGAAAATGAGGATAAGCACAACAATTACACACTTAGTAAACATGATGATTCTGGTGCTTCAGGCAATTAAATATAGATAATGAGCTAATTTCAATTTGGTATGAAGTGTAACGTAGTTTTATACCACTTTCTGAAGTGGGTTCTGTAATACTGTTTTATACCGCTTCCAAAAAAATGGGTGTTTCCCGTGTAGAGATGACAAACTGCAGCAACTTGATGCAACCTCGTTGTCACACAACAAACAGTGGGAAAGCAAATTCCTGGTTGTAAACAAGGATACTGGTGCCAATTGACCAATTAGGTTAGAATCAGTATTATTGAGTTTCAGTAGATGTGTCCACAATACTAGACAGTTTTTGAAATATTAACCAAACTGGAATCCATAGCTGCATCAGATTCTTTTGTTTGTACAACTTATTATTTTCATAAATTTATATTTAAAAATTGCTGCACTATTATGACAATTAAAACTCATTTTTGTGTAGAAAATATGATCTTTCTAAATATTCCGAAACTTGTTATAATCATGGCTTACCCTAGTATTGAAAAAATGTCAAAACCATTAAAAATCCTTCAATTTCTGGAGGGTAAGACATTCAAATATGGCCATCTCCAATGTGTTAAATTATAACAAATGACAAATAACAAATAACAAATGACAAATGACAGCTCACTACTACCTACAGAGCTTTGGCAGACTAATGATTATTTGGTGTTGTGTGCTCTTCCATTGTTAGTCAGCATGGCATTTTAACAGTGGTGAATTTCCCATACCTGTGATTGATGTGTTACATCCCTTGCATTTTCAACAAAAAATAAATATTAATTTTCCATATTTCAATGGAAGTTATTTATATAAAATTCAAACGTACAGTTATCGATACTCAGAGAGGGATGAAATGAGTGTTGCCAGCTAGTGACTGCTATTCATCATCATTGTATAGTTCCAGCTTCCCGGGTATTGTTAAAGAGCCTCTTTCACTTCTTCCTGTCCATATGCAACTTGTTATGGAGATCATCATCCACTATCCATCCTCTGGTAACAAGATCAACCTTGATCATGTCCATCCACCAGGTTTTAGGTCTTCCTGCAGGTCTTTTTCCCTCTACCTGTCTTTCCATATTTATTCTGGCTGTTCTTGTACGCTCCATCCTCATCAAATGCCCATACCACCGTAGTCTGGATATGCCGATTCAGTCTAATAGGGATGTCTTTATTCCGGCTTCTTTCCTCACCTCTTCGTTTCTTAACTTGTCCATCTTGGTCTTCTGGATGGTGGATCTAAGAAATTTCATCTCTGATGCTTGCAGTCTTCATGAATCTCTTTTTGTGAGGGTGTACTCTTCAATCCCATAGGTCAATGAAATAGTTGTTAGGCATCATCAGTTTGGCTGGTTTTTGAATCATGTCATCCCATAAAAGTGTTCTTACTTGTTGGTAGAATTCTGATCCGTTTTGCACTCTGTTTGTAATTTCCTTTCTGACCAAATTATCACTGGAGATTACATTTCCAAGGTAAGGAAAACTGTCCACACACTCTAGCTGGTGGTCTCCTAGATTTACACTTGCTGGGCGCCCTTCTCTGTTGACTGTCATCACCACTGTCTTGGTCTCGCTGATGTTGAGGTTATATTCCTGGAACTGGAATTTCCATACATTGAGTCTGGTCTGTACTTCATCTTCTGTTTCACCCCAAATCATGATATCATCAGCAAAGGCCACTGCATTCAGTTCACCTAACTTTTCCTTGATGTTCTTCATTATATTGGCCATAACAGTGATGAACAATAGTGGGGTGCACTTCCTTGTTGAACTCCACTCTTGGTCTCAAATCATAATGATCGACCTTCTCCAATTTGTACCTAGCTAGTACAGTCTTTGTACAACATCTGAATTTTCCTTACCAGTCCTTCAGGCACATTTCTTTTCCTCAGACTCTTCCAGATCTTATGTCTTATAACACTATCATAGGCCTTTTCTATATCCAGGAATACAATGATCAGGTTCTTGCCTTTCTCCCAATAGTTTTTCATCAGCATGCAGGGGCTAAAAATTAGATCCATTGCTGATTGTTGATCTGTTACTTCTGAATCCACATTGCTCCTCCTCTAACTGTGGTTCAGTGATGGTTCTCAATCTCCTTTCTGTGATTTTCTCTAGAATTTTTAGCCCATGAGACAGCAGGGTTATTCCTCTATAGTTGGTGGGTTTCCGTCTGCTGCCTTTCTTATACAGGGGAATTATAATGCCCTTGCTCCAATCTGCAGGTATTTTGTTGTCTGTCCACATGGCATTTAGTACTCTGTGCAGCCGTTGTATACCCTGGATGCCTGCTACCTTTATCATGTCCACATTCACTTCATCTGCACCTGAAGATTTTCCTTTAGGCATAGATTTTAAGGCTGTCTCAGTTTCTGTCCAGGTGATGGGAGGTTCTTCATTGTAGACATGGATTTCCAGTTCTTCAACTGGTCTATTCAGTAGGTGGTCGGAATGGTCCTTCAGGACTTCTCTCATGTCACTTTCTGTTCTAAGCAGATTTCCATTTTCATCTTCAAGTGCCTTTATGGTATTCATTGGTTTCCTTTTACCTCTGATAACACTATACAGTAGTTTCTTATTGCCTCTGCTGTCTTCCTCCAGTTTCTGAGTGAATATGTTCCATGCCTTGGTTTTTTTCTTCTGTAACTGTTCTTTTAACGTCCAGTTTCTTGTTTTGGTATAATTGTTCGAGGTTTCTGATCTTTGCATCGTCTCTAGTAAGATCCAGTTTATTTTTCTCCCAATCCCTTTCTTTCCGCAAGAGATTTCTTTCCCTGATTGCCGCTCTCACTCTTTCATTCCACCAAGGTGTTTTCTTGTCGCTTATTTTCATACTTGTCTTTCCACAAACTTCAGTTGCTTCCTTAACCAATGCGTCCCTTAGTCTGGTCCATTCTGCATCTCCATTTTTCCTTTCACATGCTACTAATTGACTGCTACTAATTGCCAAACTATTCCAGAGATGGCACCACAAACATCGGACCCTTGTTGTTTGTTGATCTCTTTTGTGGGGTTGGAATGCGGAATGAACAGCCACATCCGTTAAGAGGGTGGTGCAAGGTGGAATCCTGTACTGTAAGTTACCATGTGTGGCTGGGATTTATTTTTCTATTTTGTGAAATATTGGATTTCTTGCTTGTGAGTGGTTCTTTTCTGGATACAAACTCCAAAAATGTTTATGAAATCAAAACCGAAAAATTTAGTAAATTCTAAAAAGAATTTGTGAAATAAAATGATACATGACAAATGTATGTTGTTGTAATATAAATGTTTCAGTTTCATGTGCTTGTATTGTAAATATCAAACAAAGAAAATGCAGGATGGATGCGATTTTGAAATGACATCACACCGATCAGTAGGTATGGATGTAGGAGCACCAGGGTCATGCGTTTCTACCGCGCAATACGAATTGTTAAGGAGTTATATATTAGATCAATTGATGTAAGGTCCATATTTTTAGTAAGTATGTTGGTAAAATATGGATCTCTTATTGATGAAATTATTAAAATTAATGTTATAAATAATAAAGTAATGACAAAGGTTTTTATAGAAGTATAAAATAGTTCATTGGAAGCTAAGCTAGTGATGTAGATAAAAAGAACTAATATACCTCCTAGGAAGATTAAGAAAAGGATTTAGGAAAATCAAAAGGAGGAGGATATTAATCCAACAGTTATGGAGATAATACATGTTTGTACAATAATGATGAGGGTTATAGCAAGAGGGTGATTAGCTTGTATAAAAATTATACTATTAAGAAGATTGAAGACAAGAATTCTTAAATTCAAAATTCAGAGGGAGGAGAAGAAGAGCGGTAATAGCTACAGCCCATACAAATAAAGCTGTTTGGTCTAGTGATATTCCAGGGGCTCGTATATTGATAGTTGTAGTAATAAAATTAACGGCTCCTAGAATTGATGATACTCCTGCTAAGTGGAGAGAAAAAATTGCTAAGTCAACAGAAGCACCAGCATGAGCGATTCCCGAATTCTAACCATTATGTAATTGAACAAGGACAACCACGTCCAACTCTGAATGTAACTACGCAACTTAAGTCATAAGTTGTTTGTTCGTCATTTCAACAGAAATATTTATGAAATAGATCGTTGGATTAGTGGATGTGAGATCTTTTATGAACTTTTCTGTTATTTAAACAAGGTGGTCTGTTGTTTTTCCTTGAAAAATGCATTTGGAATGATGATCTGTTTGCATTGATGTTTGCAATTTTTTCCGCTACATCCCCTAAACCAGAAGTCAGGAGTTGCCACTGCATTTTAATGAGTTTCTATGTTCTGTGAATTGTGGCTGAGATATGCCTTGTTGTCTTGTAATGGGTTGCATGTCAAGTTACAGGGCATTGTGAGGTAAGACATTTCTTTATACTGCCAAAAAAAAAAAAAAAAAAAAGTGACATGTTTTCGAAGTACACTAATGCTATTCACCAGAAAGACAGAAACCTGACTGCAATGTCCTGTATGTGATGTTCATTTTTGTGGCAAATGCGTTATTAAGGATGAGAAATTGTGATTAACGGCAAACAGACGGAATTTACGTGAGAATAAAATTTAATGACCAGCTTTTGGTGAGGGTGAGTACTGTATGCACAGTAATACAGTGTGTATACAGACATGTTATCTATGCAGTGGGAATAGAAGTTGGACTGGAGCAGAAGTCTATCCAGTGAAGTGAATATCTTAGAAATTTTCCTCATTGTCTTCACTGGGTTTGATCTTAAAAGGTAACTTAGACTTAAAGGAATCTTCCAAGCCCCTTAAAATGTTAGGTCATCATTTTGGGAAAAGAAAGTTTCCCATTTTGTAAAGACTACTTGTGCTTGTTGCCCCATCCCTGTTCATTGTGGATGTAATAGTATGTATGCCTTGTTTTATTTTCTCTGTGTCTAGAGCTAAATTTAACATCATGGAATGTTAAAAACATTTAAGCTCTTTAGGCTCATTCAATCGTGAAATTACCAGCGTTTCGCCCCAGTCTGTCAGTGGGCTTGCGTAGAATGTGTTTATGTGCATATCTTACACTGATAAGAAAATTGCTTATGGTGCTGTATAAGTTAGGACTAGTGCTTGTAAAAAAATTACTCACAAACAAATTCTTTTTCATATCATCCTACATTGCAGAACACAATACTGTGCTCGGCCAGTAATGCAGGTGAAGCAGATGGTGTAAACACACTTTCTCTTCAGCACACTATGGTTGTAGTAAAGATGTGAAGGAGAGTGCACGTAAGTCACTGGTAAGGCAGCCATTAAGAGTAAGGTTCCAGTGTATAGAACTCTCACCATGACTGATTCCAGAACTGGAAGGGATCCAAAAAAATCTGTGCAATTAGTTCTGGGTGTTATAAAAATGTTTAAACTTTAGGCTGGGAAGACTTGGGAGTAATAGATGAGCTGCTCGACTAATTAGTATATTCTGAGCTGTCAGCAGTGAAGTGGAATGGAATGACATTAGGAGAAGAATAAGCTTGTATAGCATTTAGTAGAAAATATCATAATATGAAGATAAAGTTGGAATTCAAGGGGTAAATATTTGTTCCTAGGAAGGGGAATTAGGGATTGCAAAAATTTACCAGGAAGATGTTCAATAAATTTCCAACTTTTTGAAATCATTCTAGAAAACTAGGTAAATATATTACAGGGAATATGCCACCTGGGTGACAGCTCTAAAAACAGATCAATGGTGATTGATTGATTGATTGATTGATTGATTGATTGATTGATTGATTGATTGATTGATTGATTGATTGATTGATTGATTGATTGATTGATTGATTGATTGATTGATTGATTGATTGATTGATTGATTGATTGATTGATTGATTGATTGATTGATTGATTGATTGATTGATTGATTGATTGATTGATTGATTGATTGATTGATTGATTGATTGATTGATTGATTGATTGATTGATTGATTGATTGATTGATTGATTGATTGATTGATTGATTGATTGATTGATTGATTGATTGATTGATTGATTGATTGATTGATTGATTGATAAGCAGTGGTCAGTATTTGTCAAGATCATTTATGGCTCTCTCAACTCCATCTTTGAACGCAATTTCTTGTCTATCTATCTCTATACTGTATATAAAATAACATGTCCTGACTGACTGACAGGATTATCATCACCAAGCCGAAACTACTGGACATAAAGAAATGAAATTTTGAGGAAACATTCATATTACAATCTAGGTACTCACTAAGGGAGAATTTTTGGATATTCTGTTGCTAAGGGGGTGAAAAGGAGAGTGATTTTCTACAATGAGAATATCTATATCTCAAAAATTTAAACATTTACAGATGTAAAAATTTGTATTTGGAATCTCATTTAAAAATAAACACATATTTTTTGTTTTCGGAAAATCCCATTAAGGGTGGGGGGGGGGGGTTAAAAAGGCAGAAAAGCACTTGAATACCTTTTATGAGGAGACTTATATCTCAAAAACTGAAGATATTAAAGATATGAAAATTGGTATTTGGAATCTCCTTTGAAAATAAAGAAACACATATTTTTGTGTTTTTGTATAATCTAATGAACAGGGTGTGAACAGGAGTAACAAACGTGGTGAATTTTTAAAAACACTACATCTGCAAATTATCTCAGACACGTAACATATTAGAGATTTGAAAACTGGTATTTGGAATTTACTGTAAAAGTAAAGAAACATATTTTTTTTTTTGGAAATTTCACTTAAGGAGAACTGAAAAAGGGGGTGAAATTTTAAAATTAGCATATCTACAGTATATCTCAAACACTTAACGTGTTGTAGATGTGAAAATTGGTATTTGGAATCTCCTTTAAAATTAAGGAAACAAGTATACTTTTGTTTTTGAAAAATCGAATTAAATGGGGGGAGGGGCAAAAGAATTGAAAATTTAGTTGAATTAATTGTATGAGAATATATATACTGTACATATACATACCAAAAAAATTCTTAAGATGTTACAGACAAGAAAATTGGTATTTGGAATCTCCTTTAAAAATATAGAAACATGCATTTCGGGGGGCAGGGGGGGAGGATCAACTTTGTAGGGGAGAGATGAAAACGGAGATGAATTCCTTTTATGAAGATACATATATCTCAAAAACTGAAGATGTTACAATCGTGGTAATTGGTGTTATGAATCTCTTTTAAAGAAATGCATACTGTTTGTTTTTGGAAAATTCACTTAAGTGGAGAGTGTGAAAGGAAGTGAAAAAAATTGAATTCTTTTTATAGAGACACCTCTATCTCAAAACTGAAGGTTACAGATGTGAAAATTGGTATTTGGAATCTCCTTTAAAATAAAGAAACACACTATTTTAGGTGGGGGAAACCAACTTAACGGGCGGGGGTGGAGTGAAAGAGGAGTTGAATTCTTTTCATGAGATTACTGATATCTCAAAAACTGAATATGTTACCGACATGAAAATTAGTATTTGGAATTTTATTCAAAGTAAAGAGACATGTATCCTTTTGTCTTTGAAAAATCCACTTAAGAGGGGTGAATTAATTGAAAAATTAGTTGAATTCTTTGTATGAGGATACTTATATCTCAAAAACTAAAGATGTTACAGACATGAAAATTAGTATTTGGAATCTCCTTTAAAAATATAGAAACATGCATTTCGGAGGGCGGGGGGGGGGGGATCAACTTTGTAGGGGAGAGATGAAAACGGAGATGAATTCCTTTTACGAAGATACATATATCTCAAAAACTGAAGATGTTACAATCATGGTAATTGGTGTTATGAAGCTCTTTTAAAGAAATGCGTACTGTTTGTTTTTGGAAAATTAACTTAAGTGGAGAGTGTGAAAGGAAGTGAAAAAAATTGAATTCTTTTTATAGAGACACCTCTATCTCAAAACTGAAGGTTACAGATGTGAAAATTGGTATTTGGAATCTCCTTTAAAATAAAGAAACACACTATTTTAGGTGGTGGAAACCAACTTAACAGGTGGGGGTGGAGTGAAAGAGGAGTTGAATTCCTTTCATGAGATTACTGATATCTCAAAAACCGAATATGTTACCGACATGAAAATTAGTATTTGGAATTTTATTCAAAGTAAAGAAACATGTATCCTTTTGTCTTTGAAAAATCCACTTAAGGGGGGTGAATTAATTGAAAAATTAGTTGAACTCTTTGTATGAGGATACTTATATCTCAAAAAGTAAAGATGTTACAGACGTGAAAATTAGTATTTGGAATCTCCTTTAAAAATAATAAAACATGCATTTTTGGGGGGAAATGAAGTTGGGGAGTGGGGTTGGTGAAAAAGGAGTTTGATTCTTTTATGAAGATGCATGTATCTCAAAACTGAAGCTGTAACAGATGTGAAAGTTGGTATTTTGAATTTCCTTTCAAAATAAACAAACACGTATTTTTTTTATTTTCGGAAAGTCCACTTAAGGCGGGAGAAGGGTGAAAAGAAGTGAAGAAGAAGAATTTGAATTATGTTTATGATTATACCCTTATCTCAAAAACTGAAGGTGTTACAGACGTACGGATGTGAAAACTGGTATTTGGAATCTCCCTAAAAATAATGAAACATGAATTTTTTGTTTTTGGAAAATCCACTTAAGGAGCTGAAAAGAATTGGGAAAACAGGTGAGGTTTTACATTGAGCACTGGTATATCTACATTATATATCAAAAACATAACATGTTAGAGACAAGAAACCTGGTATTTGGAAAGTCCTTTCAAAATACAGGAACATTTACCCTTTTGTTTTCAGAGAAGGCACTTAATGTTGGTGAAAAGAAGTGAAAAATAGTTGAATTAATTTTTATGATGTTAATTATATGTTAAAAACTGAAGATGTTACAAATGTTGAAATAGGTATTTGGAATCTCCTATAAAAAGAAGTATTTATTTTTTCGACTTGAGCGAAGAGTGTTTCTCACATGTACAGTTCTATGTCACATGGTTGTCTTAACTCCAAAAGGTTATACTACAAACGTGGTTTTAAAAAATTTCTAGGTTAAATAAAACTCAGTTTTTCAGTGAGTTTTTATACTTTAGGAATTTTCAGATAATGTCTTAGTACAGTGCCGAGGAACGATTACTTTGATCAAATTACGAAATCCACAAGAGTGAATCCTTGGGCAATTGCTAGTATACTGTATATATATATATATATATAAAATAACTAGCCCTGACTGACTGATTCATCTTCACTGAGCCAAAACTATTGGACATAAAGAAATGAAATTTTGGGAATACATACGTATTACAATGTAGGTGCTCAATAAGGAAGAATTTTTGGATATTCTTCAGCTAAGGGGGTGAAAAAGGGGGGGGGGGTGAATTTTTGAAATGAGTGTATCTCTTTTTTGAAAACTGAACAGTTTAAAGACATGAAAATTAGTATGTGGAAACTCCTTTGAAAATAAAGAAACATATATTTTTTTGTTTTGGGGAAATCCTGTTAATGGGGTTGAAAAAGGGTGAAAAGGGGTTTAATACCTTTCATGTGGATACTTATACCTCAAAACCTGAAGATGTTACTGCCATGAAAATTGGTATTTGAAATAACCTTTAAAAATAAAGAGACATTCTTCTTTTTGAAAATCAACTTAAGGGGTGTTGAACAGGAGTGACAAAGAGGGTGAATTGTTAAACTGAATATATCTCAAAAACGTACCATGTTTCAAACTTGAAAATTGGTATTTGGAATCTCCTTTAAAAGTAAAGGAACATGCATAATTCGCTTTCTGAAAATCCACTTAAGGGGAAGTGTTAAAGGGGGGGTACATTTTTTAAATGAGCATATATACGGTATATATCAAAAACTTAATGTGTTACAGACTTGAAAATTTATATTTCTCTTTTAAAAATGAAAGTAACACATATTTGTTTGTTTTCAGAAAAAGCACATCAGTTGGGTGGGGAGTAAAAAGGACTGAAAAAAGGGTTTGAATTATTTTTATGTGGATACTTATATCTCAAAAACTGAAGATGTTACAGACATGTAAATTGGTATTTGGAATATTCTTAAAAAATAAACACATATTTTTTTGAAAAATGCACTTAAGAGGGTGGGTTGGGTGATGAGAAGTGAAGAATGAGTTGAATTCTTTTTATGGGGATACTTATACATTAAAAAATTGAAGATGTTGCAATCATCAAAAGTGGTATTTGGAATCTTCTTTAAAAATTAAGAAACACATATGTTTTTGTGTTTGGAAAACCTACTTAAGGGGGGCAGGGTTGAACAGGACTGACAAATGAGGTGAAATTTATAAAATGAGTATATCTAAAAAAACATTACATGTTACAGACATGAAAATTGGTATTTTTAATCTCTTTTAAAAAATTAACATATATTTTTTATTTTTGGAAAAATCATTTATGGGGGGAGGGAAGGGGAGTATGAAGGACTGAAAGAGGGGTTGAATTATTTTGATTAGGATACTGGTACCCCGGTACCTCAAAATCTGAAGATATTACAGATGTGAAAATTGGTATGAGGAATCTCCTTTAAAAATAAACACATATATTTTTTTTGTTTTGTCAAGTCCACTTAAGGGGAGTGTAAAAAGGACTGAAAGGGGTTGAATTCACATCTACACTTGCCGTCAAAAGAACTACACTATGCACACTCCTAAACTGTCACTCAAGCCCCAGGGCAGTTCACAGTAACGTCCACAGTTCACTATAGCATCTACACACTTACAGTTTAAGTGTGTGTGCAACAAGGTCACACAAGTCTGTACGCGGTACGGAGCTCACACACAAAGGAGAGTCTTCTTCCGTCATCCATCGTTGCTCCTCTTCACTGCAGTCCCTCATCATCCACTCACAGCATGCCGTCGACACTGTAGCATGCTGACCCAGTATTCAGTGGTACACACATCACAGCACTCTCTTGCTGACTACACTCTTCACTAAATATCACTGTCTGGCTGAGTAGATGAAAGAAACAGAGCGAAACAAATAGTTGTTGAATCCAAAAAGAAGTCATAGGAAGATTTTGGTAATAACCTGGAAAGGCTAGGTCAAGCAGCAGGGAAACCTTTCTGGACAGTAATAAAGAATCTTAGGAAGGGAGGGAAAAAGGAAATGAACAGTGTTTTGAGTAATTCAGGTGAACTCATAATAGATCCCAGGGAATCACTGGAGAGGTGGAGGGAATATTTTGAACATCTTCCCAATGTAAAAGGAAATCATCATGGTGGTGTTGCAAACAGCCAAGCTCATGAGGAGGAGGAAAATGATGTTGGTGAAATTATGCTTGAGGAAGTGGAAAGGATAGTAAATAAACTCCATTGTCATAAGGCAGCAGGAATAGATGAAATTAGACCTGAAATGGTGAAGGATAGTGGGAAGGCAGGGATGAAATGGCTTCATAGAGTAGTAAAATTAGCGTGGAGTGTTGGTAAGGTACCTTCAGATTGGACAAAAGCAGTAATTGCACCTATCTATAAGCAAGGGAACAGGAAGGATTGCAATAACTATCGAGGTATCTCATTGATTAGTATACCAGGCAAAGTATTCACTGGCATCTTGGAAGGGAGGGTGCGATCAGTCGTTGAGAGGAAGTTGGATGAAAACCAGTGTGGTTTCAGTCCACAGAGAGGCTGTCAGGATCAGATTTTCAGTATGCGCCAGGTAATTGAAAAATGCTACGAGAGGAATAGGCAGCTGTGTTTATGTTTCGTAGATCTAGAGAAAGCATATGACAGGGTACCGAGGGAAAAGATGTTCGCTATACTGGGGACTATGAAATTAAAGGTAGATTATTAAAATCAATCAAAGGCATTTATGTTGACAATTGGGCTTCAGTGAGAATTAATTGGTAGAATGAGTTCTCGGTTCAGGGTACTTACAGGAGTTAGACAAGGCTGTAATCTTTCACCTTTGCTGTTTGTAGTTTACATGGATCATATGCTGAAAGGTATAAAATGGCAGGGAGGGATTCAGTTAGGTGGAAATGTAGTAAGCATTTTGGCCTATGCTGACGACTTGGTCTTAATGGCAGACTGTGCCAAAAGCCTGCAGTCTAACATCTTGGAACTTGAAAATAGGTGCAATGAGTATGGTATGAAAATTAGCCTCTCGAAGACTAAATTGATGTCAGTAGGTAAGAAATTCAACAGAATTGAATGTCAGATTGGTGATACAAAGCTAGAACAGGTTGATAATTTCAAGTATTTAGGTTGTATTTTTTCCCAGGATGGTAATATAGTAAGCGAGATTGAATCAAGGTGTAGTAAAGCTAATGCAGTGAGCTCGCAGTTGCGATCAGCAGTATTCTGTAAGAAGGAAGTCAACTCCCAGACGAAACTATCCTTACATCGGTCTGTTTTCAGACCGACTTTGCTTTACGGGAGCGAAAGCTGGGTGGACTCAGGATATCTTATTCATAAGTTAGAAGTAACAGACATGAAAGTAGCACAATGATTGCTGGTACAAACAGGTGGGAACAATGGCAGGAGGGTACATGGAATGAGGAGATAAAGGCTAATTTAGGCATGAACTCGATGGATGAAGCTGTACGCATAAACCGGCTTCGGTGGTGGGGTCATGTGAGGCGAAAGGCGAATGGAGGAGGATAGGTTACCAAGGAGTATAATGGACTCTGTTATGGAGGGAAGAGAAGTAGAGGGAGACCAAGACGACGATGGTTAGACTCGGTTTCTAACGATTTAAAGATAAGAGGTATAGAACTAAATGAGGCCACAACACTATTTGCAAATCGAGGATTGTGGCGACGTTAATAAATTCTCATAGGCTTGCAGACTGAACGCTGAAAGGCATAACAGTCTGTAATGATAATGTATGTATGTATGTATGTATGTATGTATGTATAAATTTACTCATGTGGGACAAATATTTCAGGTTCCCTATGGGAATCAACATCTACATCATCTGATGGCCAAGCAGGCATCAAGTTTTGGTAAGGAGACAAAGTCTCTCATAGTGCATTGGCACTGCCGGTGGCTCCAAGTTGTCTACGCAGTGGCCTCCACGTATGTACTGGCCATGCATCTTGGTAGGTGTGCTGGGTGCCAGCTGATGAGCCCAACATCTGTCAGACACTCTCCTACCTCCTCCTGCTTCTCATGTACTACACATACTATCCGTCAGTTTCCCCTAACACGATGCCAAGCAGGCATCAATTTTTGGTAAGGAGACAAAGTCTCTCATAGTGCATGGGCACTGCCGGCAGCTCCAAGTGGCCTACGCAGTGGCCTCCATGTATGCACTGGCCATGCGTCTTGGTGGGTGTGCTGGGTGCTGGCTGATGAGCCCAACTTGGCGCACGGGGGCGAGGTGCTGGCAACCAGGAGTGAGTTGTTAGCTTGAAAGTTAATAATGTCCAATAATGGACCATTTATATTGGTACAACATGAGGCTGATGTACTTGAACAGCTTCCAGCACTAGGAGATTGAGCCAGGATGGAACCAACCAACTTGAGTCAGCACAGAGAAGTGTCTGGATACTTTTGATCAGATAATGTGTATAAGGGAATATTTTACTCTTAATTTGCATTGTACTGTAAAAGTAGTATGCACTGACACTACCACCTCCATCCTGCTACTATCACCTATTAGTAAGACCAATTCATTACTTGTATTAAAATATATTCCAATAGCAATACTCACAATACTCAACATCTTTCCCTACATTTCTGGTATTGTTCAACATGAATTTTTTAAATTTTTCAGATGAAGAAGCTAAAATTGTGACTGTTCCTGCATTTGCTGAATCTGTATCTGAAGGTGATGTGAGATGGGAAAAGTGTAAGTACAATACTTAAAGCTTTTCAGATGCATTTGAATTACTTTTGTAGTCCAGGATTATCTCGCAATAGGCTTGGAATTTAGTGTTGGGAATATGTAATCTATTTGTAGTATCTAACTTTACAAGTTTTATGGAGTCTTTCATAGGCTGGTCACCAGCTTGGATGCTTTACAGCATAATCCAAGAAGTATTCCATGTTTAGTGATAAGAAGCTGAATAAACTATCAGGTCCATCACAAATGACCAAGAAGTCTACCACTCCCATTCTCCACCCCAAATTTGTCTCATATGAACAGTAATACTGATATGACTTGGTGTCTACCTGTTGCTGTCAGGGAATGAGTTTGAGATGTGAGCCTGAGTTTTCTCACTTGTAATCAAGCTTTGATACCAAAACTACCTTGGGAGAACAGTTGAGTCCTATTATGGTACCTATTCATACTAATCCACTCCCTACAAGAAATGCAACAACATCAGTGTTTGTAACTAACACAGAATGTAGATAGTAGTCACAGTTGTAAAACTCTTCAACCAAGAGATTTTAAAGGGCAATGAAAACTATCAATGGTTCATGTTTGTGGGTTACTGTAGTCACGTCCTAGTTCGTGAACCATGGGCAATGGCTGAGTGGCCTAGTAAGTGGTCCTGAGAGTCGGGATACCAGTTGCTATGGAATGGGAGTGGGCATCTCGGACATATTCTAAGTCGTGGCCCTCCTTGTGCTCAGGCAGCTAGGACTATACAATTCACCGGTGGTCCATAACCCATTAGAGGAGAGATCCTCACTTGGACTATGTGCAAGTAGGGCAGCATCCTGCTTCATGAATTTACCGAGCTCAGAACACTTTAAGCAAGCCTCGGACCTATGGGAGTAATGGAGTCCCACTCCCATTTGACAGGCGAGGGACTCCTTGGAAACAACTTGGCGAACGAAATGGAATTCGATGGGGAGCTATCAATATTAATGGGGCTTATGGAAGAATGAAGGTAGAACTGGCTGAGTCAGCAAAGAGGATGCATCTGGATGTGCTAGGAGTAAGTGATATTCGGGTAAGGGAAGATAATGAGGAAGAGATAGGAGATTATAAGGTGTACTTAACGGGTGTTAGAAAGGGAAGAGCAGAGTCTGGGGTAGGGCTCTTTATCAGGAATACCATTGCACGCAACACAGTTTCTGTTAGGCACGTAAATGAGCGAATGATGTGGGTAGATTTGTCAGTGGGAGGAATTAAGACAAGAATTGTGTCCGTGTATTCACCATGTAAGGGTGCAGATGAGGATGAAGTTGACAAGTTTTATGAAGCATTGAGTGACATTGTGGTCAGGGTCAACAGCAAGGATAGAATAGTGCTAATGGGCGATTTCAATGCGAGAGTTGGGAATAGAACTGAAGGATACGAAAGGATGATTGGTAAATGTGGGGAAGATATGGAAGCTAATGGGAATGGGAAGCGTTTGCTGGACTTCCGTGCTAGTATGGGTTTAGCTGTTACGAATACATTCTTCAAGCATAAGGCTATTCACCGCTACACATGGGAGGCTAGGGGTACCAGATCCATAATAGACTATATCTTAACAGACTTTGAATTCAGGAAATCTGTTAGGAATGTAAGAGTTTTTTTGGGTATTTTTCGATGATACAGACCACTATCTGATCTGTAGTGAACTAAGTATCTCTAGGCCTAGGGTAGAGAAAGTGAAATCTGTCTGCAAACGAATAAGGGTAGAAAATCTCCAGGACGAGGAAATTAGACAGAAGCACATGGATATGATTTGTGAGAAGTTTCAAACAGTAGACAGTAAGCAGGTTCAGGATATAGAAAGTGAATGGGTGGCATACAGCGATGCTGTAGTAGAAACAGCAAGGGAATGCCTAGGAACAACTGTGTGTAAAGATAGGAAAAGGCGAACATCTTGGTGGAATGATGAAGTGAGAGCAGCCTGTAAACGTAAAAAGAAGGCTTATCAGAAATGGCTCCAGACAAGGGCTGAGGCAGACAGGGATTGGTACGTAGATGAAAGAAACAGAGAAAAACAAATAGTTGTTGAATCCAAAAAGAAGTCTTGGGAAGATTTTGGTAATAACCTGGAAAGGCTAGGTCAAGTAGCAGGGAAACCTTTCTGGACAGTAATAGAAAATCTTAGGAAGGGAGGGAAAAAGAAAATGAACAGTGTTTTGAGTAATTCAGGAGAACTCATAATACACCCCAGGGAATCACTGGAGAGGTGGAGGGAATATTTTGAACATCTTCTCAATGTAAAAGGAAATCATCATGGTGGTGTTGCAAACAGCCAAGCTCATGGGGAGGAGGAAAATGATGTTGGTGAAATCATGCTTGAGGAAGTGGAAAGGATAGTAAATAAACTCTATTGTCATAAGGCAGCAGGAATAGATGAAATTAGACCTGAAATGGTGAAGTATTGTGGGAAGGCAGGGATGAAATGGCTTCATAGAGTAGTAAAATTAGCGTGGAGTGTTGGTAAGGTACCTTCAGATTGGACATAAGCAGTAATTGCACCTATCTACAAGCAAGGAAACAGGAAGGATTGCAACAACTATCGAGGTATCTCATTGATTAGTATACCAGGCAAAGTATTCACTGGCATCTTGGAAGGGAGGGTGCGATCAGTCGTTGAGAGGAAGTTGGATGAAAACCAGTGTGGTTTCAGACCACAGAGAGGTTCTCAGGATCAGATTTTCAGTATGCACCAGGTAATTGAAAAATGCTATGAGAGGAATAGGCAGTTGTGTTTATGTTTCATAGATCTAGAGAAAGCATATGACAGGGTACCGAGGGAAAAGATGTTCGCCATACTGGGGGACTATGGAATTAAAGGTAGATTATTAAAATCAATCAAAGGCATTTATGTTGACAATTGGGCTTCAGTGAGAATTGATGGTAGAATGAGTTCTTGGTTCAGGGTACTTACAGGAGTTAGACAAGGCTGTAATCTTTCACCTTTGCTGTTTGTAGTTTACATGGATCATATGCTGAAAGGTATAAAATGGCAGGGAGGGATTCAGTTAGGTGGAAATGTAGTAAGCAGTTTGGCCTATGCTGACGACTTGGTCTTAATGGCAGACTGTGCCAAAAGCCTACAGTCTAACATCTTGGAACTTGAAAATAGGTGCAATGAGTATGGTATGAAAATTAGCCTCTCGAAGACTAAATTGATGTCAGTAGGTAAGAAATTCAACAGAATTGAATGTCAGATTGGTGATACAAAGCTGGAACAGGTCGATAATTTCAAGTATTTAGGTTGTGTGTTTTCCCAGGATGGTAATATAGTAAGAGAGGTTGAATCAAGGTGTAGTAAAGCTAATGCAGTGAGCTCGCAGTTGCGATCAGCAGTATTCTGTAAGAAGGAAGTCAACTCCCAGACGAAACTATCTTTACATCGGTCTGTTTTCAGACCAACTTTGCTTTACGGGAGCGAAAGCTGGGTGGACTCAGGATATCTTATTCATAAGTTAGAAGTAACAGACATGAAAGTAGCAAGAATGATTGCTGGTACAAACAGGTGGGAACAATGGCAGGAGGGAACTCGGAATGAGGAGATAAAGGCTAATTTAGGAATGAACTCGATGGATGAAGCTGTACGCATAAACCGGCTTCAGTGGTGGGGGTCATGTGAGGCGAATGGAGGAGGATAGTTTACCTAGGAGAATAATGGACTCTGTTATGGAGGGTAAGAGAAGTAGAGGGAGACCAAGACGACGATGGTTAGACTCTGTTTCTAACGATTTAAATATAAGAGGTATAGAACTAAATGAGGCCACAACACTAATTGCAAATCGAGGATTGTGGCGACGTTTAGTAAATTCTCATAGGCTTGCAGACTGAACGCTGAAAGGCATAACAGTCTATAATGATAATGTATGTATGTATGTATGTATGTATGAAAACTATCAACATTTTTCATATCAGCCCACTGCTGCCTAACTCATGGGATTTTTTAATGCTTTGTCACAGGTATGAAGGACTGCAGCTCACTGTTATACCGTTATAATAGGCAGAGAAAGCACTTTGGTGCAGTGATTAATAAATGTACCCATGCTAGGAGCAGCATAAATTCTTGCTGGTAGAAGCTCTTAGGGTACGAACATGCCGAGTGGATTACTCCTCGCTCAGCGCTCATCACTCCTGTGTCTTCACACAGGAAGCTGAGAGATGCAAAACAAACCCATACATTTCAATAGTAGCGTTCATGCCGGCACTTCACTCATCCCTCTTCTCTCCGCTCCTCCCTCAAGAATCAAATCGGTTTGATTTTGGAGCGATGTGCTTCTTGAGCGCTGTTCTGTGATTGGTTGGCTCAAGGCCACGGCCACCTACTCATAATATTATCGGCCTGCGTTCACTGAAGGTAAGATATCCATGTTGAATATTATCTTTATACTCGGTAAATTTAATATTTCGATGAAGTGCAGATTGCTTTATTGAAGTGGAGACTAATATTATATTACTACTGCTTACGTTATTGTAATGACCAGTTCTTCTTCAATGCAAATATGACTGATATGATAGCTACTGTACTTCCGTGGTTTCATATTGCCTTCAATTCCTTTCAGCAAATATTGAAATGTCTGCATTCTTCTTCTTCTTTTTCTACCGCCTTTTGCCACACCTTGTGGGGCCGCGGATGCCAACCGTATCACACATGTTGGCTGACGCTGTTTTACGGATGGATGCCGTTCCTGACGTCAACCTTATGTGGAGGGATGTAATTACTATTGCGTGTTTCGGTGGTAGTTTGTAGTATGGTGTGTTGTCTGAGTATGAAGAGGAGAGTGTTGGAACAAACGCAAATAACCAGTCCCCGAGCCAGAAGAATTAATGTCGCCAATAAAATCTCCGACCCGGCCGGGAATCGAACCCGGGATGCACTGAACCGAAGGGATCAACGTTTGCCATTCAGCCAAGGAGTCGTATACTGAAATGTCTGCATTGACATTCTTCAATAGTCGTGACATTTCTGTGGGTCTTTCTTCACTTCTTGGTATAAATGATGGAATTCACCCAATCTCTGCCTTCTCTAATTAATTGGATGTGCGCAGTATCTTCTGTCAGAACTTGAAATCAAGTACAGTTTGCTTGCTATCATAAGTTCATCACTTCTGCTACTATACTTAACTATTATGTATGCTATTTTGCTTTACGTTGCACCGACACAGATAGGTCTTATGGCGACGATGGGATAGGAGAGGCCTAGGAATGGGAAGGAAGCGTCCGTGGCCTTAATTAAGGTACAGCCCCAGCATTTGCCTGGTGTGAAAATGGGAAACCGCGGAAAACCATCTTCAGGGCTGCCGACAGTGGGATTCGAACCCACTATCTCCCGGATGCAAGCTCACAGCTGCGCGCTCCTAACTGCACGGTCAACTCGCCCAGTACTATTATGTATACAGAGGAGTATGAACATTTTCACGAAACAAAATTACATTTAAAGAACACAACCCTATCTTCTCGTTAATGCTGCACAATCATAACTGGATGGAAAACTTTTCCTTATTAATGAAGAAAGAGCAAGGGTCTCCTACCCGGTATGTGCGACTTTGAATGATGAGTGATGAGTGAAGAGCACTGCTATGAGCACTGAGTGAGGAGTAATCCACTCGGCATGTTCGTACCCTTAGATGCTTGACACAGGGTGCACGATAAGCTATGCGTTAAACCAAATCATCATAACCATACAGAAAACTGTCTAAATGGTAGCTACACCTTGGATTTTGTTGGAAGGAGATCCAAGGGATGACCTGAGTATTGACGGACAGGTGCACCCCAAATGGGCTCGTGATTGAATAAAATAGTGACAGAAGAGCCACATAGTGAACCTTGCCTCCAGGCAGGATAAATGCCGATGAACAAGAAGGTATCAGCCAGGTCCTTCAGTCTACTCTTTATAATTAAACCTAATGGATGACTTTTAATGCCACATACCTTGTGCTTTGTAATGACTTTGTGTTGACGCAGATTTGATAATGGGCCCTTTTATGACATAATGTTTAGAATTGTTGGGTGGAGGAATTTCTCTGCTGAGTTTTCCTTGAGGTAGCTTCATCATCGTTCACTCACTTTTTTCCAATTGACCAGCAAATTGCCTATATTTTCTTTTATGCCACAGAAATGTAGAACAACTTCTGTCATATGAAAACTTTATTTGAATCACACTCTTTTCTTTCCAAATTATCCTTCACACATTTATGTGGGAATGGTAGATCACCCAGGCTCAGTTTAGGACTTGACTGGTAATATAAGGCCATATGCATTCCTATTACAATGTGCTGGATTCGTTTGAAATGCTACCTGAAGTCGTTGGAATTTAAACCCGGATATCAGCTTTCCCGAATGTAAGAATTTTGCTTAGAATTAATTTTACAATCCATACTACTACTACTACTACTACTACTACTACTATTATTCTGTTGATGATGATCAAATTCACAATATGTGATGACATTTTTCAGATTTCTCATCTGAAAATAGGAGAAATTGTGTTTGTGATTTAAAATGTGCTAGTAAATTTACAAAAGTTTTGTGTCTTTATTTTTCACAGTTTTGCATAATACAATGCTATGTACAAGTTTCAGATAGCAGCAGTCTTATACATGTTACTCTGCTTGCAACATTCATGGCAAAAGAATACTGTTAATTATTTTACCCTATGTAAATTAGCCCTATATTTACATATAGTTCATTTTTACACAAATGCCAGATTTGAAATTAAAACTGTATACAATATAGACAACTGCAGATTCATTTTTTGACATCAAGCATTAGCATATATTGTGTGATAGTTGGTTTGTTTTTCAAACTTCTTGCCATATATGAGAGTACAAATGAAAAAAATATAATATACCAGTATGCTTTTGAAAGTGGTAACCATTATATATTTGTATATTTATTAAACAAATATGTTAAATGAATCATTCTTTGCTTTTGATGGTCCCAAGACATCAGTTACATTGAAGTCAAATGTATTGTTACAAGGGTTATTACTAATTGCACTCCTTGCTAAATTCTATATAACAAAATACATTTACAAACTGGTAGTTTTCTTGAATTTTTTTGAGTCTATCAAAATGATTTACTCCTACCTTTGAAAGTGTTTTTTTTTTTTTTTTTTTTTGGTTCAAAGATATAATTGAATACTTTAAATATATCAATATTACATTCAACCTTCTGTATCTTCACCTCTAATTTATTAATTGTTAACTAAGCATAGGTTTCTAATGAATTCTCGACTTAAGAAATCTTATCAATTCCAACCGCTTTTCTAGTTTTTAACTTTTACAATAAGATACAAAAGTTGAAAACTAGAAAAGCGGCTGGAATTGATGAGATTTCTGGGGATATACTAAAGACAATGGGTTGGGATATAGTACCATCTCTGAAGTACTTATTTGATTATTGTTTGGTTGAAGGAGCTATACCAAATGAATGGAGAGTTGCTATAGTAGCCCCTGTGTATAAAGGAAGGGGTGATAGACATAAAGCTGAAAATTACAGGCCAGTAAATTTGACATGCGTTGCATGTAAGCCTTGGGAAGGCATTCTTTCTGATTACATTAGACATGTTTGCAAAATTAATAACTGGTTCGATAGAAGGCAATTCGGTTTTAGGAAAGGTTATTCCACTGAAGCTCAACTTGTAGGATTCCAGCAAGATATAGCAGATATTTAGGATTCAGGAGGTCAAATGGACTGTATTGTGATTGACCTGTCTAAAGCATTTGATAGGGTGGATCATGGGAGACTACTGGCAAAAATGACTGCAATTGGACTAGACAAAAGAGTGACTGAATGGGTTGCTATATTTCTAGAAAATAGATCTCAGAGAATTAGAGTAGGCGAAGCTTTATCTGACTCTGTAATAATTAAGAGGGGAATTCCTCAAGGCAGTATTATTGGACCTTTACGTTTTCTTATATATATAAATGATATGAGTAAAGAAGTGGAATCAGAGGTAAGGCTTTTTGCAGATGATGTTATTCTTTATGGAGTAATAAATAAGTTACAAGATTGTGAGCAACTGCAAAATGACCTCGATAATGGTGTGAGATGGACAGTAGCCAAGGGTATGATGATAAACGGGGTTGAAAGTTAGGTTGTGAGTTTCACAAATAGGAAAATTCCTCTCAGTTTTAATTACTGCGTTGATGGGGTGAAAGTTCCTTTTGGGGATCATTGTGAGTATCTGGGTGTTAATATAAGGAAAGATCTTCAATGGGGTAATCACATAAATGGGGTTGTAAATAAAGGATATAGATCTCTGCACATGGTTATGAGGGTTTTTAGGAGTTGTAACAAGGAGGTAAAGGAGAGGGCTTATAAGACTCGGGTAAGACCCCAACTAGAGTATGGTTCCAGTGTATGGGACCCTCACCAGGATTACTTGATTCAAGAACTGGAAAAAAAATCCAAAGAAAAGCAGCTCGATTTGTTCTGGGTGATTTCCGACAAAAGAGTAGTGTTACAAAAATGTTGCAAAGTTTGGACTGGGAAGAACTGGGAGAAAGGAGTCGAGCTGCTTGACTGAGTGGTATGTTCCGAGCTATCAGCGGACAAATGGCGTGGAATGACATTAGTAGACGAATAAGTTTGAGTGGCGTCTTTAAAAGTAGGAAAGATCACAATATGAAGGTAAAGTTGGAATACAAGAGGACAAATTGGGGCAAATATTCATTTATAGGAAGTGGAGTTAGGGATTGGAATAATTTACCAAGGGAGATGTTCAATAAATTTCCGATGTCATTGAAATCATTTAAGAAAAGGCTAGGAAAACAACAGATAGGGAATCTGCCACCTGGGCGACTGCCCTAAATGCAGAGCAGTATTGATTGATTGATTGATTGATTGATTGATTGATTGATTGATTGATTGATTGATTGATTGATTGATTGATTGATTGATTGATTGATTGATTGATTGATTGATTGATTGATTGATTGATTGATTGATTGATTGATTGATTGATAAGTTTAATTCTTAGAATCAAGATCTTCAATTAGTTAATTAATTAACATTGACTCTGCTGTGTTAGTCCATATTTGCTTTCTAATAATTCATTTCATGACAACAATAAGTGTGATACAGTAAATGTTTGAAATTCTAACATAAGTTTTATTATCAGACTAGCTGATGTACCCGTGCTTCGCTACGGGATTCTCAGAAATACTGACTTCTTGGTGGTTTTCCTAACTGAATTCATCGTAGGTCATCACAAAAACGTCAGTAGGAATGTAGCGATTGAAAGCAATGTTATCATATAAAATACTCGATCAAATGAAAAACCGCACACTTTCTCACTTTCAACGAACAGTACTACGGTGCCGATCTAAGAGTCCAAAGTTCCAGAGCTGAAATAACCAGGTCGCAGACTGCCGTGAACACTCCTCTGCCATTATTCCGTTAAATATGCACACTACTCATTCCAATCAGTGCCTCAACATAGGGATTGAATAGCTCGAATACTATGATGAACCAGTGTGTTACGTATCAGATATATCAGAAAATTTATGAACCAGAGGAATGGCATGCTAAAGAAGAAAGTTATCTTACTCCCCAGCTACTTCCCGCCAATATACAGGCAGGCTGTTACAGTCGATACGACCAGGCGAGTTGCCCGTATGGTTAGGGGCACGCAGCTGTGAGCTTGCATCCGGGTGATAGTGGATTCGAACCCCACTGCCGGCAACCCTGAATATGGTATTCCGTGGTTTCCCATTTTCACACCAGTCACACCAGGCTGTACCTTAAAGCCAAGGCCGCTTCCTTCACACCACTATTCATTTCCTACCCCATCGTCGCCATAAGACCTACCTGTGTCGGTGCGACGTCAAGCAAATTTAAAAAAACCTCGGTACGCTGCAGTAATCCTATCTATCGGGGATGAGAGGAAACAGAATACAAAAAGCACATCACAACAAACAATGGTCAATGTAATGTTAATGTTGATAAAGTTTATGAGCGTTCTATATTGCAGGCCTTCGCATTAGTTTTCTTTCGACTCTGTGATATTAGGGTGTCTTACAAAATTATTTATATCGTAGACTGCAGTTCCTTATTCTCAGACTTTACATACCGATTTTCACTAAATTCTGTTTACCCATTTTCTCGTGACTCGGCGCTGATATGGACTTAGTAACACAAATCCAAATTCATGAATATCTCTGATTATATGCGGTGCGGTAACAATGTATATGACATAAGTGATCGGAAATTTAATAACTTCTTACATAACTACTACTAACTTACGACATAACTAAAATTATATTAGTTATGTAGTATTTATCGATACGACCACTAATAACATAAATAACTTATTTGAGAATTACATTTCAGGCCTTCCCCTAAACTACCATTTCACTCAACGTGTATAAAATAATTTGTAGCCTAGATTGCAGTGGTTGGTCACCCGACATTACATACGGATTTTCATTAAATTCTCTTCATCCGTTTTCTATTGATGCGAGTACAGACAGACAGACAGACAGACAGACAGACAGACAGACAGACAGACAGACAGACAGACAGGCAGACAGACAGACACACAGAAATTACGGAAAAGTAAAAAATGCATTTTCTTGTTACTGTGGACATGACAGACACAGAAATATCATTCATATCAAATTCTGAGCAATGCACAGGCAAAACACTTATTTTATATATAGATTACATTTCAGGCCTTCCCCTAAACTACCATTTCACTCAGTGTGAATAACATTATTGGTAGCCTAGATTATAGTGACCTATTCCCCGACTTTGCATACCAATTTTCGTGAAGATACGACCACTAATAAAATAAATATTTGACAATTAAGTTTTAGGCCTTCCCCTAAACTACCATTTTTCTCAGCGTGTATAGCCTATATTGTAGCGACTTATTTCCCATCTTTGTCTAGCAATTTTCATTAAGACACGACCACTAATAACATAAATATTTGAGAATTAAATTCCAGGCCTTCCCCTAAGCTACCATTTCACTCTGCGTGATTAAAATAATTTATAGCCTAGATTGTAGCGGTTCTTCACCCGACTTTACATTCCGATTTTCATTAAAATTCTCTTCAGCCGTTTTCTCGTGATGCGTGTACAGACAGACAGACAGACAGACAGACAGACAGACAGACAGACAGACAGACAGACAGACAGACAGACAGACAGACAGACAGACATTACGGAAAAGTAAAAAATGCATTTTCTTGTTACTGTGGACATGACCGATACAGAAATACCATTCTTTTCAAATTCTGAGCAATGTACAGACAAAACTCTTATTTTATATATATAGATTACATTTCAGGCCTTCCCCTAAACTACCATTTCACTCAGTGCGAATAACATTATTGGTAGCCTAGATTATAGTGACCTATTCCCCGACTTTGCATACCAATTTTCGTGAAGATACGACGACTAATAAAATAAATATATTTGACAATTAAATTTTAGGCCTTCCCCTAAACTACCATTTTTCTCAGCGTGTATAGCCTATATTGTAGCGACTTATTTCCCATCTTTGTTTAGCAATTTTCATTAAGACACGACCACTAATAACATAAATATTTGAGAATTAAATTCCAGGCCTTCCCTTAAGCTACCATTTCACTCAGCGTGATTAAAATAATTTATAGCCTAGATTGTAGCCGTTCTTCACCCGACTTTACATTCCGATTTTCATTAAATTCTCTTCAGCCGTTTTCTCGTGATGCGTGTACATACATACATACAGACAGACAGACAGACAGACAGAAATTACGGAAAAGTAAAAAATGCATTTTCTTGTTACTGTGGACATGACCGATACAGAAATACCATTCTTTTCAAATTCTGAGCAATGTACAGACAAAACTCTTATTTTATATATATAGATAGCAATTCAGTTCAATGTAAGAAGCCTGAAGTTTCACATAAATATTCTGCTACTCTATTTTGATCCTGAGTTGAAAGTAAGTTTTGTTGATTGAAAACATTTACAATTACACCAAAATACTCAGATATTCTACTAAAGTAAGTTGACATTCCTTCTCCTTTCTTTCTTTCTTTCTTTCTTTCTTTCTTCCTCTCTTTCTCTTTTCCTAGACTCTTTTATTGTTGGGTCTGTACTTAGGCAAATGTGTACTCATTTTATGACCAGATGCCCTTCCTGTCACCAACCAAATGTATCTCTGTCGGGGTTGTCAATGTAGTGTGTAAATGAAGGAGTGTGTATTAGGACAAGCATGAATGCCCAGTCACTGAGACATAGGAATTAACAACATGCCATTAAAATCTATGACCCAGCTGGGAATCGAACCTGGTTGTAGGAGGACATATTCATATGGTAATGATTAGACAGTGCGTTGGTAGTAAAATCATGTGGAGAAATTAATGCATTAATGTATCACAAAGTGAAGGAAGCATAAATGAAATTTCATGAACATAAAGCTGTGATGAGACTACTGTCCATATTAATATAATGCAAGAGGATAACAAAACATGTAAAGAGGCATCTGTATAAAAGAATTATAGTAGTATCTTGCTATATGTTTTTGAAGTGTGGGAAGTAACAGGAAGTAATGCTAAGAAATTGAGCATAATGGAAATAGATTACTGCCAATGAAGTTACAAAATTGACGGATGAGTACAAAATGAGGAAGTAAAGAACAAGACAGAAGCTGATACAAGCATACCAGGGACTAAGCAAATAAGATGATATGGTAAGGTCACATGGAGAAAATGCCTGATGAGGAAGTGTACCCTGGAATTTTGGAATTGGTAGCAAACAACATGCATTTGAAAAAGGCCTTGAGTCTCTTGGAGTAACAACAACAACAACACAGCACACATTCCAGTTTAATGTCATTTAGGCTGCCTGTGTTTTGCTTTCAACATTACGTTTTACTGTATCAGATGGCAGAGGAACCAGTACTCTCGTGCGTGATCTATGGCTGAATTTTCAATACATTTTGTGGAATAAATACTAAATGAGTCACCAGAGATCCTTTATATGCCATCATTGTATGACATGGAATGCCAAATGGACACTTATCTGCCCTTCAAAAATCCATCTACCTCTGCCGGGTACAGTATGTCAGTGCTCATACCTGATGTCTCCATCTGGCAGTAAAACACAACCAAGTAGGCAAACCTGCATAATACTCTTGGACCTCTGATGCACCAGTCCATTCTGATGTCTTATACACACAATGATTCTTGTAGCTGTATACACTTCGATGTCTTCATACTTGGTGGCCTGCCCGACCCTTGTGACCTGTCACATTTACTATAATTCTGTCAAACATTGGCCCCTTTCCCTAATCTGGGCTAATATAATGAGATATGCAGTTACAGACTGGAAGACAGCAGGATTTGTGAGTGCCATTATCAATTCATTATGGTTACTGATTCGCCAAATAACCCATAAAATGAGCACAGATATGAATAACATATATGTTACAGCAGGAGTTGTACACACAGACTGATGTAAGTATAGCAGTATAGTTAAATATAATAACACCACTACTATTACTGACTACACCTTTTTTCACTCAACACAATTACAATAAAACTTGAAATATATACTCAATAATTTACAGTCAATCTGTGAAGTGATATAAATATGGTACAACTGATCTATGATATAAAATACACCACTGAAAATCACTGATAAATCAAACCATAATGGTTAAAATAATAAATTTGATCTACGATAGTTTGCTACATCAATAACTGTCAATACATCGCTCTATTAAACCAAGCATTTCTTAATGATGAGTTGTCTAAGGTGAGCAGGATTGGCTGGCTCATGTGCACCAGTTGTTTTACATAGCCCAACAGGCAATATTCAGGCACAAAAGATTGGACAATCTGGCAGGCTAGAGGACAGGTCCTCACATTCCTATCCATTTATCAGGATAGGTTACATGCAGATGGTTCTGGATGACCACGGCCATGTGCTGTGGAGCCCTGTCATGTTGAAACCACATCTTGTAGTGGTCAAGGAGTGGCATATGTTCCAAAAATGGTGGAAGTTCATCATGGAGAAACCACAGGTATCTTGCTCCTGTCAGATGGCTCTCAATGATATGGGGACCAGGGAGGTGATCACCCACGATGTCATGCCATATATTCATGCCCCACTATACCTGCAAAGCTGCCTGTTATACCCAATGGAGATTATCCACACTCCAGTAGTGCATATTGTAGCAATTAATGGTTCCAATGTTGTGGAACCGGGATTCATACGTAAATTTGGTTGTCTCGAAAATAGGCAGGATCAATGTCCACATGCTGTAGACTCCTTTGACAAAATGCCACCTGGGCTTCAAAATCATGACCATTGAGATCCTGGTGTAAGTGCAGATGGTACAGGTGAAATTGATGAGTGTGCAATATCCACATAACAAATTTCTATCTGATGTTCTCCTCCTGTGCTAGTGTGAGGGTTACGCCAAACAATGTTTAACACAAACACTTCATTGTGAATCGATGTCATGGGATGATCTTGAAGAGGCCGTATTCTTCCCAGGGACACAATTGCTCACAGATGCCTTTCCACATTCTGAAATGTCATGCCTGTCAGTTATCTATCCAGACAGAGTTCGTCGTAAAGTCGTCATGACTGGTATGCATTCTGTCTAGCTTCTCCATAGATGTGCAACATATCCACCCACACTGCTGAAATACAACACAAGGGTGCAAATAAGCTTTGTGTTGTGTTGTGTTGTGTTGTGACCTGCCTCAAAGGAAGGGAGTTTGCAAGAGCTACATACCTACCTACCGTTGCATATTGTTGTTATTCCAATAGGGCACACTGTGCCCTACTTGTGTTCTGTGAAACTTGGAACATGTTCGACGTACCTACCTTAAATATTGTTTGCCTGTGTCACAGCTACAGACCATCTCCTCCCCTTTCTCATCCAACACAACTCCAGACGTTATGCCATGATATCAACAGAACTTTTCAGGGCCACATAAAGAGTCGGTCTGTGGAAACTTGCCAAATCCCATACAATTGGTGGTAAGAGAAACATTACTTGAATTGGATTCAAACCTCTGTACCCTCGAGCCCTGTCCACTATCATATCTCCGAATGCGCCTCTGCCAAGTGAGCTGTTGCGAGGTTTAGCATGCAGTGGATAGTTCCCAGCCTAAACAGTACCTGTTCCTGGTATGCGAATGCACCTCCTGTTGTAATGTATATGTTCTTCGTATCTCTTCTCATTTTATGGGCTCATTCAGGGTGCCCACAATCGTGGTGCTCACAATTCATGTTGTCTTCTAATATGTGACCACACATCTCATTATATTACTCTAGATTAGGGAGAGAGACTAACATTTTTCAGAATTGCAGTTAACATGGTAGGTTGCATAAAACGAGATCGCAAGAGCTGGGCTAGCTACCAGGTATATTAAGAAGAGTGGAATTTTTCATCAGTGGGAACATTCCCTTCCTTAGCAAACCTCACTTCGATTCAAAATTTATATATTAGCTGCCAGTTAAAGAAAATCTGGAGGCAGTTGCACCTGTGCTGTACAAATAAGGATAAACCTAAATAAGTGTCAACTGGAAACTCCACAAGAAAAGGGATGACATTTAAATAAAGAGACAACTTTGGCATATTCATTAACTCAGAATTAGTGCCATAATCGCCAAAGAAGATATTGTCATATCCCTTGTTTCCTGTTTGGAACACTGTTTATCCCTTAGTGAAAGAAACATTTGCCACTACTTGATTTAAACTTTATAAACAATATTATTTATACCCTAACAATACTGATAAGATTTTCTACTCATATCTCTCTAGTTATTTCTATGTAAGTTGGATGAAAACCAATATCCGAGTGAGACTAAATCATACTCAGGACCAACAGTTAAGTTCCGTGCAGGTTGGGTGTGCGAGTGGAACTTGCTTGCATTGAGACTGGTGATAAAAGCTCAATGTACTCACCGGTGGATCGAGCTAGAGCAGATGGTTTTTGTGTTGATCTATTGTATGACCCTGCAGTTTTTAAGATCTGGAGACGGACACTCTATCACCGATTCAGAGTGGTAGCAAATCTCTCCGAATATCAAATTACTTTACAGGTAATGAAAATCACTGCAAATCCATATCGAAAGAAATCTTATGATAAATGTAAGAAATAAATAAATGTTCAATACAACTCAATATGTTAAAGTTTCAAATGACCTTTGATGTTAGGCCCCTTAAAACAACAAACATCATCATCATCAAAGTTTCAAATTACTACCGAACAGCGATGGAAATGGAAACTTTGTCCACAGTGTTTGCATTTGAAATGTTGGGATTAAACCATCAATCCTCTTGACCACCTGTGGACTCTTCAGAATCATAGCAATATTCCATAAGAGTTTTAAAATTATTTTTGTTTGAAATTGGTAAATGTATGGGAAACAATGATAAGAAAGGGAGTTGGCAAACAGATGATAGAAATTCTACATACAAAGTATAGCAAATGTTATAGCTGTGTCCAGCCCCATGTTGGGTGGGGTATGGAATGGTATAGGGATGTTACTGGGCTAAGACAGGGAAGCATGCTGTCACCACTATTATTTTTAGACAATGGATGAGATTATGAAGGAGTCGTTGGAGACATTTGGTTAAAGAGAGGTGAAGATAATGTTATTTACTGATGGTGTGGGGAAGTAACTAAGGAAGTACAAGTGATGATCTTGTCATGCGGGGAACGGTCACTAAGAAAGCACAAAGAACACTTGGCACAATGAACGAGGAAATTGTGAAAGTAAAAGACGGATAGACTTGACCAAGACCAGTATGAGGAGAAGGAAACTGGAAGGGAAAATAATTACAGAGGAAGAATGTTCGAAAGAGAGAGGAAGGGGGGTGGTATCATAAATGTCCCAACCTCAACCTGGCTGGAGCTGGGTAAAGGGATATGACAATGATGATGAGTCTGAAATTGTCCTGGAGGATGCTCTAAATATCCAGGCATGAGAAAATTATATTCTTAATATTTCTTCATATTGCCCCCATTATTGCCGAGCTAAGCCGAGCCAGTGAGCGAGAGATCCCGGGGTGGACCGTTCGTTCCTGGCTTTCTGTTTTTAGAGGCATTTAAGGGGAAAAGGGGTGACGACCAAGCCAAAAAAAATTTAAAAACAACACACTTACATTTATTGACATAAGCATCAATGAACACAAAATATTCTTGCTGGGATTTAATACAATGATCTTTCATAATGTCTGGTCTTCCTGTAGCAATTAACAACCAATCAAACATAATCCTCGTCCACCAGCTTTACGGTAATATTTTCTGGAATAAAAATTAACAAAAGATTAGGCCTTCATTGCCTTCAAAAATTAATTGCTTTAAATGAAAGTATCCTGAGACTTCAAAAAGGATTTGCACAAAATTAGTAGGCAGCTATCTTGCTTATTATTCCATAATAAAATTAATTTAATGTTCCCTTAATTTATTGCGATCTCAGCACGTGGTCAATGTTAAATACTGATGAATTTCATTAACTAAGGTAGGTAACGTACAGTAATAACACCAGTAGAGATTCGATGGAAAATCTGAATTTAATCCAAGATTATAATTAATTATCATTATTAATTTCCAACCTTATCTGTGTAGCATTTACTTTTATCATCACATGATCTTGTTTACAAATTAGTGTATCTCACTAAATAATTCTCACTGAAATTATGACACATATTTTTCCAATTAATTAATTAACCAATTAATTATTATCATCATTAACTTGTTATCTCTTAAATTCAAGCTAAGTATGCCGTTTATGGACATTAAATTTATATTTGCATGGCATTTGAAGTTTCAAATTGCTTTGAAAATATTTTGGAAATTTAATATAAATACACTGAAAATTTTCTCATAGCCACGTGTGAATTAGTTAAGGATTAATTTATAAATTGTTTGCCTTTGCTGGAAATGAACTCGACGATCTTTCGTCTAAATCTTTGGTAAGTGCAAATTAAATCCTAGCCTGGTCTTACTTGACATTATTCGCAGCAAATTGTTCCTTAAAATATGCTAAACAAGTCATCATGGTGGCGAAACAACGTTGAAAATAATCCGTGCCATTGCGATGAATGCACGACCAGATTAAAATACACTGAATAATTGAAAACATGCAAATATTCCTAATTACAACACACACACACACATGCCACATTCACACAAGGTTACACGCATTTTTATATACACAAAATTTACAACGAATCCTGCCATTATGAATTAATTAATTATTTTTAGCATGGTCGCATCAATAATATCCGGAGGATGAACTCATGGTAATATTCTCAATCCAATTAGTGGCTAGTTTTTTTTTTTTGCTAGGGGCTTTACGTCGCACCGACACAGGTAGGTCTTATGGCGACGATGGGATAGGAAAGGCCTAGGAGTTGGAAGGAAGCGGCCGTGGCCTTAATTAAGGTACAGCCCCAGCATTTGCCTGGTGTGAAAATGGGAAACCACGGAAAACCATCTTCAGGGCTGCCGATAGTGGGATTCGAACCTACTATCTCCCGGATGCAAGCTCACAGCCGCGCGCCTCTACGCGCACGGCCAACTCGCCCGGTTTAGTGGCTAGTGATCGAACTAGTGGTATCACTTGAAATGAAATGAAATGAAATGAAATGAAATGAAATACTCATTAAACAGCAACGGAGATCCATCTAAATTTCTGAAATTAACTTGAAGATTGTAATAGAATTCCATAATCATCACCATCACATGGGTTACAAGTCACAAATATAGCGTTTGTGAGCCTTAATCACATTATTATTACTCCCTATTCATGAAATGTATTCAATGTGTGCCCCACTTTATTATAAATCACACTGTGCTCCCGAAGACACAAGCAACAAATCATTCAATAATAACTTATTCAATTAACATCCCTCACGATGCCAATATTCCAGGCGCATCATGAACTGAGCACATTAAATATCACATATAAGGAATCTAAGACAATTTATAGCCCATGACCATTTAATTTCATTCTTAACCCGATCTTCTATTTAAAATTTGTTATTATTTTTAGTGATTATTAGATCTATCAGTCCTCCTGAAATGTCGTGAAATTAGATGACTCGATCCTAAAGAATGCAAGTGAATTTAAAATGACACTAAATTCGACCCTATCTCACAAAATTTACATGTAACTCCAATCAAGATTATTTCCAATATCACACGTAAACAAATGAAGTTTATCGCATGGTCAGTGATTTTTAAATATTCTAAATCCTACGTATGAGAACTCATTCAAAGATAGACTACAAGAGTTAATCTAATAGATTTCAAATTTCAGTCACACACACGTAACTCAACCATCATGACACCTCAAGAAATGAAAATGAAAGTAACACAATCTACTACAAAACTAATAGAGCTACGATTTAGGGAAGAAAGATCATCTAGTTTTACAAAGATGAGTTAAAATGGTACTCAAGTTTAGCTGAAATTCGATTCCAGGTTGAGGTTCGTCATTCTGGCATTTTCCCGTCAGTCACTTGCTCCAGCCAGAAATGCCTTACATACTTAGCAGGTCATGGTGACATGGCAGCAGACATCCCACGATGAAATTATGTTGCTTATTGTAGAGGAAGAATCCATCTTGAAGTACACGGCAATTTGCTGGGATGAGTTTCGCCATGTGCCAGTAATGTAAGCTGTAACTAATGCAACAGATATTGGAATGTGGACACACACGCAGGAATATTTAATATTCTCGTGGAGAAATAAACTTAACTTGGATCACTAATGTTGAAGTTCACTCCATAAGATTTTATAGTAAAACTGCACTAAATTAGCAGAGCGGATGTCTGCCTGCATGGCTGAATTTTTCCCACGTGGTTCCAATGAATATCATCACCAGCAGAGTCACAGAGTAGCATAGACCAGAGTAGCATAGACCAGAGTTGATCAGAGAAAAGAGTGATTTACTGTGAACATGACGTTTTATAGTTTTCGCTCGGGGGGTGTGCTTTTATTAGAGACGATCATTGGTTCACGGGTCTCTTGTAATTGGTCGTGACTGTTTCTAGAAGCTTGCCTCCTTGCAGCACAGGTCAACATGTGCATGCCTCACCTGGGGACACTGGCTTGTCACGTGATTTACCCTGCACTCAATCGAAGACGGATCAATACTTTGTCCCTCTGAAAAACCAGTTTGGTGCGCACACACAGCTTTCCAAATGATTACGAATCCCCCAATACAACTCCCGGTGAACAATAAAACTTTTAATGTCGACCTGTCATAAATAATCCAATGATAGCCAAATTTGAAGGGGACAATATTATATAGTTCTCATTTGAGATATTCCTGAGGTGCTTGAAATTCAACTTACATTTACACATTCACATGTACTCGAAGTCTAATCAATAAGGCCAACATATAGAATGCTGAAATAAATTTTGAAAATGATTTTCATGAATTACCCAGATGTTCTCTGAAACTGTCATCTGAAAAACTTATGATAAGTGCATTATAAATTTATAAGTCTGAGAAAAGCAACTTCAATTACTTTCAGATTTATTTCTTCTTTGTTTCAGCTGTTGGTGATCATGTGACAGAAGATGAGGTTGTTGCAGAGATTGAGACAGATAAGGTATCAATATTGATTAGCTGTTTATGTTGGGAAAGATTGGTAAAGAGTTAAGATACTTTCATCATGCTGAAATGAAAAATTGCTACTATGATATTAACTTTCATCATCATCATCATCATCATCATCATCATCATCATCAGTCATGACTAGTCTGCATTTAGGGCTCTTGCTCAGAAGGCAGATTCCCTATTGGTTGTTTACTCAGCCATTTTTTTATATGATTTCAAAGAAATTGGAAATTTGGTAAATTATTCCAATCCCTAATTCCTTTTCTTATAAACAAACATTTGCCCCCAATTTGTCTTCTTGAATTCCAACTTTATCTTTACATTGTGATCTTTCCTACTTCTAAAAATGCCATTGCACCTTATTCATCTACAAATATTGTTCCATGCCATCTCTCCACTGACAGCTTAGTTGAGCAGCTTGTCTCCTTGTTGCTAAGTCTTTTCTTTTGTTGGATATCACCCCTCTTTTGTTGGAAATCACCCAGAACAAATAGTGCTACTTTCCTTTGTATTTTTTTCAGTTCTGAAATCAAGTAATCCTGGTGAAGGTCCCATACACTGGAACCATACATATACTATACTTCATATCCCTTCATTCTTTCTAAAAATTAAATAAAAGTCATTTTTTCATGATATTACTTGTGCAGGGAAGTACCAGTATCTAAAATGCCCTGCATCACATTTACAGGGAGAGGAAAGATGAAAGACCAATAATGGATCATTAAATTCCACTCATTTATTAACTGTAGTAAAAATGTATGTACAGAAATTAACTGAAATGTACCTTAATTTTTTGTAATTATTCTTCTTATTTTTGGAAATGTTTCATTGGGTGTTATTCTTCCCAAACTTGGAAATGCATTTACTAAATGTTTACTGGAGAAAATCAAACGTAACAGTATTTAAATCAAAATACTGACATAACATCCATCTCAATGATTCCCAACATGTAAGTCATTTTTTCATTAGTCTATCATAAAAAAGAGCAGAGAACACAGGTAACAGTCAAGTATAAGTGTAGTTACCCTTAATCTTGAAATATTTTATCATTAACCATCTCTGAAACCTGATGTTCAGTGTAAATAATTTTTTTTTTTTTTGCTAAGTTTAGTTGCTTTACGTTGCACCGACACAAATAGGTCTTATAGCGACGATGGGACAGGAAAGGCCTAGGAATGGGAAGAAAGCGGCCGTGGGCTTAATTAAGGTACTGACCCAGCATTTGTCTGGTATGAAAATGGGAAACTACGGAAAACCATCTTAAGGGCTGTCGACAATGGGGTTTGAACCCACTACCTCCCGGTTGCCAGTTCACAGCTGTGCGCTCCTAACCGCAAAGCCAACTTGCCTGGTGTAGATAAATTTAAGGTCTATGAGAGCTTACCTTGGACTCAAAACTGATATTACATTTTCCTCAGTACCGGTATTCAATCAAATTGCCTTCCCTAGACACGCAAATATAAACTAATCTTCAACATAAATTTGGAGAATCTCTTGTAAAATGTCTGAAATTTTGCAAATAGAATAAGGGTCTCTAGCTAAGTTGTATAATGATACGAACATGAAAAGGACAGATTAATAGGATGTACACAATGGCAGGTCAGTGTAGAAGAGGAAGCAATAGAAAAATAAGACGAGGACAAACATGAAAACACAAAATGAGAAGGACAATTTCCACATCTTCATACACTCTAGTTAGGTATATTAATGACTCTGTCAGGTTGATGAATTCCTGGAAATGGCAGTTTAAGATATCAAGTGTTGTAAGATGCTGTGCTGTAAGAATGGCTGGGCTAATTACAAACTTCTTTAAACTATACTTAACTCTATGGCTGCGGAAGTCGACTTTTGTTGACTTAATTCCCTATAGCATTCGCTGCAGTAATCGACTTTCGTTGACTTAGTACCTTCCTGCTATAGCTTCCGCATGCTTCTTTAATAAAGGCACATTTAATAAAATAAACTTCTGTAGTAATGTATTGACTATGTACTAAGCATTGTTTGAAAATGTTGCCGCCAATATTGCACCTATGTTTATTTGCTATCTTTCACCCGCCTGCCCACCAACATTCCTGCCAGCTATCTGGCCGATAGCAAGCTTCACTCAGCAGCTATGAGCGCGCTGAACAACATTAGTAATGACAGCCAAGAAATCTTCAATTTTCTAGTGGCCAATTCTAATTCAGACAGTGGCGGCGCGTGACTTTCGTCACTGGGGGTTCAACAGAAACAAATATCCCCCCCCCCCTCAATATCTCCTCTCCCCCCCCTGTCACCCGTGCCATGACTAAGTTCAGAGAATGGGCATAACGGTGCACGTAATGTGCATGCCTAAAATCTTCCCTGATGAGAACTTGCACCCTGATTGGTGACCACTCATTACATTTGCTCCATCGTAACCTTGTGAAATCAACTTATCCCTATTATCCACTACTTCGCTCAAAGAAAATTTTAAACACTCTGCTATTGTCTTAGCATCATGACTAGAGGGTAGAGGAAACCCCAGAATCTTTCAACTGGCTTACCGTTGGGAAGAATGATAACAAATTGTGCGGTAGTTGATATATCGGTGGTCTCATCTGCGATTACCGAAATGAAGTGCGCTGTGGGGATTTTTTTTCCTCACAACAGATTTCATACCTGCACGAAAGCAAATCATTCTGAATGTCTTTCGAGGTGCCTTTGAAAACAGTAGCTTTGAACAGATGGTCTCTTAATGCAACGTCAATTTCAGAATTAAAATTGACGAAGCCTCGAAATATGCCAGGATTCGATGATTCACTTGTTTCGTCATGCCCGCGCAATGCCATCTCAAAGGCGCCACATACTTTACACAGCACATAACGAATTTTCCGTACTTGGTCGTTGTCTCTTTCCACAGACTGCCTGTAAGCACAGTCAAATTACTGACGGTTATCGTGTCTTCCCAGGAGATCGAATTGTAACTGGACAAGCATATGAGATTTAGAACTTCTGTGTTTCTTTATTATTATTTTTTGGGCAGATATCCTATATCTACCACTCCGACTTTGGTCCAAGTCTCTTTGCTTTCATCACTCGTGAATCATAAAAAAGGAAAACAAATCAACATGTTAGTAATTTCGCACCCACAGATCCACTCGATTATTTTATACGGTATAAATCCAATCTGAATTTACGCATGATTTCATTACTTTTACTTTTAGGATACCTCGTTATATCAAGATCAGGCATTGGGCGTCCGGCATCCTTAATCTTAAGTTTACGCTCAAGAGAGAGAGAGAGAGAGAGAGAGAGAGAGAGAGAGAAAGGTTGTCTTCTTAAGTGTCATATCACTCTTCAAACTTATTATATAGCTCCTTACCTTTCCCGGGAACATAAATTATGGACGCAACTACAGTGCATACACACACAAAGAAAATATTGTTACTTCTTTATGTCCTAAAAATTATGTTTCTGAACGGCACAACAATGCAGAAAAACACTCACACGCTTGCACAGCGTACAATAATATTATGAATTATGATAACTATTGCAAACTGTTGTAAACACTAGCATCACACTTGAAAAAACAGAGTAAACTTTATGGATGCATGTTCGCAATGTTAGTAACTTAATTTTAAGAACTCCTGTGGCTAGGCAGTTAGCGTTTTCTTTGGTATTACATTCCCGCTACTCTTTGCCTCGGTGATTTTTAAGTTAATTTTCTCTCCAAAAAGTATTTATTCCAAAGAAGGCAAAATTTGGAAAATACATCAATTGGAATTTGGTAGTTTAATGTGACTGCTGGCAGTAATGATGCTCTTCAACACTAGCGCTAATTATGTGCACTATTTTCTGTTACGTAGTTGAATTCCTGTAAGGGCAACAGATGGCAGGCACATACCCCAACACAAGGTCAGTCTACCTTGCCCGAACACCACCGACAACACGACTAGAGAGAGTGGCATATTGCGCATGCGTAAACCAAGGATATCTGTTTCTGCAATATCCTGGTCTTGTCTACGTGCTGGCCGATGTCCCCCCGCACCTCGCCACTCCCTTCGCCCAGGTACGGACGGAGAGAGCGCCTTCGAAGGGGGTTCATTCCAGACAAGTATCCAGCCACGGAACGTGCGCAGTTCACATGAAATGAAAGCCAATACGAGTATATTACGGATAAATGGGCTAAGCAAGAGCTTCGAGATTGAAAGGGAGTTATGAATATTAAGTAGTTGAATAAAATTTGATATAAACTGGAGGTTCATTGCTCCATTGCGCTATACCAGAAACCGCCACTGTTCAGACTGTTCAGTAAATTCGGACAATGAAACAAGTGATGATGTGCATGGTGATTGTTCAGAAGAAAGAGCCAACACGGAAGATCTTCATTTTGTGTTGGACTGGCGGGATATTAGTGATGACATAAGAATTATAAAAACGAAATTATATGATAGGGCAATTAGTGCTCCTGACTTCAGAAATTCTGTCATAATGGGACTTCTACGAGACTATCAGCGCAGTCTGCTGGCGAAACGAGGAAGACCTACTGATTACATACTTCAAGCATGCCTGACGGAGAGGCACTCTCTCGGGGAGCAGCAGGACAAAAGTCACAAACCTAATTGTGTTGTTTGTTCCACTTTACCAGCAAAATGTTCAAAAAAAAAGGAAAGGGACTGTGAAAGAGAAAACAGACCATACAAGGTGTCTGGGTTAAAGGTATAATAATATAAAACTTAATAACTTGAGAAGTAGTGGAGATATTTACTTGCGGTTTGTTTCTACAAGTGGGGTAACTCAAAATGTTTGTTTACATACCTAATAAATCTCGATATGTGCACCATTAGTGGTGCGACAGACATCTAATCGGTATTCCACTTCTCTTCAAGTGTTCTGCAGCATTGTAGGCATAACATTTGCGATAGCTGCACGAATGGGATGACGCAGATCTGGTAGATCACAAACTGGTGTCTGGTACATGGTACACTTGATTCTTGACAAACTCTCACAGGAAAAAAATCAAGTGGCGTAATGATGGGTCTTCTAGGGGGCCAAGCAATTGATGGACTACCTCTCCCAGTCCAGCGATCTGGGAACTCACAATTCAAGAAATCCCTCACAACTTACGCATAATGGCATGGTGCACCATCTTGCTGAAAGACCATATCATGAGGAAGTTGTGGCACAACATACTGCTCCAACATGTCTAGGTAACGTGTTCCATTAACTGTAGGCTCCGCGAAGAAGAACGGGCCAATAACCCAGTCCTTCAACAATCCACACCACTCATTCACTTTTGGAGAGTCCCATTCCAACTCTATCACTACGTGGGCGAGTTCAGATCTCCATATACGGCAATTGTGCTTGTTTACCATGCCGGAAATATTGAATGTAGCCACATCCAAGAAACAGACTGAATTGAGGAATGCCTCGTTTTCATCAATTTTTGCCAGAGTTGTCTCCGTAAATGCCTTCTGTAGCGGCCTGTCCTGAGGTTTGACTTTCTGATGAAGCTGCAGTTTGTACACCCGTAGGTGCAACCTTTTGTGGAGGACATCGTGTACTGTTGAACGAGGTAACCTACTTGCTTGTCGAATTGACTTACGAGTGCTCCGCTTGAAGGACTCATGTATTAAATCAACAGTAGTCTCTGAAACTGCGTGCTTGGCGCGGCGGCCCGACATTGACAGCAAGGTCCCAGATTCTCGAAGGCGCCTGTCCCATTTCATGATTGTTATGTAAGTGGGAGCATCATCAGTTGGTAACAGTCCATACTCATGCTGAAATCTACGTTGTACTAGTGTAAGAGATTTTATCTCCACGAGCGAAAGCACACAGAACACCTTCTGCTGTGGAGTCCAAATGGTTACTGGCACGCTTCTCATGAACAATGCAGTTACGTGCATGCGCATGTTTTATCACCGCCACTGCAATTGAACACAGAAAACATTTTGAGTTACCCTAGTTGTAGAAACAAACTGCCAATAAACATCTCCATCATTTCTCAAGTTATTGAATTATACCTCTAACTCGGACATCTTGTTTTTTTGTGTAAGAATTGCCCAGGACAGCCTGCAATGTGACCAGTTCCATGTTTCAAGATGTATCACAGTAATGTGTGTTTCAAGGTCAAATGTCACTGTTAGTTTGCCAATGATGAGTTAAACATGGTGCAATGGTGTTGAATGTCACTACCTTTAAAGAAAAAAAAGTTTCAATTCATTTGGAAAATACGAAAAAAAGTTACATTTTTCTGTAAGTGTTCTGTTTAAAAATAGTGCAGCGAAAGAGTTAAGTACTTTCTGCTATAATTTTCATAACTCTCTGAAGGGTAGCTTACAAAGTTTCTCATGAGAGTCATCATCATCTTAATTAATTTGATAATAGAACAAAAGCAACAGGTGTTCATATAGATATATTGCTGCTGCCCAGAGCGCTTGGGACATGATCGGTGTACATAATTATACCTGTGCTGCACACAAACAGATAAAGACAAAGTGCTAGCAAGATATGTTACCGGATATCACCAAATAGGAAGACTTTTATATCATAGAGGCATGACAGAAATATGTGAGCAGCAGATAAATCACAAGCCTTTCAGAGACAATAAAATACTTGCTGTCCTCTTTTTTAATACAGCCACATCAGACCATTCAATCAATAAATCAATGCTGATCTGCATTTAGGGCAGTCGCCCAGTTGGCAGATTCCCTATCTGTAGTTTTCCTAGCCTTTTCTTAAATGATTTCAAAGAAATTGGAAATTTCTAGAACATCTCCCTTGGTAAGTTATTCCAGTCCCTAACTCCCCTTCCTATAAATGAATATTTGCCCCAATTTGTCCTCTTGAATTCCAACTTTATCTTCATATTGTGATCTTTCCTACTTCTAAAGATGCCACTCAAACTTATTCGTCTACTAATGTCATTCCACGCCATCTCTCTGCTAACAGCTCAGAACATACCACTTAGTCAAGCAGCTCGACTTCTTTCTCCCAATTCTTCCCAGCCCAAACTTTGCAACATTTTTGTAACGCTACTCTTTTTTCGGAAATCACCCAGAACAAATCGAGCTGCTTTTCTTTGGATTTTTTCCAGTTCTTGAATTAGGTAATCCTGGTGAGGGTCCCATACACTGGAACCATACTCTAGTTGGGGTCTTACCAGAGACTTATAAGCCCTCTCCTTTACATCCTTACTACAACCCCTAAACACCCTCATAACCATGTGCAGAGATCAGTACCCTTTATTTACAATCCCATTTATGTGGTTACCCCAATGAAGATCTTTCCTTATATTGACACCTAGATACTTACAATGATCCCCAAAGGGAACTTTCACCCCATCAACACAGTAATTAACACTGAGAGGACTTTTCTTATTTGTGAAACTCACAACCTGACTTTTAACCCTGTTTATCAACATACCATCGCTTTCTGTCCATCTCACAACATTATCGAGGTCATTTTGCAGTTGCTCACAATCTTGTAACTTATTTATTACTCTATACAGAATAACATTATCTGCAACAGGCCTTACCTCTGATTCCACTTTTTTACTCATATCATCTATATATATAAAGTAGCTTGTCCTGACTGACTGACTGACTGACTGACTGATTCATCATCGCCGAGCCAAAACCACTGGACATAAAGAAATGAAATTTTGGAGATATATTCATATTAAGATGTAGGTGCTCGCTAAGAGAGGATTTTTGGATATTCCGTCGCTAAGGGGGTGAAAAGGGGGGTGAAATTTTAAAATGAGTGTGTCTATATCTCAAAACTTTAAAAGTTTACAGATGTGAAAATTGGTATTTAGAATCTTCTTTAAAAATAAGGAAACACGTATTTTTTTGTTTTGAGACAATCCCAATAGGAGGGGCACAAAAGGGTGAAAAAGGGGTTGAATGCCTTTAATCGGGATACCGGTACTTATATCTCAGAAACTGAAGATATTACAGACATGAAAATTGGTACTTTTGATCTCTTTTAAAAATAAAGAAACACGTATTTTTTTGTTTGGGAGAAATCCAATTAATGGGAGGGTGAAAAGGGGGTGAATTTTTAAAATGGGTGCATCTATATCTCAAAACTCTTAAAGTTTACAGATGTAAAAATTGGTACTTAGAATCTTCATTAAAAACAAAGTAACACGTATTTTTTTGTTTTCGGAAAATCCCGATAGGAGGGGTGAAAAGGGGTGAAAACGTGGTTGAATGACTTTCATGAGGATACTTATATCTCAGAAACTGAAGATATTACAGACCTGAAAATTGGTGTTTAGGATCTCCTTTAAAAATAAAGAAATATATATTTTTTGTTTTTGGAAAATCCAATTAATGGGGGGTGTGAAAAGGGGGTGAATTTTTAAAATGAGTCTATCTATATCTCAAAACTTTTAAAGTTTAAAGATGTAAAAATTGGCATTTAGAATCTCCTTTAAAAATAAAGAAACACGTATTTTTTTGTTTTCGGAAAATCCCAATTGGAAGGCTGGAAAAGGGTGAAAAAGCGGTTGAATGCCTTTAATGAGGCTACTTATATTTCAGAACCTGAAGATATTAAAGACCTGAAAATTGGTATTTGGGATTTACTTTAAAAATAAAGAAACAGGTATTTTTTTGATTTTGGAAAATCCAAATAAGGGAGGGTGAAAAGCGGGGTGAATTTTTAAAATGAGTGTGTCTACATCTTAAAACTTTAAAAGTTTACAGATGTAAAAAAATGGTATTTAGAATCTTCTTTAAAAATACAAGAACACGTATTTTTTGCTTTCTTTAAATCCCAATAGGAGGGGTGTAAATGGGTGAATAATGGGATGAATGCCTTTAATGAGGATACATATATCTCAGAAACTGAAAATATTACGGAACTGAAAATTTGTATATGGGAGCTCCTTTAAAAATAAGGAAACATGTATTTTTTTGTTTTTGGAAAATCCAATTAATGGGGGTTAAACAGGAGTGACAAACTGGGGTGAATTTTTTGAAAGACTATATCTACAGAATATCTGAGAAACGTAAAATGTTATAGACGTAAAAAGTGGGTATTTGGAATCTCCTGTAAATGTAAAGAAAGATAGGTGATTTGTTTTCGGAAACTCCACGTAAGGGGAAATAAAAAGGGGTGACATTTTAAAAAGCGAATTTCTACAGTATATCTCAAAAACTTAACATGTTACAGAAGTGAAAAATGGTATTTTTATCTCTATTAAAAATAAAGAAACGTGTATTTTCAGCTTTCGGAAATACCACTTGGGTGGAAAGGGGGGGGGGGGGGGTAAAAGTGACTGAAAATGGTGTTGAATTCTTTTAATTAGGCTACTGATATCTCAAAAATGAAGATATTACAGACGTGAAATCTGGTTTGGAATCTGCTTTAAAAGTAAAGAAACACGTATTCTCGGAAAATCCAATGAAGGGGGGGGGGGGGTGGGGTGGGTGAAAGAATTGAAAAATTAATTGAATTAATTGTATGAGAATACATACATCTAATAGAAACTAAAGTTGTTACGGACGTGAAAACTGGTATTTGAATCTCCTTAAACAAAGAAAAACGCGTTTGGGGGGCGGGAGTGAAAAGGAGTTGAATTCCTTTCATGAAGACACATAAATCAAAAACTGAAGAAGTTAGAGTCGTGATAATTACTATTTAGAAGATCCTTTACTATTAAGGAAACAAGTATATTTTGCCGGAAAATTCACTTACGGGGTGGGGGGGAGGGGACTGTGAAAGGAAGTGAAAATAAAGTGAATTATTTTTATGGGGATACTTATATCTCAAAACTGAATGTAACAGATGTGAACATTGGTGTTTGGAATATCTTTTAAACATAAAGAAACACGTCTTCTATTTTTTTTTGGGGGGGGGGTGTAAATAAACTTAACGGCGGTGGGGTGTAAAAGGAGGTGGGATCAATTGATTTTACTGTTCGTAATGTACTTAAGGAGCCTCCGTTGCTCAGGCGGCAGCGCGCCGGCCTCTCGCAGCTGGGTTCCGTGGTTCAAATCGCGGTCACTCCATGTGACATTCGTGCTGGACAAAACGGAGGCGGGACAGGTTTTTCTCCGGATACTTCGATTTTCTCTCTCATCATTCATTCCAGCAACACTGTCCAATATTTCATTTCATTTGTCATTCAACGATCATTGCCCCAGAGGTGTGCTTCGGCAGCCGGCACAATTCCTATTGTCGCTGCTAGATGGGGCTTTATTCATTCCATTCCTGACCCTGTCGAATGACTGGAAACAGGCTATATAGTTTCGATGTACTTATTCTGATCATAAACCGATCATTTTTAATCTTTCCTGGTCTGGTTTTCAACAGCCATCTTTTCCTTCGGAGAACGTTCTTAGATTACAGTAGATCCTCCTGGCATGTAAATAAAAATTTAAACACATTTGAAATAAACTATAGGAATGAGATGGACCGTCAAATTGTTCACCTCTATAATAAGGTCAACAATGCACGGAAGTATGTCATTGGTATCGCCAGAAATCCCGCACACTTGCCTACGCGCTACGATGGTGCTGGTCACATTGTAACAATGACACTGGCAGCAGATGTAATTTACCGCCAAGTAGCGATCTTGCAGCTTGCTGTGGGGTTCAGAACATCTTTTAATAATAATAATAATAATAATAATAATAATAATAATAATAATAATAATAATAATAATAATAATAATGTTCTGGACCGTTGTCAAATGTGCGGACCCCCCTGGAAAACGGGTCCTGGACGGGTAATGACTAAGAATGCAGTCCGGCCGCGGGTTCAGTACCGCCAAGGCACCTAAGACGACACCACGCCGGATCTCCTGAAGAATTTGATCCATATTAAAAACGGTTATAGGAAAAGATGGCAAAGATTTAGGGACCCAACTGACGGGGTGGAATATCTGGACCTAGCCCGGGAAGTACGAAATCTATTGCTGGAAAGAAAGATTGAAAAATGTGAGGAAACATACCGTAATCTATTAGAAAACGAGTCAGATCGCGAATTTTGGCGGATTCTCGCAGAAAACGAGTCAGATCGCGAATTTCGGCGCATTATATATCTAAAACAATTATATATATATACTAGCAAGATACCCGTGCTTCGCTACGGTATTATACTGAAATTTATAATTGAATGCTTGTTGTTTTAGATATATAATCCGCCGAAATTCGCAATCTGACCAGTTTTCTGCGAGAATCCGCCAAAATTCGCGATCTGACTCATTTTCTAATAGATTACGGCAAGTTTCCTCCCATTTTTCAATCTTTCTTTCCCGCAAACGATTTCGTACTTTCCGGGCTAGGTCCAGGTATTCCACCCAGTTAGTTGGGTCCCTAAATCTTTGCCATCTTTTCCTATAAGCATTTTTAATATGAATCAAATCCTTCAGGGGATCTGTCGTGATGTCGTCTTGGGTGCCTTGGCGGTAGCCTACTGAACCCGCGGCCGGACTGCATTCTTAGTCATTAGCCGTCCAGGACCCGTTTCCAGCGTGGTCCGCACATGTGACAACGGTCCAGAACATTATTATTATTATTATAATTATTATAATTATTATTATTATTATTATTATTATTATTATTATTATTATTATTATTATTATTATTATTATATGTTCTGGACCCCACAGCAATATGCAAGACCGCTACTTGGCGGTAAATTACATCTGCTGCCATTGTCATTGTTGAAAATGTGGCCAGCACCATTGTCGCGCGTAGGCAAGTGTGCAGGATTTCTGGCGATACGAATGACCTACTTCCGTGCATTATTGACCTTATTATAGAGGTGAACAATTTGACGGTCAATATCATTCCTATCGTTTATTTCACATGTGTTTAAATTTGTATTTATATGCCAGGAGAATCTACTCTAATCTAAGAACGTTCTCCGAAGGAAAAGATGGCTGTTGAAAAAGAACCCAGGAAAGATTAAAAATGATCGGTTTATGATCAGAATAAGTACATCGAAAGTCAACAGCCTGTTTCCTATCATTCGACAGGATCAGGGATGGAATGAATAAAGCCCCATCTAGCGGAGACAATATGAATTGTGCCGGCTGCCGAAGCTCCCCTCTGGGGCAATGATCGATGAGTGACAAATGAAATGAAATATTGGACAGTGTTGCTGGAATTAATGATGACAGGGAAAGCCGGAGTATCCGGAGAAAAACCTGTCCCGCCGCCATTTTGTCCAGCACAGATGTCACATGGAGTGACCGGGATTTGAAACACGGAACCTAGCTGTGAGAGGCCGGCGCTCTGCCGCCTGAGCAACGGAGGCTCCTTATAAGTACATTATGAACAGTAAAATCAATTGGTCTCGCCGCCTTTTACACCCCACCGCCGTTAAGTTTATTTACCCCCACCCCCCAAAGGAGATTCCAAATACCAATGTTCACGTTTATTACCTTCAGTTTTGAGATATAAGTACCCCCTTAAAAATACTTCACTTTTTTTTAACTTCCTTTCACATTCCCCCCCCCCTCACAAAGTGATATTAAGGCAAAAAATACTTGTTCCTTTAATAGTAAAGGATCTTCTAAATACCAATTATCACCACTCTAACCTCTTTAGTTTTTGATTTATGTGTCCTCATGAAAGGAATTCAGCTCCTTTTCACTCCCCCCCAAAAGTTATTCCCCCCCCCCCCCCCAAAAACGCGCTTTTCTTTGTTTTTAAAAGAGATCAAAATACCAATTTTCACGTCTGTAACAACTTTAGTTTTTATTAGATGTATGTATTCTCATACAATTAAGTCAATTAAATTTTTCAATCCTTCAACCCCCCAAACCCCCTTCATTGGATTTTCCGAGAATACGTGTTTGTTTACGTTTAAAGCAGATTCCAAAAATCAAATTTCACGTGTGTAACATCTTCATTTTTGAGATATCAGTAGCCTAATTAAAATAATTCAACACCATTTTCAGTCACTTTTACCCCCCCCCTTCCCAAGTGGTATTTCCGAAAACTAAAAATACACGTTTCGTTATTTTTAATAGAATTAAAAAATTACCATTTTTCACTTCTGTAACATGTTAAGTTTTTTAAGATATACTGTAGAAATTCTCATTTTAAAATTTCACCCCTTTTTAGTTCCCCTTAAGTGGAGTTTCCAAAGACAAATCACCTGTGTTTCTTTTCACTTACAGGAGATTCCAAATACCCACTTTTTACATCTGTAACATTTTACGCTTCTCAGATATTCTGTAGATATAGTCTTTCAAAAAATTCACCCCAATTTGCCACTCCTGTTTAACCGCCATTAATTGAATAATCCAAAAGCAAAAATATACGTGTTTCTTTATTTTTAAAGGAGATCCCATTTACAAATTTTCAGTTCTGTAATATCTTCAGTTTTTGAGATATATGTATCCTCATTAAAGGCATTCAACCCATTATTCACCCTTTTATACCCCTCCTATTGGGATTTAGAGAAAACAAAGAAATACGTGTTCCTTTATTTTTAAGGGAGATTCTAAACACCAATTTTTACATCCGTAAACGTTTAAAGTTTTAAGATGTACACACTCATTTTAAAAATTCACCCCCCTTTTCACCCCCCTTATTTGGATTTTCCAAAAACGAAAAAATACCTGTTTCTTTATTTTTAAAGTAGATCCCAAATACCAATTTTCAGGTCTGTAATATCTTCTGGTTCTGAAATATAAGTAGCCTCATTAAAGGCATTCAACCTCTTTTTCACCCTTTTCCACCCTTCCTATTTGGATTTTCCAAAAACAAAACATAGGTGTTTCTTTATTTTTAAAGGAGATTCTAAATACCAAATTTTACATCTATAAACTTTAAAAGTTTGGAGATATAGATACACTCATTTTAAAAATTTCATCCCCCTTTTCACCCCCCATTATTTGGATTTTCCCAAAACGAAAAAATACCTGTTTCTTTATTTTTAAAGTAGATCCCAAATACCAATTTTCAGGTCTGTAATATATTCAGTTTCTAAGATATATGTATTCTTTTTAAAGGCATTCAACCCAATTTTCACCCCCTTTTCACCCCTCCTATTGGGATTTTCCGAAAACAAAAACTACGTGTTCCTTGATTTATAATGAAGATTCTAAATACCAATTTTTACATCTCTAAACTTTAAAACTTTTGAGATATAGATGCACTCATTCTAAAAATTCACCCCCCTTTTCACCCTCGCATTAATTGGATTTTCCAAAAACAAAAAAATATGTGTTACTTTATTTTTGAAAGCGATCAAAAGTACCAATTTTGAGGTCTGTAATATCTTCAGTTTCTGAGATATAAGTAATCTCTTTAAAGGCATTCAACCCATTTTTCACCCCTTTTAACCCTCCTATTGGGATTTTCCGAAAACAAAAAAATACGTGTTCCTTTATTTTTAATGAAGATTCTAAATACCAATTTTTACATCTCTAAACTTTAAAACTTTTGAGATATAGATGCACTCATTTTAAAAATTCACCCCCCTTTCACCCTCGCATTAATTGGATTTTCCAAAAACAAAAAATATGTGTTTCTTTATTTTTGACAGCGATTGAAAGTACCAAAATTGAGGTCTGTGATATCTTCAGTTTCTGAGATATAAGTAGCGGTATCCTGATTAAAGGCATTCAACCCCTTTTTCACCCTTTTTCACCCCTCGTATTGGGATTGTCTGAAAACAAAAAAATATGTGTTTCCTTATTTTTAAAGAAGATTCTAAATACCAATTTTCACATCTGTAAACTTTTAAAGTTTTGTGATATAGACACACTCATTTTAAACTTTCACCCCCCTTTTCACCCCCTTAGGGATGGAATATCCAAAAATCCTCTCTTAGCGAGCACCTACATTATAATATGAATATATCCCCAAAATTTCATTTCTTTATGTCCAGTAGTTTTGGCTCGGCGATGATGAATCAGTCAGTCAGTCAGTCAGTCAGTCAGTCAGTCAGTCAGTCAGTCAGTCAGTCAGTCAGTCAGGATATAAGAAAACATAGAGTTCCAATAATACTGCCCTGAGGAATTCCCCTCTTAATTATTACAGTGTTGGATAAAGCTTTGCCTACTCTTATTCCCTGAGATCTATTTTCTAGAAATATAGCACCCCATTCAGTCACTCTTTTGTCTAGTCCAATTGCACTCATTTTTGCCAGTAGTCTCCCATGATCCACCCTATCAAATGCTTTAGACAGGTCAATCGCAATACAGTCCATTTGACCTCCTGAATCCATGATATCTGCTATATCTTGCTGGAATCCTACAAGTTGAGCTTTATTGGAGTAACCTTTCCTAAAACCGAACTGCCTTCTATTGAACCAGTTATTAATTTCACAAACATGTCTAATATAATGAGAAAGAATGTCTTCCCAAAGCTTACATGCAACACATGTCAAACTTACTGGACTGGGCGCGTGTAAGGGGAAACTAGCACTGGCGCAGCCCAGCCGGGACAAGAGGCTAGAACCGTGAGGCCCCTCTGAAGGAGGTGACCCCACCCATGCTCTTTAATTATTATCAATATTACACAGTAGAAAGTCTACAAGCATCATATACAAATATTACAAAGAGAGAAAAGCCAATTAGACATACAATCAATGTTAGAATATAGCAGCAAAGGAACATTACTGAAACTTGTCAGGCGGTTTCTTGCGCTTCCTGGGACTGCGCCGGACCGGTACCCAGAACATTTGGCGTAGTCTCTTGACCGGATGCTGATGGTCGTGGTCCAATGGCTGGGGCAGTGGGCTCCGTTGATTCCGAGGGAGTGGAGTCTCCAGAGTCAGAGTTGAAGACAACTCTACTGTGGAGCACCTGCTGCTGGTGCTGTGGCTGCTCCGCCACCTCTTCCCCAGCGAGCGCCGCGCCCTCTCCTTCTGGTTGGTAAGGGGCGACTGACCGTCCTGGTGGGTTGAGGTTGGAACTGGAATCCGGCTTCAAGCAGGGACAGGAGGCAGACCCAACTAACATCTGGAGAAGTGGTGTGAACCTTGGGCTCACCCCACACCACACCCCGCCGGATCATCGGAGGATGTCAGACGGCCGCAACGTTAAGCAAACGACATTATCCTACCAAGTGGCTCGCAAGATCAACGGAGAAAGGTAACAGCAACCCAGCACCAGCAGTGCAGCCTCCAACGTACCACTAACAGTGACACCCCTGGTCATAAAACGCACCATGTCCGCCGAACGTGCACAACAACCAGCGGGCCCGCCACCTGCAGCTCAGCCACCACAGCAGCCGCCACAGAATCTACCTGAGCAACCTCAACAGAATCCGCCGACATTGCAGGACCTAACCGTTGTGGTGAATCAACTCGCACAAAATATGCAAATGCTGACGGAGCATTTTTTAGAACCGGAACAAGAGCTCGACGATACCGGTGGAGAGCAGGATCTCAACGATCAGCCATTGCCCTTTCGCAGCCTCCGACCACCGAATTACAGCAAGGGCTTGGAAACGCCCCCGGACCACAGAGTGTATCAGATTGCATCGACGCTCGAAGGGATGCTGCACACCTTGCCGGCGGGCCGCGACCACCACGATGTGACGACAACATTATGGCTTCCTTCGGCCTGGTACAACTTGGACGCGGCTCAGAAGAGGTATGCCTTCAACAGTGCAAACCTTCTTTACATCGCACTCTCGCGGGGCTGGAATTCGGCTATCCAACTCGACCAGCCTACGGGCGACGAGATTGCAGAACTCCCAGCCGGATTCCAGTTCCAACCTCAACCCACCAGGACGGTCAGTCGCCCCTTACCAACCAGAAGGAGAGGGCGCGGCGCTCGCTGGGGAAGAGGTGGCGGAGCAGCCACAGCACCAGCAGCAGCTGCTCCACAGTAGAGTTGTCTTCAACTCTGACTCTGGAGACTCCACTCCCTCGGAATCAACGGAGTCCACTGGCCCAGCTATCGGACCACGACCATCAGCATCCGGTCAAGAGACTACGCCAAATGTTCCGGGTACCGGTCCGGCGCAGTCCCAGCAAGCGCAAGAAACTGCCTGACAAGTTTCAGTATGTACCTTTGCTGCTATATTCTAACATTGATTGTATGTCTAATTGGCTTTTCTCTCTTTGTAATATTTGTATATGATGCTTGTAGACTCTCTACTGTGTAATATTGATAATAATTAAAGAGCATGGGTGGGGTCACCTCCTTCAGAGGGGCCTCACAGTTCTAGCCTCTTGTCCCGGCTGGGCTGCGCCAGTGCTAGTTTCCCCTTACACGCCCCAGGGCAAGCGGCTATAAAAGTGCGGGGGTAAGCAGGCTCTGGAGCAGTCATCAAATTTTCAGCTTTATGTCATGCAGAATATATGTAACAAATAATTAATTTAAGGTAGCTTGTTATGCACAACATTGGGATTGAGTAATGGCACAGAATTAGAAGTGAAATATATCTTCAAGAAACTGATTAGAAGATTCACTGTGTGATTCACAAGAATGTTGACATATGCGATATATCCTCTATCTTCTGAAGAGCAAACTTGTTGGACGTACGGTGCAGTGACGAATACAGCTTGCTATACTTACGGTGTAAGGTTTAAATAGGGGTAAAATGCAGGTAAAAATGTGTAATATGTTTTGATCAGTACAATGTACGTTTCAGCTTTTATGATCTTTTTATATTTGCTCTGAGGACTTTTTATTTTTTTAATTCTGAATATGGTATCTAACTATCATTGGTCTCTATTTTCTCCCTCAACAGTTGAACATGGAGTCTGCCAGACTCGAGATGTATGTGTCGTTGGGTGATTACCCCACACTTTAGATCTCAGAGTTGGCCCATTGTTCATGGATCTACTTGTAGCCATTTTGATCATGTGTGATGACTCATTTTGGCCTATATAAAGTCAGAATCAAGTCATGAAATCTTGCAGACTAAACAATGTATGTTTCTTTAGCAAACTAACCCTGACTGATTGGAATTGTGTAGGTGGTGAGAGGTCCTGCTCAAACTCAATAATTTCTTTGTGACAATAAATCTTACCTCTGCACCTTAATATTTTGCATGATATGCGAATGTTTGATCACAGTGAGGAGACCATCAATGTGATCACCATTTATATCATGAGTGTCTGTGACATCAATCTTCAACCTGATAGAGATGTGGTCAACATGTAAATGTTACACTACATAATTTGAGTCATGCTGGGGTTCTCATGTCCTGAAGACAATCATTAGCCTGTCAGGTGTTGTACTAAGTGAAGAATTATTTTAAAAATTATCATGATCCCAACTACTTGCTGTGCTAAATGACATGATCCCAAGCATGTTCTTTATTTTACTCAGCAAATGTACTGCAGTAAAGTTTGTGGTCATCAGAGAGATCCCCTTTATTACGGGATCTCTGAACATCGAGATGTATGTGTCATTGGGAGACTACCCCACACTTTAGATTCAGAGTTGGCCCATTGTTCATGGATCTAACTATTATGATTATGTGTGATGATTCATTTGGGGCTATTTAAAGTCAGAATCAAGCTGTGATATCTTGTACCATATAATAGGGTACCCTGTGGTGGGTCATGTAACTTGCAATTGTAGATAAAGATTGGGAAGGTGAACAATGCGATATTATTCTTATTTTAAAAGATATTTAAATTTCTTTTGATAGTGATTTTGCATATCTCACCATATGCGGGGTTAAGGAGCATAACAGAAAGTGACATAATGACACCAAATAAGTGTATTTGTATGACAAAGTTGAGGGTCAATTTTGTAAAGACAAAGTATCTGAACTCAAAGCTAAACTTTCTAGATCAGGGATTCTCAAAGGGTGTTGGACTATACTGCAAAAAATTTGCTTGTGTATTCAATATTTTAGTAAAACTATTTATTAATATTACAGAATGGTGTAAGCCTACATGCAGTAAGAACTCAAAAAGTAAGATGCTCTGTCAATATATTACACTATTGTTGCAGTTTAGTGGGAAATGTGGGCTTGTTTACTTTTGCACAACTGTTCAGTGCAGGGAGGAATTGCAGACAAACACACCCGTAATTCTTGGTCTACAGAAAGATCAGATCAGTGCTGAAAATCCCTGTTTGCACAGATATGTTGTTGAAAACTATATTAATATAGATATGGCATGCATTGATAGCACTTAGCATTCGTCGCCATAAGACCTATCTGTGTCGGTGTGACGTAAAGCCCCTAGCAAAAAAAAAAAAAAAAATTAGCACTGAGAACTCTCCTTTCACTGAAATCCAGAACTGAAGAGTGTTTCTTCCCTAAATTTCAGCTTCAAAGTTTGAACAGGTTGAAATTCAACCAATTCTTCTGCCTCTTCTAATGGTAAATGTCTTGTGTACTCAGCAGTAATAGTAAGGGATCGATCGATCGATCGATCGATCGATCAATCAATCACTACTGATCTGTATTTAGGGCAGTCACCCAGGTGGCAGATTTCCCATCTGTTGTTTTCTTAGACTTTTCTTAAATGATTGCAAAGAAATTGGAAATTTATTGAACATCTCCCTTGGTAAGTTATTCCATCCGTAACTCCCCTCCCAATAAATGAATATTTGCCCCAATTTGTCCTCTTGAATTCCAACTTTATCTTCATATTTTGATCTTTCCTACTTTCAAAGACACCACTCAAACTTATTCAACCAGGTGAGTTGGGGCGTGGCTGTGAGCTTGCATCCGGGAGATAGTGGGTTCGAATCCCACTGTTGGCAGCCCTGAAGTTGGTTTTCAGTGGTTTCCCATTTTCACACCAGGCAAATGCTGGGTCTGTACCTTAATTCAGACCATGGCTGCTTCCTTCTCACTCCTTGGTCTTTCCTAATTCCATCATCACCATAAGACCTATCTGTGTCGGTGCGACGTAAAGCAAAAAAAATATATAAAAAGTCGTCTACTCATGTCATTCCACGCCATCTCTCCACTGATAGCTCGGAATATACCACTTATTATACCAATATAGTTGGTGCGTTATTGGACATTATAAATTTACCAGCTAACACATTCCTGGTTGCCAACATTTCACCCAAGTGTGCTAAGATGAGCTCATCAGTTGGTAAATAGCACACCTATCAAGACGCATGGCTAGTGCATAGTCGAGTAGCTCGTCTCCTTTCTCCCAAGTCTTCCTAGCCCAAACTCTGCAATATATTTGTAATGCTACTCTTTTGTCGGAAATCACACAGAACAAATTGAGCTACTTTTCTTTGGATTTTTTCCAGTTCTTGAAACACATAATCCTGGTGAGGGTCACATACACTGGAACCATACTCTATTTAGGGTTTTACCAGAGAATTATATGCCCTCTCCTTTACATCCTTACTGCAACCCCTAAATACCCACATAACCATATGCAGAGATCTGTACGCTTTATTTACAATTCCATTTATGTGAGTACACCAATGAAGATCTTTCCTTGTACTCACAATGATCCCTATAAGGAACTTTCACCCTGTCAATGCAGTAATTAAAACTGAGAGGACTTTTCCTATTTGTGAAACTCACAACCTGACTTTTAACCCTGTTTATCATCACACCATTGCCTTCTGTCCATCTCACAACATTATCGAGGTCATTTTGCAGTTGCTCACAATCTTGTAACTTATTTATTACTCTATATAGGGTAGAATAACATCATCCGAGAAACCCAGTCGCATTTATTCACATTGAGGGAAGGAAAATATTCTTGTAGTTTATTCTCCAAAACTGAAAGATGTTCTAAAATCAGAGTGGAACAGATGTTTGTATCAGTTGTGAGAAGAAACATTTCAAGATCACTTTTTTTCAACTTTTGACTTCCACAGTTGAATTTTTATTAAGATCTGATCTGCCCTCGTACTAATTTACAGGTCTGTAACATCTTCAGTTTTTGAGATATATGTATCCTCATAATATTAATTCAATTCACCCGCACCCCGTTCCTACATGTGAAGTTGATTTCCTCCTCCCCAGAAGTGTATGTTTCTTTATTTTTAAAGGAAATTTCAAATACCAAATTACACGTCTTTAACATCTTTAGTTTTTGAGATATAAGTATCCTCATACAAAGAATTCAACTAATTTTTCAATTCATTCACCCTCCCTTAAGTGGATTTTCCAAAGACAAAAGATTACCTGTTTCTTTACTTTGAAGGAAAATTCCAAATACAAATTTTCATGTCTGCAGCATCTTCAGTATATGAGATATAAGTATCCTCATGAAAAGAATTCAACTTCTTTTTCACTCTACCCCTGCCCGTTAAGTTGGTTTCACCCCACCCAAAGAAATGTGTGTTTCTTTAGTTTTCAAGTAGATTCTTGTGAAAATTCCCATTTGTTTACTGTCTTCTAAACCCTGTGTTTTAATACCCGATAGAATGATATACCATTAGTGACTAATCTACTGAATAGTTAAAATTCCAGTCTTACATTCATTCGCTGAAACGAATCAGGATCCAAGTGGACAGAGGTTAGTTTGTAGCAAACTTTCAGTCCGGAAAATTCAGGAGACAAGTCACATTCGTAAACTTTCCTGTTAAATGAATAATTAAGAATATTGCCATTATAATTAACCTGCCCTTTGTCATGAAAATGATTTCATACACATTTAAATATATGTGGCACATCTGAAAATGCTCATAATTTTCTGTTGGAGTCAGCTGGATTGGAAATATAACACTTCAGATTCTTTATGTTACCAGATATTCCTAAGCATTTCCACAACTTTGTATTCGACTGGCTACCATCTGATGTGAAACCAATGATTCAGACACCTACTTGCTCTAATTGTATGATGACTTGAATGAAAATGTGTGCAATTATATCACCAGGGGTGGCGTTCAGGCTGGCATATATTGCTATTGATATTGATATTGTTGTATCCAGTTATATAGAAAAGGAACAAACATAAAAACTAGAGCATGATTTGCCAACTGACCCTTGCATTTATCTTCAGTAAATTTCCCCAAATCAACAAAAGCATTCACTTGCAACGATTCCGAGTCAAAGCGAATATCTTCTGGTAACTTTACCTCGTCAAATATCAACATCCCTAAGTGTTCATGTTCCTCCTTTCCATTTAAAAAATCTGCTATGGCAGCGTAGCATGCTCATTTATGCCGTACGGACATTTTAGGCCTTTCACCAAATTAATCAAGTGGGATTCAGAAGGCAAAGGCAGCAAGTCATGATTTAAACAGTGCCAATAACTCTTGGGAGACTTTATTTTTAAAAGAAGTGCATCAAGAAGAACTTCATGACTGTATCTCATTCCTTTTTTTACATTTTGCTTGACATTTCTTTAACATTGTATCGACTATAACTTTTCTGTTTTTTGCTGAGAGAACCAAATTGTTTTAAATGAGTGAAATTTCTCTTTGATTTAATACCAGAAATGTCTTTTACAATCTAATGTATCTTAGCTTTAGCGACATTGAGTTGATTCTGCATTCTAATGAAATTACATTTCTGATTCTTCAATCTCCTCTTTAAGAGCACAATTGTTTTTCTGGCTTCTGCGACATTAGAGGCTAACTACTGAGCATACAGGTTGATCACTATCGCTGATATTTATGATTTGTTCAGGGCTTTTATTAGAGAAATCTCTTTGTGTGGATAGCCTATTCGTGGGGGAGTTGCGTTTCTTAACTGCCTTAGGAATATACTTGGGTAGATTAGGAAATATATGAAGAAATGCTTCTGTTTTAATTTCCAGCACTGTCTTGGTATCTCTACTCTTTCACCATTCACCTTAAACGAGTCTACTTTTACTAGAAAGTCATCACAAAAATTAATGTCACACACGAAACAGTTATGAGTTAATTTTCGGTACTTTCTATGGATAGCCTTCTCCCATTTCAGTAAAACACCACTCTCTTTAGGGGGCCTAAAGAAATGCCTACCTGAAGATGATCAGTCATATCCAGATCTGCAGCCGGGTACAAAACACGAGGGCACGATATGGTAGTTTCCACCCGCACTGATATACGTTGCCTTATAGCACAATAGCGATAAAGACCAAGGTATTTAAAACATAACACTTCTCACACCACTCAATTGTGAATACACTAATAATGCAAACTGTCAAAACATCTCTGACAGCAACATTAATGAGCAATAAATATTACTACAACTGAAGGCAAATATAACGCGGGCTAACGGATAAGGGTCTCTGTTGACATCACAATCGCCTGTGCTGCCACCAAGTGGGTTTCCCACCAACCTCTTGAGCTCTCTTACGGACGAACGGAGAAGATGTCGCACTTCCTCTTCGATACGCTATGCTCCTATGTTTATCAATTTATCTATCTCCCATCTCCTGTCTTATTTTTTCCCCTTTCTTCAATTTCTTCAATTTTAGCTTACACTTCAATTGTGGTCTGAACCTATATCCACTCCTGCGAAATGTTTGACAGCCAAGTACCTGATTTTTAAAACTCTGTCTCACCAGTATATATTCTACTTGGTATCTTCCATTGTCTTCCACGGGTACAGACATCTTTTATGTTTCTAGAACTAAGTATTTGCAAGGATTAGATTATGATTGGTGCAGAATTCTTACTCATTCTTCTATCATTCCCTTTCTTCAGTCCATGCTTTCCTATAACATTGTCCTCTCTTTTCTCTCATATACTTGCATCTTCCATCAAAATAAAGATTTCTGTGGTTTCCCATTTTCACATCTGGCAAATGCTGGGGCTGTATCTTAGTCAAGCAACAGACATTTCACTCCTACTTCTAGTTCTTTCCTATCCCATCGTTGTCATAACACCTATCTGTGTTGGTGTGACATAAAGCAAATGGTAAAAAAAAAACTAATTGTCTTCTCTCTCCATATATTATATATGGCATATTTTATCTTACCATACATTTCCTCAATTTTCTCCTCTGTATTGCTGATAAGCATGTACTACTGTGGTAAGCAGTGGTTTGATGTCTATCCTGACACTTATAATTCTCACTGAGTTGGTCTTAGCAGCTTACTCATTTTCCTGTTTTCTCATCCGTGATTATCTCACTCCTGTTTGTCCCCAGTCAATTTTGTATTAATAACCTTTAAGTCCACTGACCAGAAATCATTTATCTCCCTGCCAACTTATCTCACATATGCCAATTATGTCTAACTTCAACCTATCCATTTCCCTCCTGGGATTGTTTCACCTACCACAACAATTCAGACTTCTGACATTCCACGCTCCAATGCATAGAATGTCAGCATTTACCTTTCTGATGGTGTTAACCCACTATCTTGTAGTCCCCACCCATAAATCCAGATGGGGAAGTAGTTTAAAAAGTTAAGAAATTTATTGAAGAATTATTGTATCATTTTGACAATTGGACTATTTTATAGAACAATGGGAAATTAGTGATACTTTATTTTGCGAGTCTACAATGATCACAGACCTTCAGCATCACAGTAAATGTTGTGTACAGAAAGGAATTTTTGAAGTGCCCTTTGTTGACTGAGTTATTGCAGTACTGTAGCTTTCACACCAGGAATAAAACATTTCATATTACTGATTTAATTTCAGACATCAGTTCCTGTGACCTCACCATCAGCTGGAATTGTTGAAGAATGTTTTGTGGAAGATGGTGCAACTGTGAAAACTGGAGATAAACTTTTTAAACTTAAGGTTACAGGTAAATGCAAATTATTCATTTCGCTTACAAAGGTATAGCATATCCGCTAGTTATTGCTAAATGAAGTGACTCCTTAGATGGGGGTCATCAGTTATTTTTTCCTGGTCTTATAATTGATGGTAATATTGTGCTAAACGGGGCTCTGGGGTCCAAATATGTGGTTGAGTAAGATATATGCTGGTCTTGTTTACAGTGACCGGCTACTCCATATAATAATTACTGAAAATAAGTAAATATAGTGTGTATTAGTATAAATTAGCACTATACTTCCATGCATTTTTTTTAATTTCAAAAAGAGAAGGCGTTTACATACTATACATTCAGAAAAAAACAAAATTTGTGATCAGTAATATTTGAAATTCAGTGACAATCTGCATGTGTGAAATATACAATTCACATACCCAACCTCATCAGTGAGAAAAATGGCACCAAATCTTTTCAAAGTCTGGAGTGTATGAAAGTTATAGCAATAGTTAAGCAGTCCCTCTGGATCTGAGAATGTTTCCCACAAAATTCAAGTTGGAAATCATACATCCACACATCCACACCAACAATGTCAGCACACATTTCAAAAACTTGTGCAATTTAGGGTATGAATTTATATCAAGAGAGAGCCAAAATGACATACCAGCTTTCTCTACCCTTTCTTCTGTCATCTGCAGCTGTAACATTTCCAATTTTAGTTCTGCCCTGTCAAAATTGCACAATTTGGTTGCTTTGGTACACCATTTTCCTGGAGGACCGATGGAGAAGTGCTTCATTACATCCTGAGAAATGTCTCCCAATTTGTTGAACTGCATGAGTTGTTCATCAAATTCTCTCTTCAGCTGATACAAAAAATATGACAATTATTGCAACAAATCTTCAGGTCAAGAATAAAGAGATTTAAGTTAGCTCAAAAGAATTGTACAGCATCATGCAATTCTTGTACGAATTTTTCCAGGTCCCTGTAAAATAGTAGTAAGATTGCATTAGCGGTAAAATATGTCACTCAAGAAAGCGATCTGCTGGATTGTTTCTTTATTTTCAAGGAAGTTGATGAATTAAATGTTATTCTCTTTAACATCACACCCACTGAGAAAACTTCTGATTTCATTTTTCAGCTCAAGGAATATGAAATGCATTTTTCCTTTGCTTAGTCAATGAACATAGCCATGTACCAAAAGATCTGTGTACACAGCACCAAGTTCCTCAAGATAGGTTCTCAAACATTTGTCACTCACATATAAAAGTAACCATACGAGTGACAGCACTCATAACGTCAGACAACTCATGAGACGACTTACTACACAGTGTGGTTTGGTGAATTATGCAGTGGCAAAACACAACATTACTATTTTGATCTTAAATACAATGTACCAGGTCACTCTCATCCCCCACCATGCTATGAGTACAATCTGTTGCCACCGATAATAGATTTTCCCATTGCATATTATACTTGGATATAATGGCACATAGTGTCTGATTTGTCTTCTGCATGACTGCATTCAATAGCCCTCATGTAGCCAAGTAATTGTTCCACAAATTAAACGCCATTAAAGAAACGAATATATTCCACACCTTAGCTCAGTCAGTCCTATATGGAGATTCGTTCAGAGCCACAGAGTACACCAGAAGCATCACTTGTTTCTTGCTTGAGTTTAGTACAAACATCCATTGATAATAATTCTACACAGCACACATTTGTAGCAGCAGACAGCTGTACATTCTTCACAACTTGAATAACTTTCGCACCACTTGGAAATAAGGTGCTCACAGTTTCTGAGTTGATGAATGAATTTTTTTCCCTACCTAAATTTCAGGATACTTTAAAGACTCCTGTGTTGCATTATTGTGCTTGGTTCACCCGGAAGAATGTGGTTTTGATTCCCCATCCGGAAGTCAAAAAATTGAAGAAATATTTCCATTTTCGGAGGAGCACATGACCCTGAGGTTCACTCAGCCTACACCAAAAAATCAGTACCAGGCTAATTCAAGGGGGGGCAAAGCAGCCAGACATAGAGCTAACCACTCTACCCGACCAAGTGCCGAGGTTATGGATAGTGGAAGGCTTTACCTTCTACCCCTTCCAGGGCCTTCTTGGCCTGTACAGAGATGGCTTTACTCTTGCTTTGTGTTGCCTTCTTCTGTTTTGTGGTAACTCGTCTCATGCATTCATGACTGGCCTCTAATGAAGTTTTCAACTTCAACTTTACCAAGCATGTGGCTACGCGGTTTGGGTCACGTAGATGTCATGTTGCATTTGGGTGATAGTGGGTTCGAACCCCACTGTTGACAGCCCTGAAGATGGTTTCTTGTGGTTTCCCATTTTTGCACCAGGCTGTACCTTAATTAAGACCATGGTGTCTTCCGTCCCACCCCTAACCTTTCCTTATCCCATCGTCACCATAAAACCTATGTGTGTTTCGGTGCAACGTAAAGCAACTTGTAAAAAAAAAAAAAAAAAGAGCAACCTTCAACCATGTGGCTTCTTGCATCACTGTGAAGCGGAAATTGTTGGTCATAACTGAAATGCTTACTGCTGAAATGAAATTTCCACTCTTAAGCAGAGCAACTGTCCAATTCAGTATTAAACATGTCAGTTTTGCATCTGTGCATACGAAGTGATAAAAAATTGAAGTTTCCATTCAGGTTTGAACATGAGATTTTCAGAGTTCACTTTACGTCTCTTGTAGTCACTCGTGACTGGGAAGTTCACTAAAATAATTGGAAACTTACACTGATGCATAAACAATATGTTATTTTTTAAATTCCTGTCAGAACAAGTAACAGGTAACTAAAAAGTGGTAGTGTTGAAGAATCTTGCTACTAACTGAGGTATGGATAGGCTGCACACTAGAGAAAAATCAAAATAAACACTCTGCCATCTGTAGAACAAATAATAAACATGTTTGCTCTCATACACTATCTTCATTTTTCGGTACTGCCATTTGTGGAGCAAATACTTTGGTTTTTTTTTTAGGCTGGCTGACATACAGGTTGTACATTACTTTTTCTAAGATTTTTTATTGTTTTTAATTGTATTTTTTTCCTTCTTTCTTACTATTGACATCGTATAAACTGTTCAGGTCCAGAAAATAAAGCTTCGAGGTCCAGATATGGACCAGAGTCTGCCATTTGAAGACTCCTGCTTTAGATTGTTAACCAGAAATTCAAGAAGTTATTGAGGAGCTGATGAAAACAAAACATCAAACATAAGAACCTATAATGTTTACATCCATTATTTAGTGATGATAACAATTGTAAGGAAATGTCCCAGCATCAATACCATCTCATGTCTGGCTCCATGGCTAAATGGTTTGCGTGCTAGCCTTTGATCACAGGGGTCTCGGGTTCAATTCCTGACCGGGTCAGAGATTTTAACCTTAAATGGTTAATTCCTAGGCTCACAGACTGGGTGTTTCGGCTGTCCCCAACATCCCTGCAACTCACACACCACACATAACACTATTCTCCACCACAATAACATGCAGTTACCTACACATGGCAGATGTCACCCACCCTCACCGGAGGATCTGCCTTACCAGGGCTGCACCCGGCTAGAAATAACCACACGAAATATAAATTATATATACTACCATCTCATAATAGTGAATCAATTAATTCAATGGAGTGCTTTCGACTGCAGTAACTGACTACCAAAATATGGATACTTGATGTTTTCCATCCATTAGCAACATTGCAGTTAGAAAAGCAACTTTATAAAATATGGTCATATGTGCGTGTGATTGAAATTGCATCTGCTCATTGAGAATTATAAGAAATAATTCTGAACCAGAATAATACTGTAGCAAATATTTACATTTTGTGACTAACTGATTAACATGCTGGCCTTTGACCCAAGGGATCCTGGGTTCGATTTCTGGCTGAGTCGGAGATTTTAAATTTTATTGGTGAATTCCTCCGGCTGGGGGCCTGAGTGCTTGTGAAGTCCTCAACATTAGATTTCATTCTCTAGTAGGGCCCTACCCTCACAGGCATTCTGGTCTCTCATGGATGTCAACTCAAAAGACTTGTACTAGGTCTCTCCGGAAACCATATGATATTATTTTCTTGCTTAGCATGTTCTTATACACCAATCATTATAATTGAAAGTTCTAGAACCTGCTCCTTGAGAGCATAACAGAGCCAAAGTGTTGAGGTTCAAAGCCAGGCCATGCTTTTTTTTCTGTTTGCTTTACGTCACACTGACACAGATGGGTCTTATGGCAATGATGGGACAGGAAAGGCCTAGGAATGGGAAGGAAGCAGCCATGGCCTTAATTAAGGTGCAGCCCCATCATTTGCCTGGTGTGAAAATGGGAAACCATGGAAAACCATCTTCAGGGCTGCCGACAGTGGGACAGTGAATAAAGGTTACAAATCTCTTCATATGGTTATGGAAATAATTAACACCTTTACGACACTTGATGGTGTAGATTTTCCATGTTGTCTCCTGTTCACGAGAAAAAAAAATAGTTGCCATGACTTATGACTCGACCTACATATTTGTTTCACTCTGTTTCCTTCATCTACATACAATTCCCTGCCTGCATCAGTCCTTGTTTCAATCCATTTCTGATATGCCTTCATTTTATGTTTACAAGCTGCTCTCAGTGTATCATCCCACCAAAATGTTTGCTTTTCCTCATCTTTACACACAGTTGTTCCTAGGCATTCCCTTGCAGCTCCTACTACAGCATCCCTATATGTGATCAATTCTGTTTCTATACCTTGAATATACTGGAATTCTGTCGATATACTTCTGTCTAATTTCATCATCCTAGACATTTTCCACCCTTATACTTTTGCAGTTGGATTTCGCTTTCTCTATCCAAGGCCAAAAGATATTTAGTTCACTATGCATCAGACAGTTGTCTGTATCATTGAAAAATCCCTGGAAAACCTGCACATTCCTACCAGATTTCATGATTTCAGAGTCAGTTATGATATGGATCTGGTGCTCCTACCCTCCCATGTGTAATGGTCAATAGCCCTATGCTTGAAAAACATATTTGTAACTGTTAATTCCATACTAGCACAGTAAACATTTCCCATTCCTATTATTTTCCATATCATCCTTGCACTTACCAATCATCTTTTCGTATCCTTCAGTTCTATATCCGACTATCGCATTGAATTATAAACAATCCACTTCATGTCCATATTGATATGACAATATAAGGATCAAAGAATTGTTTAACCAGTTAATCAATACCCTTAATTGTCTTGGCAATTTTATAACGTCATTTGTAGTACATGTTTCGTCTGCTTCGCAGACATCATTAGCTACATTTACTTATTCTTAGGTACAAACGGATGAAAGTATACACAATATATTGTTCTCATTGGGGGTTTGGAGGAGAGAAATACTATTAAAACTTTTGCTCAGCTTCCAATTAAACAGATAAAAAGTCTTTTTAAGTCTCTTTCATGCTTCTGCTTGAAAGCAAATCTGAAAATGCACTGGTTAGCTTGTTACAATCTTGTTACTTCAGGTGGATTCCTTATTGTCAAATTTAAAATGCTCTTGCAACTCAATGTTGTGATGTGCAGACAAAACATGTGCTACAAATGATTTTATAAAATTGCCAAAGGCAAATAAAGGTATCGATTAGGTGATTAAACAATTCTTTGATTCTTAGTCTCTCGTTGAAAACACCCAGTAGCACTATCCTGTCCTTGCTGTTGACCCTGACTATGATGTCACTCAATGCTTCACAAATTCTTTTAACTTCATCCCCAACTACACCCTTACATAGTGAATACACTGAGAGAATTCTCGTCTTAATTCCTCCAACTGCCAAATCTACCCACATCATTCGCACATTTACATGCCTAACAGAAACTATGTTGCGTGCAATAGTATTCCTGATGAATAGTCCTATCCTACACTCTGCCCTTCCCTTTCTAACACCTGTTAAGTACACTTTACAATCTCCTATCTCTTCCTCGTTATCTCCTCATACCCGAGTATCATTAACTCTTAACATATCCAGATGCATCCTCTTTGCTGACTCAGCCAGTTCTACATTCTTTCTTCAATACGGCCTATTAATATTGATAGCTACTCATCAAATTCCATTTCATTTGCCAAGTTGCTTCCAAGGAGTCCCTCGTCTGTCAAATGGGAGTGGGACTCCATTACTCCCATTATTCCCATAGGTCCTAGGTTTGCTTAAAATGTTCTGAGAATGCTGTGATGCAGGATGCTATCCTTACTTAAACATAGACCCAGTGAGGATCTCTCCTCTAAAGGGATAAGGACCAGTGGTGGAATGCATAATCCTAGAAACCTGAGCACAAGGATGGCCATGACTCAGAATATGTCAGAGATCCCCCATCCCAATCAATAGCATCTGGTATCGTAACACTCGAGACCGCTTACTAGGCCACTCAGCTGTTGCCCTTGGTTCATGAACTAGCACATGACTACAGTAACCCCCTTTTATTTATTTATTTATTTATTTATGTATTTATTTATTTATTTATTTATGTATGTATTCATTCATTCATTCATTCATTCATTCATTCATTCATTCATTCACTCATTTATTTATTTACTTGATAGGGAAACTGCGGCCTGGGCAACAGCCTTTAATGCAGATCAGTGGTAATTTTGTATTATTATTATTATTATTATTATTATTATTATTATTATTATTATTATTATTATTGTTGTTGTTAATTATTGGGAATTATTGGAAATAATATTATTGGGAAGAGCAGGCTCAAGATTGAAAAGGATGGAAAAGGATTGTGAGATCAGCACTGGAACTTCACGTCCCTCAGAAGCCTACAGAGTGAGTGAGTCAGTGAGTGTAACATTATTATTATTATTATTATTATTATTATTATTATTATTATTATTATTATTATTAGCCCACCTGGTGGCCATGATCGTTAAGGCGCTGAAGTCTAAAAATGGTCTAACACCGAGGTTAGCCGGTTCGAGTCCCGTTGGTCGAAAAAATTTTCACCATCAGAATGTTGGCCGGCAGGGTAGGGGAGGTGGTGGTATACAATTTCTAATCACTAGATTGCGTGCCAAAAGCCTGGATTAAATTCCAAACCTCTCCGCAGTGCTCATATGGAGTGAGGGCATATGACGCTGTTGATGGTGATTCGTCCGTCGGATGGGGACGTTAAGCCTTGAGCAGACCCCTTGGTGCTATTCGACAGGAGTAGGCTATGTGCCGGCACCGGGTTTCACCCTCTCCCTACTATCATATATCACGTCATTCATTTCATCTCTCATTAACTCCTCTGATGAGGTTGACGTCAGGAAGGGCATCCGGTCATAAAAAACCGCCACGACAAATTCATCTCACCTCATACCCGACCCCGTAGGGAAACGGGACAAGGGTTGGACAAACATTATTATTATTATTATTATTATTATTATTATTATTATTATTATTATTATTATTATTATTATTATTATTATTATTATTATTATTATTGGTGTAGGTTACGGTAGTCATGTCCTAGTTTGTAAACCATGGGCAATGGCTGAGTGGCCTAGTAAGTGGATCTGAGAGTCGGGATGCCAGTTGTCATGGAACACCAGTGAGAATTCTGGACATAACCTGAGTCATGGCCCTCCTTGTGCTCAGGCGGCTATGACTATATAATCTACAGTGGTCCCTAACCCGTTAGATGAGAGATCCTTACTTGGACTATGTGTAAGTAGGGTAGCAACCTGCTTCAAAAATTTACCAAGCTCAGATCATTTTAAGCAAGCCTTGGGCCTATGGAAATAACGGAGTCCCACTCCCATTTGACAGGCGAGGGACTCCTTGGAAACAACTTGGCGAATGAAATGGAATTCGATGGGGAGCTATCAATATTAATGCAGCTTTTGGATGAAGGAAAGTAGAACTGGCTGAGTCAGCAAAGAGGATGCATCTGGATGTGCTAGGAGTATGTGATATTCGGGTAAGGGCAGATAACGAGGATGAGATAGGAGATTATAAAGTGTACTTGACGGGTGTTAAAAAGAGAAAGGCAGAGTGTGGAATAGTGCTTCTCATGAGTAATACTACTGCATGCAACATAGTTTCTATTAGGCACGTAAATGAGCAAATGATGTGGGTAGATTTGGCAGTTTAGGAATTAGGACGAGAATTGCTTCAGTGTATTCACCATGTGAGGGTGCAGATAACAATGAAGTTGACGAATTTTATGATGCATTGAGTGACATCGCAGTCAGGATCAACAGCAAGGATAAGATAGTGCTAATGGGCAATTTCAATGCAAGATTTGGAAATAGAAGTAAAGGATACGAAAGAGTGTTTGGTAAATGTGGGGAGGATATGGAAGTTAATAGGAATGAGAAGCGTTTGCTGGACTTCTGTGCTAGCATAGTTTTAGCAGTTACGAATACATTCCTCAAGCATAAGGCTATTCACCGCTATACATAGGAGGGTAGGAGAACCAAATCCATAATAGACTATGTCTTAACCGACTTCAAAATCAGGAAATCTGTTAGGAATGTATGGGTTTTCCAGGGATTTTTTGATGATACAGACCACTATCTAATCTGTAGTGTACTAAGTATCTCTACACCTAGGATAGAGAAAGTGAAATCTGTCTGCAAACGAATACGGGTAGAAAATCTCCAGGACGAGGAAATTAGAAGTACATGGATATGATAAATGAGAAGTTCCGAACAGTAGACTTTAAGCAGGTTCAGGATATAGTAAGGGAATATACAGGAATGCTGTAGTAGAAACAACAAGGGACTGCCTAAGAACAACTGTGTGTAAAGATGGGAAAAATTGAACATCCTGTTGGAATGATGAAGTGAGAGCAGCTTGTAAACATTAAAAAAAAGGCTCGTCAGAAATAGCTTCAAACAAGGGCTGATGCAGACAGGGAATTGTACATAGATGAAAAAAAAAAAAACAGAGAGAAACAACTAGTTGTGGAATTCAAAAAGAAGTCATGGGAAGATTTAGGTAATAACCTGGAAAGGCTAGGTCAAGCAGCAGGGAAACCTTTCTGGACAGTAATGAAGAATCTTAGGAAGGGAGCGAAAAGGGAAATGAACAGTGTTTTGGGTAATTCAGGTGAACTCATAATAGATCCCAGGGAATTGCTAGACAGGTGAAGGGAATATTTTGAAAATTATCTCAACGTAAAAGGAAATCTTCCTGGTGGTGTTGCAAACAACCAAGCTCATGGGGAGGAGGAAAATGATATTGGTTAAATTACGCTTGAGGAAGTGGGAAAGATGGTAAATAAACTTCATTGTCATAAAGCAACAGGAGTAGACAAAATTAGACCTGAAATGGTGAAGTATAGTGGAAAAGCAGGGAAGATATGGCTTTGTAGAGTAGTAAGATTAGCATGGTGTGTTGGTAAGGTACGTTCAGATTGGACAAAAGCAGTAATTGCACCTATCTATAAGCAACAGAACAGGAAGGATTGCAACAACTATCGAGGTATCTCATTGATTAGTATACCAGGCAAAGTATTCACTGGCATCTTGAGCAGGAGGGTGTGATCAGTGCTTGAGAGGAAGTTGGATGAAAACCAGTGTTGTTTCAGACCACAGAGGGTCAGACGTTTAGTATGTGCCAGGTAATTGAAAAACACTATGAGAGGAACAGACAGTTATGTTTATGTTTCATAGATATATAGAGAAAGCATATGACAGGATACTGAGGAGAAAAAAGGTTTGCCATACTAGGGAACTATGAGATTAATGGTAGATTATTAAAATCAATCAAAGGCATTTACGTTGACAATTAGGCTGCAGTGAGAATTGATGGTAGTATGAGTTCTTGGTTCAAGGTACTTACAGGGGTTGGAGAAGGCTGTAATCTTTCACCCTTGTTGTTTGTAGTTTACATGGATCTTCTGCTGAAAGATATAAAGTGGCAGGGAAGGATTCGGGTAGGTGGAAATGTAGTAAGCAATCTGGCCTATGCTGCAGTCACTGGCATCTTGGAAGGGAGGCTGCGATCAGACCACAGACCACAGGATCAGACTTTTAGTATGCGACAGGTAATTGAATAATGCTATTTGAGGAAGAGACAGTTATGTTTATATTTGTAGATCTGGAGAAAGCACATGACAGGGTACCGATGAAAAAGATGTTTGCCATACTGGGGGACTATGGGATTAAAGGTAGATTATTAAAATCAGTCTGGCCTATGCTGATGACTTGGTCTTAATGGCAGATTGTGCCAAAAGCCTGCAATCACTGGCATCTTGGAAGGGAGGGTGCGATCAGACAACAGTATCTTGAAAATAAGTGCAATGAATATGGTTTGAAAATTAGCCTTTCGAAGACTAAATTGATGTCAGTAGGTAAGAAATCTAAGAGAACTGAATGCCAGATTGGTAATACAAAGCTGGAACAGCCAGATCATTTCAAGTATTTAGGATGTGTATTCACCCAGGATGGTAATATAGTAAGTGAGATTGAATCAGGGTGCAGTAAAGCTGATGTAGTGATCTTGCAGTTGTGATCAACAGTATTCTGTAAGAAGGTAGTCAGTTCCCAGACGAAACTATCTTTATATCAGTCTGTTTTCAGACTAACTTTGCTTTATGGGAGCGAAAGCTGGGTGGTCTCTCTTTTTTTCTTTTTTTTTTTTGCTAGTAGCTTTACGTCGCACCGACAGAGATGCGGGGATGCTGGGTGGACTCAGGATATCTTATTCATAAGTTAGAAGTAACAGACATGAAAGTAGCAAGGGTGATTTGCTGTTACAAACAGGTGGGAACAATGGCAGGAGGGTACTCAGAATGAGGAGACAAAGGCTAAGTTAGGAATGAACTCGATGGATGAAGCTGTGCGCATAAACTAGCTTCAATGGTGGGTCAAATGAGGTGAATGGAGGAGGATATATTACTTAGGAGAATAATGGACTCTGTTATGGAGGGTAAGAGAAGTAGAGGGAGACCAAGATGATGATGGTTAGACTCAGTTTCTAATGGTTTAAAGATAAGAGGTATAGAACTAAATGAGGCCACAACACTAGTTGCAAATAGAGGATTGTGGCGACGTTTAGCAAGTTCCCAGAGGCTTGCAGACTGAATGCTGAAAGGCATTATGGTCTATAATGATGATGCATGTATATTTTTTTCCCCTTTACTTCAATTGTGGAGTAAGTTCTGGTAAAAGTTTTTGAAGCCAGCCCCTTGCTCCAGGGTTAACCTGCCTGGCTGTTATCCAAGGGCCCTGGTTCAATTTCTGGCTTGGTCATGGAATTTTACCTGTATCTGAGGGCTGGTTCAAGATGCACTCTGCCTTCATGCGAACAATTCATGAGCTATCTGATTGCTAGATAGCAGCTCCAGTGCGGAAAACGAAGTTGGCTGAGGAAATTTTGTCGCACTGCCTACATCTACCTCAAAATCTACAGGCTTTTGGACTTAGCTGTGGTTGATTTGTGGGCCAAAGCTCATCAGGGTGATAGCACCATTGGGTTGTATGTTTTTATATGTTCTAGGACTACACAGTTTATATATATGCAATGTTGATGCAAAAAGATGTAAAAGAAAGTCAGTGATTTCAGCTAGGTACTCAACCATATATTTTCACATTTCCAGTTTGCAGAACAGATTATTTGATTCTCTCAGTTAAACGTAATAGGGAGTGTTTTACAATATGATTAAAACTGCTTGACTTGTTTGCATGAGTAGAATTAAACACAAGGATTAATAATGAAAAATCTAAGACAGTTAGTCATTCTGGAATTGCTGTGAGTGATTTATTTTCTTGCATAAAACTTTGTATAAGGAAAAAAATTGATATTGCAACTATCTGAGTATAATAAATATTTTTCTTTTCTTCTACAGGCACTGGAGCTGCAGATGTGAAACATAAACCTGCGTCTGCTGCTGCAATGGCCCCTTCTGCCCCTTTAACTGTTCCTACCATATCTAAACCCACAACTTCAAAACTGGACTCTGCACCTAAAACTCAATCTATGACTACTGCTCCATCATTCACAACCCAGATTCCAATGACTTCCATTCCAGTAGCAGCTATTCGTCATGCGCAAGCACTTGAGGCAGCATCTCTGAAAGTTCCACCTTCAGATCCAACAAAGGAAATCACAGGCACCCGCAGTGAAGTTCGGGTGAAAATGAATCGTATGCGTCAACGCATTGCTCAACGTCTGAAAGAAGCTCAGAACACAAATGCAATGCTAACTACTTTTAATGAAGTAGACATGGGGTATGTACATAATATTTCATTTTTGAAATGTTGCCTTCATGAAGACACTGACTGGGATAAAAAAATGGATAATAATAAAAAATGGGTAATAATAAAAAAATGGATCACCTGAGAAATAACATTCTAGTAGAATAATTTCATTTGAAACATTTCATTTGGCAATTACTCCTATTTTACATATATTTTTGAATATGGTATGCATTTCTTCGACAGAGGAGCCACAAAACCTTGTCTTTGAGTAGTGTGCTGCCATTTTATTGAAGGTATTGCAGATACAGCGAAACCTTGTTAAGACATTTTTGAGGGGACAAGAAAAAAGAATGTGTTAAGCGATAAAATGTAATCTATATATATATAAAGTAGCTTGTCCTGACTGACTGACTGATTCATCATCGCCGAGCCAAAACTACTGGACATAACGAAATGAAATTTTGGGGATACATTTATATTAAGATGTAGGTGCTCGCTAAGAGAGGATTTTTGGATATTCCGTCGCTAAGGGGGTGAAAAGGGGGGTGAAATTTTAAAATGAGTGTGTCTATATCTCAAAACTTTAAAAGTTTACAGATGTGAAAATTGGTATTTAGAATCTTCCTTAAAAATAAGGAAACACGTATTTTTTTGTTTTCAGAAAATCCCAATAGGAGGGGTGAAAAGGGTGAAAAAGGAGTTGAATGCCTTTAATCAGGATACCGGTAATTATATTTCAGAAACTGAAGATATTACAGACCTCAAAATTGGTACTTTTGATCTCTTTCAAAAATAAAGAAACACATATTTTTTTGTTTTTGGAAAATCCAATTAATGCGAGGATGAAAAGGGGGGTGAATATTTTAAATGAGTGCATCTATATCTCAAAAGTTTTAAAGTTTAGAGATGTAAAAATTGGTAATTAGAATCTGCATTAATAATAAAGGAACATGTATTTTTTTGTTTTCGGAAAATCCCAATAAGAGGTGAGAAAAGGGGTGAAAAAGGGGTAGAATGCCTTTAAAGGGAATACTTATATCTTAGAAACTGAAGATATTACAGACCTGAAAATTGGTGTTTGGGATCTCCTTTAAAAATAAAGAAACGCGTATTTTTTTTGTTTTTAGAAAATCCAATTAATGGTGGGGGTAAAAGGGGGATGATTTTTTAATATGAGTGTATCTATATCTCCAAACTTTTAAAGTTTGCAGATGTAAAAATTGGTATTTAGAATGTCCTTTAAAAATACAGAAACACGTATTTTTTGTTTTTGGAAAATCCAATTAATCGGAGGGTGAAAAGGGGGTGAAATTTTAAAATGAGTGAATCTATATCTCCAAACTTTTAAAGTTTGCAGATGTAAAAATTGGTATTTAGAATCTGCATTAAAAATAAAGAAACACGTATTTTTTTGTTTTCGGAAAATCGCAATAGGAGGAGTGGAAAGGGGTGAAAAAGCGGTTGAATGCCTTTAATGAGGCTACTTATATCTCAGAAACTGAAGATATTACAGACCTGAAAATTGGTGTTTGGTATCTCTTTTAAAAATAAAGAAACACGTATTTTTTGTTTTTGGAAAATCCAATTAATGGGGGGTGAAAATGGGGTGATTTTTTAAAATGAATGTATCTATATCTCAAAACTTTATAGTTTATAGACGTAAAAATTGGTATTTAGAATCTCCTTTAAAAATAAAGAAACATGTATTCTTTTGTTTTCGGAAAATCCCAATAGGAAGGGTGTAAAAGGGTGAGTAACTTTTTGAATGCCTTTAATGAGGCTACTTATATTTCAGAACCTGAAGATATTACAGACCTGAAAATTTGTATTTGGGATCTGCTTTAAAAGTAAAGAAACACGTATTTTTTCGTTTTTGGAAAATCCAAATATTGGGGGGTGAAAAGGGGGGTGAATTTTTTTAAATGAGAGTGTCTACATCTTAAAACTTTAAAATTTACAGATGTAAAATTGGTACTTAGAATCTCCTCTAAAAATAAAGGAACACGTATTTTTTTCCTTAAATCCCAATAGGAGGGGTTTAAAAGGGTGAAACATGGGTTGAATGCCTTTAATAAGGATACATATATCTCAGAAACGAAAGATATTACAGAACTGAAAATTTGTGTATGGGATCTCCTTTAAAAATAAAGAAACACGTATTTTTTAGTTTTTGGAAAATTCAATTAATGGCGGTTAAACAGGAGTGACAAAATGGGGTGAATTTTTTGAAAGACGATATCTACAGAATATATTGGAAACGTAAAATGTTACAGACGTAAAAAGTGGGTGTTTGGAATCTCCTGTAAATGTAAAGAAACATAGGTGATTTGTTTTGGGAAACTCCACTTAAGGGGAACTCAAAAGGGGTTAAATTTTAAAATGAGAATTTTTACAGTATATCTCAAAAACTTAACATGTTACAGAAGTGTAAAATGGTACTTTTTATCTCTATTATACATAAAGAAACGTGTATTTTTAGTTTTCGGAAATACCACTTGGGTGGAGCGGGGGGGGTGTGTGTGTGTGTAAAAGTGACTGAAAATGGTGTTGAATTCTTTTAATTAGGCTACTGATATCTCAAATATGAGGATGTTACAGACGTGAAATTTGATATTTGGAATCTGCTTTAAAAGTAAAGAAACACGTATTGTCGGAAAATCCAATGAAAGGGGGGGGGGGTGAAAGAATTGAAAAATTAATTGAAATTCGCTTGGGGAGGGGGGGAGTAGTATGAAATGAAGTGCAAAAAGTAAATTATTTTTATGGGGATACTTATATCTCAAAGCTGAAGGTAATAGACGTGAACATTGGTGTTTGGAATCTCCCTTAAACATAAAGAAACAAGCCTTCTTTTAATTTTTCTTGGGGTGGGGGAGTTGGCGGTAAATAAACTTAACGGCGGTGGGGTGTAGAAGGAGGTGAGACCAATTGATTTTACTGCTATTAATGTACTTATAAGGATCCTCCGTTGCTCAGGCGCAAGCGTGCCGGCCTCTCACAGCTGGGTTCCGTGGTTCAAGTCCCGTTCACTCCATGTGTCATTCGTGCTGGACAAAACGGAGGTGGGACAGGTTTTTCTCCGGATACTCCGGTTTTCCCTGTCATCAGCCATTCCAGCAACACATAATAATAATAATAATAATAATAATAATAATAATAATAATAATAATAATGTTCCGAACCATCGTCAAATGTGCGGACTGCGCTGGAAACGGCTCCTGGACGGGTAATGACTAAGAATGCAGCCCAGCCGCGGGTCAGTGCCGCCAAGGCACCCAATACGACACCACACCGGATCTCCTAAAAGATTTTATCCATATTAAAAATGATTATAGGAAAAGATGGCACAGATTTACGGACCCAACTGACCGGGAGGAATACCTGAGCCTAACCCGGGAAGTACGAAATCGATTGCTGAAAAGGAAGATTGAAAAATGGGAGGAAACATGCCGTAAAATAATAGAAAACGAGTCAGAACGGGAATTATGGTGGATTCTCGCAGAAAACGAGTCAGATTGCGAATTTCGGAGGATTATATATCTAAAACAATAAGCATTCAATTATAAATTTCAGTATAATACCGTAGCGAAGCACGGGTATCTTGCTAGTCTATATATATAAAATAACTTGTCCTGACTGACTGACTGACTGACTGACTGACTGATTCATCATCGCCGAGCCAAAACTACTGGACATAAAGAGATGAAATTTTGGGGATATATTCATATTAAAACGTAGGTGCTCGCTAAGAGAGGATTTTTGGATATTCCTTCGCTAAGGGGGTGAAAACGGGGGTGAAATTTTAAAATGAGTTGCTCTATATCTCAAAACTTTAAAAGTTTACAGATGTAAAAACTGGTATTTAGAATCTTCTTTAAAAATAAGGAAACACGTATTTTTTTGTTTTCAGAAAATCCCAATAGGAGGGGTGAAAAAGGGTGAAAATGGGGAAAAATGGGTTGAATGCCTTTAATCAGGATACCGGTACCTATATCTCAGAAACTGAAGATATTACAGACCTGAAAATTGGTACTTTTGATCTCTTTTAAAAATAAAGAAACACGTAATTTTTTGTTTTTGGAAAATCCAATTAATGGGAGGGTGAAAAGGGGGTGAATTTTTAAAATGAAGGAATCTATATCTCCAAACTTTTAAAGTTTGCAGATGTAAAAATTGGTATTTAGAACCTTCATCAAAAATAAAGGAACACGTATTTTTTGTTTTCGGAAAATCGCAATAGGAGGAGTGAAAAGGGGCTAAAAAGTGGTTGAATGCCTTTAATGAGGCTACTTATATATCAGAAACTGAAGATATTACAGACCTGAAAATTGGGGTTTGGGATCTCCGTTAAAAATAAAGAAACACGTATTTTTTTTTCTGGAAAGTCCAATTTAGGGGGGGGGGGGGTGAAAAGGGAGTAATATTTTAAAATGAGTGTATCTATCTCAAAATGTTTAAAGGTTATATATGTCAAAATTGGTATATAGAATGTCCTTTAAAAATAAATAAACACACGTATTTTTTCGTTTTTGGAAAATCCAAATATTGGGGGGTAAAATGGGGGGAGGTTAATTTTTTTTAAAATGAGTGTGTATACATCTTAAAACGTTAAAATTTACAGATGTAAAAATTGGTAGTTAGAATCTCCTCTAAAAATAAAGGAAAACGTATTTTTTGTTTCCTGTAAATCCCAATAGGAGGGGAGTAAAAGGGTGAAAAATGGGTTCAATGCCTTGAATGAGGATACATATATCTCAGAAACGAAAGATATTACAGAACTGAAAATTTGTATATGGGATCTCCTTTAAAAATAAAGAAACACGTATTTTTTAGTTTTGGAAAATCCAATTAATGGCGGTTAAACAGGAGTGACAAATTGGGTGAATTTTTGAAAGACTATATCTACAGAATATCTTGGAAACGTAAAATGTTACAGACGTAAAAAGTGGGTGTTTGTATCTCCTGTAAATCTAAAGAAACATAGGTGATTTGTGTTTGGAAACTCCACTTAAGGGGAACTCAAAAGGGGTGAAATTTTTAAATGAGAATTTTTACAGTTTATCTCAAAAAATTTAACATGTTACAGAAGTGAAAAATGGTATTTTTTATCTCTATTAAACATAAAGAAACGTGTATTTTTAGCTTTCGGAAATACCACCTGGGTGGAGGGGGGGGTAAAAGTGACTGAAAATGGTGTTGAATTCTTTTAATTAGGCTACTGATATCTCAAAAATGAAGATGTTACAGACGTGAAATTTGATATTTGCAATCTGCTTTAAAAATAAAGAAACACGTATTCTCGGAAAATCCAATGAGGGGGGGGGGTGAAAGAATTGAAAAATGAATTAAATTAATTGAATGAGAATACATACATCTAATAAAAACTAAAGTTGTTACAGACGTGAAAATTCGTATTTGGATCTCCTTTAAAAACAAAGAAAAACGCGTTTTGGGGGGAAACCATCTTGGAGGGCGGGAGTGTAAAGGAGTTGAATTCCTTTCATGAGGACACATAAATCAAAAACTGAAGAAGTTAGAGTCGTGATAATTGGTATTTAGAAGATCCTTTACTATTAAAGAAACAAGTATTTTTTGCGGGAAAATTCACTTAGGGGGGAGGGGAGTAGTGTGAAATGAAGTGAAAAAAGTAAATTATTTTTATGGGGATACTTATATCTCAAAACTGAAGGTAATAGACGTGAACATTGGTGTTTGAAATCTTCTTTAAACATAAGAAACAAGCCTTCTTTTAATTTTTTTTTTGGGGGGGGGGTGCCGGTAAATAAACTTAACGGCGGTGGGGTGTAGAAGGAGGTGAGACCAATTGATTTTACTGTTATTAATGTACTTATAAGGATCCTCGGCAGCGCGCCGGCCTCTCACAGCTGGGTTCCGTGGTTCAAATCCCGTTCACTCCATGTGACATTCGTGCTGGACAAAACAGAGGCGGGTCAGGTTTTTCTCCGGATACTCCGGTTTTCCTGTCATCATCCATTCCAGCAACACATAATAATAATAATAATAACAATAATAATAATAATAATAATAATAATAATAATAATAATAATAATAATAATAATTATGTTCCGGACCGTCGTCAAATGTGCGGACCACGCTGGAAACGGCTCCTGGACGGGTAATGACTAAGAATGCAGTCCGGCCGCGGGTTCAGTGCCTTCTAGGCACCCAATATGACACCACGCCGGATCTCCTGAAGGATTTTATCCATATTAAAAATGATTATAGGAAAAGATGGCAAAGATTTACGGACCCAACTGACCGGGAGGAATACCTGAACCTAGCCCGGGAAGAACGAAATCGATTGCTGGAAAAGAAGATTGAAAAATGGGAGGAAACATGCCGTAATCTAATAGAAAACGAGTCAGATCGGGAATTTTGGTGGGTTCTCGCAGAAAACGAGTCAGACCGCGAATTTCGGCGGATTATATATCTAAAACAATAAGCATTCAATTATAAATTTCAGTATAATACCGTAGCGAAGCACGGGTATCTTGCTAGTCTATATATATAAAGTAACTTGTCCTGACTGACTGACTGATTCATCATCGCCGAGCCAAAACTACTGGATATAAAGAAATGAAATTTTGGGGATATATTCATATTAAGATGTAGGTGCTCGCTAAGAGAGGATTTTTGGATATTCCGTCGCTAAGGGGGTGAAAAGGGGGGTGAAATTTTAAAATGAGTGTATCTATATCTCAAAACTTTAAAAGTTTACAGATGTAAAAATTGGTATTTAGAATCTTCTTTAAAAATAAGGAAATACGTATTTTTTTGTTTTCAGAAAATCCCAATAGGAGGGGTGAAAAAGGGTGAAAATGGGGAAAAATGGGTTGAATGCCTTTTTCAGGATACCGGTACTTATATCTCAGAAACTGAAGATATTACAGACCTGAAAATTTGTACTTTTGATCTCTTTTAAAAATAAAGAAACACGTATTTTTTTGTTTTTGGAAAATCCAATTAATGGGAGGGTGAAAAGGGGGTGAATTTTTTAAATGAGTGAATCTGTATTTCCAAACTTTTAAAGTTTGCAGATGTGAAAATTGGTATTTAGAATCTTCATTAAAAATAAAGAAACACGTCTTTTTTTGTTTCCGGAAAATCGCAATAGGAGGAGTGAAAAGGGATGAAAAAGGGGTTGAATGCCTTTAATGAGGCTACTTATATCTCAGAAACTGAAGATATTACAGACCTGAAAATTGGTGTTTGGGATCTCCTTTAAAAATAAAGAAACACGTGTTTTCTTTTTCTGGAAAATCCAAATAAGGGGGGTGAAAAGGGAGTAATATTTTAAAATGAGTGTATCTATATCTCAAAACTTTTAAAGGTTATAGATGTGAAAATTGTTATTTAGAATCTCCTTTAAAAATAAAGAAACACGTGTATTTTGTTTTCGGAAAATTCTAATAGGAAGGGTGGAAAAGGTTGAAAAATGGGTCGAATGCCTTTCATGAGTCTACTAATATTTCAAAACCTGAAGATATTACAGACCTGAAAATTTGTGTTTGGGATGTCCTTTAAAAATAAAGAAACATGTATTTTTTGTTTTTGGAAAATCCAATTAATGGGGGGGGTGAAAAGGGGGTGATTTTTTAACATGAGTGTATCTATATCTCAAAACTTTTAAAGTTTATAGACGTAAAAATTGGTATTTAGAATCTCCTTTAAAAATAAAGAAACACGTATTCTTTCGTTTTCGGAAAATCCCAATAGGAAGGGTGTAAAAGGGTGAATAATGGGTTGAACGCCTTTAATGAGGCTACTTATATTTCAGAACCTGAAGATATTACAGACCTGAAAATTGGTATTTGGGATCTACTTTAAAAGTAAAGAAACACATATTTTTTTGTTTTTGGAAAATGCAAATATTGGGGGGTGAAAAGGAGGGGGGCTGAATTTTTTAAAATGAGTGTGTCTACATCTTAAAACTTTCTTGAATGCCTTTAATGAGGATACATATATCTCAGAAACGAAAGATAATACAGAACTGAAAATTTGTATATGGGATCTCCTTTAAAAATGAAGAAACACGTATTTTTTAGTTTTTGGAAAATCCAATTAATGGTGGTTAAACAGGAGTGACAAATTGGGGTGAATTTTTTGAAAGACTATATCTACAGAATATCTTGAAACGTAAAATGTTACAGACATAAAAAGTGGGTGTTTGAAATCTCCTGTAAATGTAAAGAAACATAGGTGATTTGTTTTTGGAAACTCCATTTAAGGGGAACTCAAAAGGGGTGAAATTTTAAAATGAGAATTTTTACAGTATGTCTAAAAAACGTAACATATTACAGAAGTGAAAAATGGATTTTTTATACCTATTAAACATAAAGAAACGTGTATTTTTAGATTTCGGAAATACCACTTGGGTGGAGGGGGGGTAAAGGTTTCTAAAAATGGTGTTGAATTCCTTTAATTAGGCTACTTATATCTCAAAAATGAAGATGTTACAGACGTGAAATTTGATATTTGCAATCTGCACGTATTCTTGGAAAATCCATGAAGGGGGGGAGGGGGTGAAAGAATTGAAAAATTAATTGACTTAATTGTATGAGAATATATATATCTAATAAAAACTAAAGTTGTTACAGATATTAAAATTCGTATTTGGATCTCCTTTAAAAACAAAGAAAACCGCGTTTTTTTGGGGGGGTGGGGAACCAGTCTTGGGGGGCGGGAGTGTAAAGGAGTTGAAATCCTTTCATGAGGACACATAAATCAAAAACTGAAGAAGTTAGAGTTGTGATAATTGGTATTTAGAAGATCCTTTACTATTAAAGAAACAAGTATTTTTTTGCGGGAAAATTCACTTAGGGGAGGGGGGTAGTGTGAAATGAAGTGAAAAAAGTAAATTATTTTTATAGGGATACTTATATCTCAAAACTGAAGGTAATAGACGTGGAAATTGGTGTTTGGAATCTCCTTTAAACATAAAGAAACACTCCTTTTATTTTTTTGGGGGGGGGGGGGCTGGCGGTAAATAAACTTAACGGCGGTGGGGTGTAAAACGAGGTGAGACCAATTGATTTTACTGTACTTAATGTACTTATAAGGATCCTCCGTTGCTCAGGCGGCAGCGCGCCGGCCTCTCACAGCTGGGTTCCGTGGTTCAAATCCCGGTCACTCCATGTGACATTCGTGCTGGACAAAACGGAGGCGGGACAGGTTTTTCTCCGGATACTCCGGTTTTCCCTGTCATCATTCATCCCAGCAACATATAATAATAATAATAATAATAATAATGTTCCGGACCGTCGTCAAATGTGCGGACCGCGCTGGAAATGGCTCCGGGACGGGTAATGACTAACAATGGAGTCCGGCCGCTGGTTCAGTGCCGCCAAGACACCCAATATGACACCACGCCAGATCTCCTGAAGGATTTTATCCATATTAAAAATTATTATAGGAAAAGATGGCAAAGATTTACGGACCCAGCTGACCGGGAGGAATACCTGAGCCTAGCCCGGGTAGTACGAAATCGATTGCTGAAAAAGAAGATTGAAAAATGGGAGAAAACGTGCCGTATTCTAATAGAAAACCAGTGAGATCGGGAATTTTGGTGGATTCTCACTGAAAACGAGTCAGATCGCTAATTTCGGCGGATTATATATCTAAAACAATAAGCATTCAATTATAAATTTCAGTATAATACCGTAGCGAAGCACGGGTATCTTGCTAGTCTATATATATATCTATATATATAAAATAGCTTGTCCTGACTGACTGACTGACTGATTCATCATCGCCGAGCCAAAACTACTGGACATAAAGAAATGAAATTTTGGGGATATATTCATATTAAGATGTAGGTGCTCGCTAAGAGAGGATTTTTGGATATTCCGTCGCTAAGGGGGTGAAAAGGGGAGTGAAATTTTAAAATGAGTGTGTCTATATCTCAAAACTTTAAAAGTTTACAGATGTGAAAATTGGTATTTAGAATCTTCTTTAAAAATAAGGAAACAGTATTTTTTTGTTTTCAGACAATCCCAATAGGAGGGGTGAAAAAGGGTGAGAAAGGGGTTGAATGCCTTTAATCCGGATACGCTACTTATATCTCAGAGACTGAAGATATTACAGACCTCAAAATTGGTACTTTTGATCGCTGTGAAAAATAAAGAAACACATATTTTTTTGTTTTTGGAAAATCCAATTAATGCGAGGGTGAAAGGGGGGTGAATTTTTAAAATGAGTGTATCTATATCTCAAAAGTTTTAAAGTTTAGAGATGTAAAAATTAGTATTTAGAATATTCATTAAAAATAAAGGAACACGTATTTTTTTGTTTTCGGAAAGTCCCAATAGGAGGGGTGAAAAGGGGTGAAAAATGTGTTGAATGCCTTTAAAGAGAATACATTTATCTCAGAAACTGAAGATATTACAGACCTCAAAATTGGTACTTTTGATCGCTTTCAAAAATAAAGAAACACATATTTTTTTGTTTTTGGAAAATCCAATAAATGCGAGGGTGAAAAGGGGGGGTGAATTTTTAAAATGAGTGCATCTGTATCTCAAAAGTTTTAGAGATGTAAAAATTGGTATTTAGAATCTTCATTAAAAATAAAGGAACACGTATATTTTTGTTTTCGGAAAATCCCAATAGGAGGGGTGAAAAGGGGTGAAAAATGGGTTGAATGCCTTTAAAGAGAATACTTATATCTTAGAAACTGAATATATTACAGACATGAAAATTGGTATTTGGGATCTACTTTAAAAATAAAGAAACAGGTATTTTTTCGTTTTGGGAAAATCCAAATAATGGGGGGGGGGTGAAAAGGGGGATGAAATTTTTAAAATGAGTGTATCTATATATCAAAACTTTTAAAGTTTATAGATGTAAAATTTGGTATTTAGAAATCTCCTTTAAAAAATAAAGAAACACGTACTTTTTTGTTTTCGAAAAATCCTAATAGGAAGGGTGAAAAAGGGTGAAAAATAGGTTGAATGCCTTTAATGAGGCTACTTATATTTCAGAACCTGAAGATATTACAGACCTGAAAATTGGTATTTGGGATCTACTTTAAAAATAAAGAAACATTTTTTTTTTCGTTTTTGGAAAATCCAAATAATGGGGGGTGAAATGGGGGGCGAATTTTTAAAATGAGTGTGTCTACATCTTAAAACTTTAAACGTTTACAGATGTAAAAATTGGTGTTTAGAATCTCCCTTAAAAATAAAGGAACACGTATTCCTTTGTTTTCTCTAAATCCCAATAGGAGGGGTGTAAAAGGGTGAATAATGGGTTGAATGCCTTTAATGAGGATACATATATCCCAGAAACTGAAGATATTACAGAACTGAAAATTTGTAAATGGGATCTCCTTTAAAAATATAGAAACACGTATATTTTTGCTTTTGGAAAATTCAATTAATGGCGGTTAAACAGGAGTGGCAAACTGGGGTGAATTTTTTGAAAGACTATATCTACAGAATATCTGAGAAGCGTAAAATGTTACAGACGTAAATAGTGGGTATTTGGAATCTCCTGTAAGTGTAAAGAAACATAGGTGATTTGTCTTTGGAAACTCCACTTAAGGGGAACTAAAATGGGGTGAAATTTTAAAATGAGAATTTCTACAGTATATCTCAAAAAACTTAACATGTACAGAAGTGAAAAATGGTCATTTTTTATCCTATTAAAAATAAAGAAAAGTGTATTTTTAGTTTTCGGAAATACAACTTGGGTAGTGGGGGGTGGGGGGGTAAATGTGACTGAAAATGGTGTTGAATTCTTTTAATTAGGCTACTGATATCTCAAAAATGAAGATGTTACACACGTGAAATTTTATTTTTGGAATCTGCTTTAAAAGTAAACAAACACGTATTCTCGGAAAATCCAATGAAGGGGATTTGGAGTGTTAAAGGATAGAAAAAATTAATTGACTTAATTGTATGAGAATACATACATCTAATAAAAACTAAAGTTGTTACAGACGTGAAAATTGGTATTTTGATCTCCTTTAAAAACAAAGAAAAGCGCGTTTTGGGGGGGAAACAATCTTGGGGGTGGGGGGAGTGAAAAGGAGTTGAATTCCTTTCATGAGGACACATAAATCAAAAACTAAAGAGGTTAGAGTGGTGATAACTGGTATTTAGAAGATCCTTTACTATTAAAGGAACAAGTATTTTTTGCTTTAATATCACTTTGTGAGGGAGGGGGGGGGGAGTGTGGAAGGAAGTTAAAAACGTGAATTATTTTTAAGGGGATACTTATATCTCAAAACTGAAGGTAATAAACGTGAACATTGGTATTTGGAATATCCTTTAAACATAAAGAAACACGCCTTCTTTTAATTTTTTGGAGGGTGGGGGTAAATAAACTAAACGGCGGTGGGGTGTAAAAGGAGGTGAGACCAATTGATTTTACTGTTCGTAATGTACTTATAAGGAGCCTCCGTTGCTCAGTCGGCAGCGCGCCGGCCTCTCACAGCTGGGTTCCGTGTTTCAAATCCCGGTCACTCCATGTGATATTCGTGCTGGACAAAATGGAGGCGGGACAGGTTTTTCTCCGGATACTCCGGCTTTCATTGTCATCATTCATTCCAGCAACACTGACCAATATTTCATTTCATTTGTCACTCATCGATCATTGCCCCAGAGGGGAGCTTCGGCAGCCGGCACAATTCCTATTGTCGCCGCTAGATGGGGCTTTATTCATTCCATCACTGATCCTGTCGAATGATAGGAAACAGGCTGTAGACTTGCGATGTACTTATTCTGATCATAAACCGATCATGTTTAATCTTTCCTGGGTTCTTTTTCAACAGCCATATTTTCCTTCGGAGAACGTTCTTAGATTAGAGTAGATTCTCCTGGCATATAAAAAAAATTTAAACACATTTGAAATAAACGATAGGAATGAGATTGGCCGTCAAATTGTTCAACTCTATAATAAGGTCAATAATACACGGAGGTATGTCATTCGTATCGCCAGAAATTCCACACACTTGCCTACGCGCAACAATGGTGCTGGTCACATTGTTAGCAATGACAATGGCAGCAGATGTATTTTACAGCCAAGTAGCGGTCTTGCATATTGCTGTGGGGTCCAGAACATCATTAATAATAATAATAATAATAATAATAATAATAATAATAATAATAATAATAATAATAATAATAATACCTAAATTCAATTAATTTCAACCACCCTAATAATAATAATAATAATAATAATAATAATAATAATAATAATAATAATAATAATAATAATAATATCCTGGACCGTCGTCAACATGTGCGGACCGTGCTGGAAACGGGTCCTGGACGGGTAATGACTACGATTGCAGTCCGGCCGCCGGTTTAGTACCGCCAAGGCACCTAAGAGGACACCACGCCGGATCTCCTCAGGGATTTGAACCACATTAAAAATGCTTATAGGAAAGCATGGCTAAGATTTAGGAACCCAACTGACCGGGTGGAATACCTGGACCTAGCCCGGGAAATACGAAATCGATTGCTGGAAAGAAAGATTGAAAAATGGGAGGTACGTTGCCGTAATCCCTCAGTAAACGAGTCAGATCACGAATATCGGCGGGTTGTATATAAAACGATAAGCATTCAATTATAAATTTCAGTATATTACCGTAGCGAAGCACGGGTATCTTGCTAGTAATTAATATACAAATAAAAACTATCCAACAGGGATATGGAAACATTAGATACGATTTTTTCCGACATGAGGGCATTTTACGCCATGTATCTGCGGGTACAGTGAAAACTATAGGCCTATCTACCATTTCTAAAGATGAGAGGAAAGTATTGAAAGGTGTGAAAAATATGAGAGAAAAATATGAAAAACTTTTTTGCTGGGGATTATAAAATAACAAGTACTGGTACACTAAGAAGTGTGAAAAACACCGGACAACAAATATGAAAACTTGTGCACACGGGCTAACAAAAATATCAAAATATTATTGCATATCACACTCTTTCTAAAACAAATACTAGTAGGAGTCTTTTATTTTGGAGCAGTGGGTTATTAAACATTATTTTTCTGGTCACACTCTTAGACGATGAATTGTAGGTTACACTCGACCATCTGCAACCATGAGGAATGACTTTGGCCGCCATTTTGAATTGAACAAAACTTTGACCAATTTGAGTGATCGAGTCAAAACTCAAAGGTGCGAGTTTCAACATTGGCGACCTCTGCACACTTTTGCCAGTCCACTTTCTGGCAAATTTAATTTTGTCTTCATTATTAAGGAATTTTACAACATTTCGCATGATTATGTTCCTAATCCAGATATAGGCCACCATATTGCACAACAAATATTAGCTACACTTCACTGTCCCAGTCAACACAAAATACATTTCTACCTTCTGAACGGAATGCGAAATACAAGCACAAACAGGCTCACTCTGCTATTCAGTAATCTTGCTGCTAACTGCCAAGCAAAACTGAACATTCCGAAGCTAATGGCCTGCTCCCCGAAAGTGCAGCTTATCCTGGGAAGTTCAGGAAGGCCTTTTCCCATAATCACATAACTGTGGCGATGGCTCTTACCTGAGTTGGAAATCACGATTCTTTCAGAAGCGCTGACACTGAGTTAGAATTATTTTATAAGATAATCAGTTATATGGGAAACAACATGGAAAGGAACGTGATTGTAGTGGGAGATCTGAATTTACCAATTGTCAATTGAGAAGCTAATGCAAATGACAGGAAGCATGACCAAGAAGTGGCAAATAAGTTAATATGGGAAGGAGAGCTGATTCAGAAAGTGATGGAACCAACAAGAGGGAAGAATAAATATCCTGGACGTGCTGCTGGTAAAACCAATGAGGCCTATAGAGAAACCGAAGTAATGGATAGTAGTAATGATCACGAAGCAGCTTTTATCACAGTTACAAATAAATGTGATAGAAAGGTAGGTCATAAAATTAGGACTATTAAGCAGTACCATATAGCTGATAAACCAGGCATGAGAGAGTTTAAAAAAAGTAACTATGATTGGTGGAAAACGGTAAATAAGAATGCATGACTCTAGGATGGTTTTAAAGCAATTGTTAAGGAATGTGAAAACAGGTTTGTACCTTTAAAGGTGGTAAGGAATTGTCAAGACTCACCTTATTATAATAGAAAAATACAGACTAAGAAGGAGGTACAGACTGGAAAAAAAATAGAGTTAGAAATGGTTGTGGTAGTAAGGAGAAACTGAACTAGGAAATTGATTCTAGCAAAGAAGTCAGCTAAGGATAACATGTTGGCAAATATAATTGGCAGTCATACAAATTTTAGTGAAAAATGGAAGGGTATGTGTAGGTACTTTAAGGCAGAAACAGGCTCCAAGAAAGACATTTCAGGAATCATTGACGAACAAGGGGAGTGTGTATGGGGAAGTACATGTACATGTACCTTAAGGCAGAAACAGGTTCCAAGAAGGGCATTCCAGGAATCATTAATGAACAAGGGGAGTGTGTATGTGAGGATCTCCAAAAGGCAGAAGTATCCAGTCAGCAGTATGTAAAGATTGTTGGCTACAAGGATAATGTCCAGATAGACTAAAGCTAAAGAAGAGTCAAAATTTAAATATGATATAAATGACATTTACAACAAGATACAAAAGTTAAAAACTAGAAAAGTGGCTGGAATTGATAAGATTTCTGGGGATATACTAAAGACAATGGGTTGGGATATAGTACCATATCTGAAGTACCTACTTATTTGATTATTGTTTGCATGAAGAAGCTATACCAAATGAATGGAGAGTTGCTATAGTAGCCCCTGTGTATAAAGGAAAAGGTGACAGATATAAAGCTGAAAATTACAGGCCGGTAAGTTTCACATGAGTTGCATGTAAGCTTTGGTAAAGCATTCTTTCTGAGTATATTAGACATGTTTGCAAAATTAATAACTCATTTGATAGAAGGCAGTTCGGGTTTCATAAAGGTTATTCAACTGAAGCTCAACTTGTAGGATTCCAGCAAGATATAGCAGATATCTTGGATTCAGGAGGTCAAACGGTCTGTATTGCGATTGACCTGTCTAAAGCATTTGATAGGGTGGATCATGGGAGACTACTGGCAAAAATGAGTGCAATTGGACTTGACAAAAGAGTGACTGAATGGGTTGCTATACTTTGAGAAAATTGATCTCAGAGAATTAGAGTAGGAGAAGCTTTATCTGACACTGTAATAATTAACCCTTAATCGGGCGCGTAGCAGTCTAAACGACCGACCTCTAAAAGTTTTGGTCATGGAATCCGTCTGAAGGTCAGCTATGTCCCCTCCTCCTCCAGACTATCTCCCCCAAGGGGTCATCTAGCCACCTGATAGGGTGGCCCCTCCTCAGACACCCTGTAGACATGAAGGTAGATGTTCGAGTCAGTCTGTGGTCTTTTACACCGTTGCAGCCATTAGTGTAACTTGTGTCTCGGTCATTGTGACCAGTACGCACCCGGCTGTGTTTTACTAGATTCGTTTAATTTTGTGTGTGTATACATCTCAATATGGATCCTGGTGAAGAGGAAAGGATCCGATTATTGATAGAGAGTGTTGAAAAGGAAGAAAGTGAAAGAATAACTGCATTTGTGAAAGACAGAGACAAAGCAGTAGGATGCCTATTGGAAGAAGTTGATGAGGCAGCAGAAGATACTTCCAGACAGCGGCCACAAAGTGATGATGAAGGTGAAACTGACAATCTTCAGGTTACTGACCATGATACAAATAGTGAGCTATCTGGTGATGACAGATGCGGTGCTGGTGTTTCTGAAGTGAATTTGACAGGCAAGGACGGTAAGACAGAATGGCGTGCACACCCAACATTCGCAAGGACTGGTCGTGGACCAGGTCATAATATTATAACACACCTTACAGGGCCTAAAGGCTTAGCCAGGAATGTTAAAACTCCAATTGAAACCTGGGAGCTTTTTTTTCCAGACGATATTGTACAAAAGATTGTCGACTATACCAATATTTGGTTAAAACAATGACAATAATTTTTCATTGTGTTCACATAAAGAAAATAGTGCAAAATTGAACTTGAATATGAACTCAAATATATGTAAAATATTATATAATTCTCTCATATACATGTTTTTCACAAAGGTGGTTGTTATACTGTAAAATTAGTTTTAATCATTTGAAATACTAATATTTCTGAAAAACAGTGTTTTAATTTATGATTACTTATGCCAGAAATATTACAGTGACAATGGATGAAGGGGAGGATAAATATATATCTAGTTCAAACAGCTTCCATTTTACAAACCAGAAAAAATAAATAGCAGAAAGTTATTTTTCAAAGCTTTCAAAATTTATTTGTAAATCAACTCAATTTTCAACAAGTTTTTATTTTTCTAATGCGGTCATTGAGTACGTAAAAATATTTTAAATATTATCTAAATAAAAGTAAACTTATTTGGAACAGTATTAAACTTCAACATTTTTATTAGATTCCAAGGCCGTACAATAAATTATGAAAATAATCACTGCGGTCTAAAAGACCGTGCACGCCCGAGAGTGTTCGTCGGAAGAGCGCGCCCGATTGAGGGTTAAGAGGGGAATTCCTCAATGCATTATTATTGGATATGTGTGTTTTCTTATATATATATAAACGATATGAGTAAAGAACTCATTGGCTGAATGGTCAGCGTACTGGCGTTCATTTCAGTGGATCCTGGGTTCGAGTCTCGGCCGGGTCGGGCATTTTAATTGCTTCTGATTAATTCTTCTGGCCTGGGGACTGGGTGTATGTGTCTGTACTAACACTCCCCTCATCATACTCAGACAACATACAACACTACCAACCACCACAGAAACACGCAATAGCGATTACATCCCTCCATATAGGGTTGGCGTCAGGAAGGACATCCGGCCGTAAAACAGGGCCAATTCCCCATGTGCAATGCAGTTCGCACTCGTGACCTCACAGGTATGGGAAAAAGCGGTATCAAAAGAAGAAGAGAAGATATGAGTAAAGAAGTGGAATCAGAGATAAGGATATTTTGCAGATGATGTTACACTGTATAGAGTAATAAATAGGTTACAAGAGAGTGAGCAACTGCAAAATGACCTCGATAATATTGTGATATGGACAGCAGGGAATGGTATGATGAAAAACGGGGTTAAAAGTCAGGTTGTGAGTTTCACAAACAGGAAAAGTCCTCTCAGTTTTAATTACTGTGTTGATGGGTATCATTGTAAGTACCTAGGTGTTAATATAAGGAAAGATCTTCATTGGTGTGCTCACATAAATGGGGTCGTAAATATAGGGTACAGATCTCTGCACATGGTAGTGTATGGGACCCTCACCAGGATTACTTGATTCAAGAACTGGAAAAAATCCAAAGAAAAGCAGCTCGATTTGTTCTGAGTGATATCCGACAAAAGAGTATTGTTACAAAAATGTATCAAAGTTTGGGCTGGGAAGACTTGGGAGAAAGGAGTCGAGAAGTATGTTCCGAGCTGTCAGTCGAGCGATGGCGTGGATTGACATTAGTAGATTAATAAATTTGAGCGGTGTCTTTTTAAGTAGGAAAGATCACAATATGAAGATAAAGTTGGAATTCAAGAGGACAAATTGGGGTGAATATACATTTATTGGAAGGGGAGTTAGTGATTGGAATAACTTACCAAGGAAGATGTTTAATAAATTTCCAATTTCTTTAAAATCATTTGAGAAAAATCTAGGAAAACAATAGATAGGGAATCTGCCCTAAATGCAGATCAGTATTGATTGTTTGATTGATTCATGACAAATACAGTAACTTTTCAGGTCTAGGAAAAATGTGATCGTTCTAAGCTGGAATAGTGAAAATTCGTGACGCGATAACTGAGCTATTTTTTAAATATATATTTCATACAATGAGAATCGGGACTTCAAATTTATGACGTGCTAAGAGAGAGAACTTGTTAATGAGGAACACTCTAACGATATTTCGCTGTAATGGGTTTTATTGCTTCAGTAACATTTGGTATGGCAGGCCAATACAACAATACAACACGATCAGCTGTTTTCTTTAATTATTCAAGTCATTAATTGTAAATGATTGCCAGTGTACTCTTATGAATATTGTGACAGTTTACCGACAGGTTTTGTGGAATACGATGCCACTTATATGGGACAAAGGAAAGATCTTCAGTGGGGTAATCACATAAATATGATTGTAAATAAACGGTACAGATCTCTGCACATGGTTATGAGGGTGTTTAGGGGTTGTAGTAAGGATGTAAAAGAGAGGGTATATAAGTGTCTGGTAAAACCCCAACTAGAGTATGGTTCCAGTGTATGGGACCCTCACCAGGATTACCTGATTCAAGAACTGGAAAAAATCCAAAGAAAAGCAGCTCAATTTGTTCTGGGTGATTTCTGACAAAAGAGTAACGTTACAAAAATGTTGCAAAGTTTGGGTTGGGAAGAATTGAGAAAGAGAAGAAGAGCTGCTCAACTAAGTGGTATGTGATTGAAATAATAACATTAAGTTATTTATTAGACCACCTGATCAATACAAAATCGTCTTGGATGATTTACATAAATTTGTTAACTAATAGTGGTACATTATTTTTAATTTAAGGTTAAGACTATGGCTGATGATGCCTTCAGGGAAGGCGAAACATGTACCACTATTAGTTAACAAATTTATGTAAATCATCCAAGACGATGTTGTATTGATCAGGTGGTCTAATAAATAACTTAATGTTATTATTTCAATCAAATATCATCAACACGGACCAAAAATGATATTTATTACATGTAAGTGGTATGTTCCGAGCTGTCAGCGGAGAGATGGCGTGGAATGACATTAGTAGACGAAAAAGTTTGAATGGCGTTTATAAAAGTAGGAAAGATCACAATATGAAGATAAAGTTGGAATTCAAGAGGACAAACTGGGGCAAATATTCATTTATAGGAAGGGTAGTTAGGGATTGGAATAACTTACCAAGGGAGACGTTCAATAAACTTCCAATTTCTTTGAAATCATTTAGGAAAATGCTAGGAAAGCAACAGATAGGGAATCTGCCACCTGGGCGACTGCCCTAAATGCAGATCAGTATTGATTGATTGAAGTTATAAAGGCTGTAGCCTTGGTGGTTGATGGGACAAGACTATGCTACGTAGCATATGTCCTCAGACCATCTTATGGGCATACTCAATGTTCAATAAGCATTTTCTGGAGTTCGGCACTTTTGATAGAAGGCCCGGATCAGGACCCAGAAGGTATACATCTCTGAGGGACGACATATTCCTTGTCCTCCAGATTTTGTGGCGCTGTCTCACTACTATGGATCAGGCTGAAAATCGCCTCACAAATGTCCAAGATGTTTATGTAATTGGGAGAACAGTTAGACTATGACTAGAGGAGGCCAATATGAAGTCAAAACATCCTGCATCAGGACCGTAGCTGTTACAAATGCGCAAGGTAACACGGCTGAATTTTGCAAGGCATTATCAGGACTGGACTACAGAACAGTGGAAAGTAAAGCAAAGTTATCTCCATACAGGCCATGAAGGCCCTTGGAGGGGTGAAATGTAAAGGTTGCCTCCAATCCGTAACTTCAGCACTTGGTGGGGTAGAGTGGTTGGCTCTACGCCTGGCCCCAGGAATAAACCCGGTACTCAGTTTTGGTGTAGGTTGAGTGAATCTCAGGGCCATACAGTCTGGCCCCATGGCTAAATGGTTAACGTGCTTATTATATTATTATATTTGCCTTTATCTGTAGTGGCGAAGTTAGGACTCATGGTCCTCTCTTACACTTAACCACACTTCATTAACATTGTACATCTGAGAGCAATATTCATAATCTTATCTTAAAACTACCATTACAAACTAGAAACAAAATATGAAACAAAATAACATAAACTCTATAAATATTCTTAGTCATGTCTTAAACTATCGTTACAAATTAAAAGTTGATTGACACTAAATACCCTAAGCACAGTAAACGTACATTCATACACACATTCACTCTACCAGATTCATTCAGCCTGGCGGCACACATCGAGGAGATGCTCACGGCAAGACAACTTGAAGGAATTTAAGGATTGTATAGCTCTAATGTTGTGGGGGAGAGAATTCCATATTCTAGCTCCATTTGCAACAAAGGAACGGCTGAATGCTGCTGACCTGCTGAGAGGGATAGCAAGTGTACTGCCAGAGCGTGTGTTATGCTGGTGGAAAGAGGATAGGAAATTGAGTTGTGAAGATAAGTAGTATGGGATATTCTCTTTTAATACTCGAAAGATTAATACTGCCACTTGGAGGTTTCTATATTGTTCAAATTTTAGAAGGGAAAGTTGTCGATAATAATGGGTAACATGAACATCATAGCGTAAGGAAAAGATAAATCTAATACACGAGTTCATAGCACGTTGTAATCGGTTTAGTTGTTCTCTCGTGGCATCAATTAGTACTACGTCACAGTAGGAAAATATAGGGAGGATAAGAGTATTTATAAGCCTAATTCTCATGTTTAGTGGCAGCATATTTTGATGATATTTTAGTGGGTGAAGGGACACGTAAACTTTTCTACAGATATTTGTAATGTGCTCTCCCCAGTTAAGATTCTCGTTTATAATTACACCAAGATTTCTTACCGAGTTTTCGTACGGAATAATTTTACCAGATAAAGTTAGTGGAGGAATGTTTTTGTTTTTTGCCGCCCTGATTTGTTTCGTCTGCCCAACAATAATAGCTTTAGATTTTGATGGATTAATTAAAATACAGTTTTCATGAGCGTATGCACAGATATTATTTAAGTCAGAGTTCATATAACCTATTGCTTGATTGATGTCTGAAATTTTGTAACGGTAATAGACCTGCAGATCGTCAGCATACAAGTGGTATTTACAGTGTCTTAGCCGTGTCGATATATCGTTAATATAGATAACAAAGAGAAGTGGTCCAAGTACAGAGCCTTGTGGTACTCCTGAAAATTTCATTACCCATTCGGATGACCTATTCTGAATAATTACACGTTGTTTTCGTTCCGTAAGATATCAGAGAAAGAATTCTAGAGCTGTCTGTCCAAGGTGAAGCGATTTCAATTTAGCAACCAGTACGTCTACATTTACTGTGTCAAAAGCGCTGCTAAAATCAAGAAGTGTTAGTAACGTCACCTGCCTTTCGTCCATAGCGTGTCTCATGTCGTCTGTAACTTTCAGCAGGGCAGTGGCCGTACTGTGTCCCTTTTTGAAACCCGATTGTAAAGGGTCAAGTAGTTTGTATTTATTTAAATAGTCGGTTAATTGCACGTGCACTATGCGTTCAAGAGGCTTGGAGAGAGATGAAAGTATGCAAACAGGTCGATAATCTGTTATAAGTACAGATGAGGAAGTTTTGGGAACAGGATTTATAATGGCATTTTTCCACATTTTTGGAAAGAGGCCACTTGTGAGGCACGTGTTGTATATATGAGTAATGGCAGGAAGAATAATGTCAATGATGTGTTGTATTATGAGTATGGGTATTTCATCAGGTTCTACAGCAGATGATGTAATTGATAATACCTCGCGTTTCACGTCAATCTCTGTGACTTCGCGAAATTCAAAGAATGGCCTATTTGGTGGTGGCTGGTTCAGAAGAGATTTTATAGTCTGTGATATTGTGTGTGTTTCCGGTTTAATTTTTACTTCAGAAAAATTAGCATTCAATCTCTCCAGAGAGATGTCTGGATTACATGGCTGGGGCAAAGCTTTCCCAATTCCAATGGAACGAAGTTGTTTCCAAGTGTTTGACACATTTAAATTTCCAGCCAGGTGATTGTAAAAAGAACATTTCTTATTTCGAATTATTACTTTAATTCTATTCCGAAGTGTCCGATACTGTTCAAGCGCTCTGGAAGAGTGTGTGCGTCTGTAGAGCCGGTGTAACGCATCACGGTGAGACATCATTTGTTTAATGTCATCGGTCAGCCATGGAGAAGGAGGTCGGGAGACTTTGGCCGTACACTTAGGTGTATGTTTATCAAGGAGACCAAGTATAAGTGAACTTAAAGTTTCAACTTTCTTATCGATACCGTTTATATTTTTTACGTCATCCCAAGGACTATTCAAGGCGTCAACTCTCAGATGATCTAAGTTTATATGTTTAATGTCCCTGAATGTGATGTATCTGGACTTATACTTCGGTACTTTGAGCGAGTAAGATAAGTATATTAAGTCATGTGTCGATATGCTAGGGGTAGGAATTTGTCCATGTAATACTATTTTCTGTGGGTTGTTAGTGACCATTAAGTCAATTAGTGTATGTGAAGATGAGGTATGATTTGTCGGTTTTATTGGAAGTATTGTCATGTCACACGTCTGGAAAATACTTAAGAGTTGCTTTGTATCTCCAGGCTGTTCCAGTAAATTAGTATTGAAGTCTCCAAATATTAAAATATGTTCATAAGCAGGTGATAGTCTCTGCAGGGTGTCTTCAATGTCTGAGAGGTGACCTACCCGTAGTGGCCGATAAACAACTCCTATTAGGGCTTTAACTGTTGTCACAGTTATCTCGGTAAAAATGAACTCAGGTCTCGGGTCAGGACAGTGGGCAGATGTGCATACGATTTTACATTTAATATCATCTCTACAGTACAAGGCTACTCCTCCATCTCTTTTATCTATTCGGTCATGCCTGTAAATATTATAGCCCGTTATGTGTACCGTACTACTAGGGATAGTTGCGCGTAACCAGCTTTCACTGATACAAGCTACGTGTACATTACTGTTTTCAAGGAGAGCTGTTAGCTCCTCATGGTGAGCAGGTAGGGATTGAGAATTTAAATGAATGCAGTTCAATGAACGTGCGTTGGCCTGAAATACTTTCGCTAATGAGCCTTGGCAGCGGGGTGTCTCCGTTCTCGGATAGGAGAGGTTAGGGGTAGCGGGACAGTCAGGTCCACAGCTGGTAGTGGTTATAAGAGTACTCATCACACAAAGCAGAATACCAAGAAGAATACATGCTTCTTACCTGCGTATTTCCTCTGATATCGCGCCGGCTTTTCATGCACTCAATCACATACACACTCAATAATAAAACACTATAATACAAACTTAAACTAATCCACATTGTCGTTACTTCACACTGTTTCACCCCCTAGCTGCTTGAATAACATTGTTAAGGTCAGCTCGTGTGGTCACTTGAATTTTCTTCCCATCAGAGCTTAGAATAATGATACGTCCATCCTTAGTCCATACAGATTTCTGACCGAAGTGGTCACGCGCGGCGTTTAGTATGTCCTTTCTCGTTGCTGTTAGCGATTCTGTTATCAGCATACCCGATCCCTTCAGCGATTTCTTTGCTCACCAGGTACGGTCACGTTCGTGATATCGCGTGAACTTTATTATGATGGGCCTCTTCCCTCCCGTCACTACCTCAGCTGTTGTTCTCCTTGGTTTCCCAATCCTGTGACAGCAATCTAAATTGTCCAATGTCAAGTCTATTCCTAGGTGGGATTTCACAACACCGAACACCTTGTCATAGACATCCTCGTTCGGAGCTTCTGCCACCGCGTGGAGTAATAGGCAGTTTCTCCTGCTGTACTGCTCTGCTTCGTCGATTAGGTCGTCCTGTTTGGAGATCTGGTTGTGCATTTGGGTAAGTTCGGACTTCACCTCCTTGAGCTCCTCGGTGACAGCAGCTCTGAAAGACTGGAACTCAAGGGCGAGTGCGTCTAGGGAAACATCGTCGGGGTTGGTAGCACTGCTGTTGGCGGCGCGCGTTGCTTTCTCGAAGCGAGCTTGGATGTCGTTTAGCTTTTCTTCGAATGAAGAAATCTGCTTGTTTAATGACTTTAGAGACATTGTGAATGAATGTATGTAGCCACTGAGTGTTGTTTAGTTATGAAACTTGACCTAGTACACACGAATTGCAGTTAAACTTGCTGATTTGCTAGGTGGTTTACAGAGCTCTCTCACATGCACTTCTTCACTGCCGCCATAGTTAGCTTAAGGTCCCAGGTTCGATTCCTGTCTGGGTCGGGGATTTTAACCTTCATTGGTTAATTCCAGTAGCTCAGGGGCTGGGTGTTTGTGCTGTCCTCAACATCCCTGCAACTCACACACCACACATAACACTATCCTTCACCACAATAATATGTAGTTACCTACACATGGCAGATGCTGCTCACCCTCATCAGAGGGTCTGCCTTACAAGGGCTGCACTCGACTAGAAATAGCCACACAAAATAATATTAGGGACATACAGAACAGTGGAGCAAGGTTCTTTTCTCAGATGAAAGGAGATGCAGCCTCTGGTCTCAAGACAGCCATGAAACAGTCTGGAGGAGACAGGATTAGAAGTATTCACTTGCTTGTTTCTTCTCAACCGGGCAAGTTAGCCATGCGATTAGGGGTGCGCAGCTGTGAGCTTGCATCTGGAAGATAGTGGGTTCGAACCCCACTGTTGGCAGCCCTGAAGATGGTTATCCGTGTTTTCCCATCTTCATACCAGGCAAATGCTGGGGCTGTATCTTAAATAAGGCCACGGCCGCTTCTCTTCCAGTCCTAGCCCTTTCCTATCCCGTCGTCACCATAAGACCTATCTGTGTCGGTGTGACGTAAAGCAAGTAGCAAAAAAAAAAGTTTCTTCTCAAGGGTGCCATTTGGAGGAAGTTACATAAGGGTATGGTGCTGCATAAATACACGTTCGCACTCAACTTGTGTTCATCGATGGTAGGGTGCTAAATACCCAGAGGTACCGGTACATCCATGAGGTTCTCAGTGAACATATATTCATTTTTTTTTTTCCATTGATCAGCAAAAACTTCACATTCATACATGACAATACATTACCTTATGCCACAGGATGCATTAAGCAGTACCTTCATGACGTCAGGATACACACTGTGGTCTGGCTAGCATGTAGTCCAGTCTTTAACCCACTCTGCTACAATGATCGGTACAGCCGTCAAGAGTTCCATATTCATTAACATGCAATGACGAGTACAACTGTCCTTGTGTACTCAAGTCGGAAATACATCTGTCTGATTACCGTTTTCTTTCGATTGTGATGTTGTACTTTAGAATTACGTTCCTAGATAGTTCTAGCGTGTTTACATGCCAGTGTTATTATCCGAAGGCTATTTTGTCAATGTTTATTTTTCTTCTAAAGTTGGTCATCTTGCTCATGAAATGAATGCTACCACGGAGCAAGATGTCGTGTAAACATTGCGAGGAGGAAGAGAAAAGAATTCTGCAATTTCCGCTTGGTAGTGGTGATGAACATATCTCAGAATTATCTGATAGTAGTTTTAGCAGTGATAGTGCGTCTGAGAACTGTGACTCCACTCGTGAAATTGATAGTGAGGATGAAGATAACTTTGTACATAACTTCACTGCATCTAACAATTGAAAATGGAGTTTGGCCAGTAATTTTCCGAAAGGCAATGCGTGTGCAGTTGTTCGGGAGTTAAATACTGTAGTCAGGAGGCGTCTGGTTCATAATGCTACAGAATATGAGTTTGTGAGTCAGTTCTTTAGTGACACTTTTGGGGGGGGGGGAATTTACAAGGAAACCAAATAAATAAAAAATAATAAATAAAATAAAAAATAACAAATAAGTAAATAAAATTCTGGAAGATGTCACCCTTCCTGATTATGCCACTATCAAGGTAGCACACCAATGAGACTACAGGGAAGGCACTGGGGTCATTTTCCTGAAATGATTGCTCCTACAGCAAGTAAATCAGCCACATCAAGGAGATGTAAAGTCTGTTTTGAGCGTGGAATCCAGAAGGAATCTTGCTTCGAGTGCAACAAGTGCAAAGTTGCCCTCCACGTGGATGGATGTTTCAAGGTGTACCGTATCTCAAAAGACTTCAGTTAATTGTAATAAGTTAAACTCTAACCCAGAATGTTGTTAGTTTGATGCAACCATTTTAGCATCCATAACATAAAATGTAGAAAAAATAATCGTATTCCAAGGTACATTTCTCTAGGAAAATATTTGCATGGCAATGGGTTAATCCCATTGCACACATGTGGGAAATGCTTGTTCGGAGACTTCGGAGTCGTGACATTGAGATCCTGCAAAAACTGAGGGAAATTTAAGTTATTTCAAAGCACTTAGAAATTTATCACACTTGTCCCTTGATAAATTACCATATCTCCTCATGTATTAGAATCCTCTTCTTGTTTCTTTTTCACTTTTACAGCTGCAAAAAGTACGGGGGTCCAATATGAGATAGCCTCACATTTGAGAATTAGTTAGTGTCAACACGGGTATGGAAACATTGAAATTACTCAATTGTTGTAGTATAATTTATTAGGTGTATTTTTGTGTAAAACTGTAAATATGATCGCATTGCTTTTATCAGATTTTAAAGCTGCTTATCAAAAAATTTCCTACTGTATTTTGGCCTGACTTATGAGATATTTTCTATTCTTCTGTTTTGAGCAGACAGAACATGCTTAGATAGATTGTTCTTATTTTTAATAATAGGGATGTGGATGGGAAAATGTGCCCAGCTTCTAGCTCTTAGCTGAAGAAGGGTTGCACTAGGCAAAGGCTTTCCCCTGACCTTGTAATCAGGTAGCTCTACAGTCACATAGAATTCTCTGTAGTTTAGTTTCCTGCACTAACTGTGAGAAATTGCAGTATACTACGAAGTAATGTCCATAAGATAGAAAAATATTTGTCTATACCCTTGGTCTGTTCATCTCATGATGGGGAAAATGGCAGTGTTCTGATCCTATAAATCTACTCCTTTCATCCCATCTTGGTACTCAAGGGCCAGTTCTGGTTTAACAACTTCTTCCCTTGACAGTGTCCTGCACTTTCTCCTGTGTTTTCCTGTTGGTGTAATATTTGCTGCATCATATTTCAAAGAATGAAAATGAATATTTTGGTTATCCTTCTATTTGAGGCACAAACTGTTGTTGGATGACCATGTTTGACATTAATTTCTTTCCAGTCCTTTAGATAAAATATCATGTGGCATGTTTTTTCTTTTTTTTTTTTCTGTTGGACCTGACAGTGCCTACAATATTTGTTACCTTTTCAGTAATGCTTTTCAATGGTCTGGTGACATGTCCCATTTGTCAATGTATAAGGTGTGACCCTTGTTGAACAAAGGTTCATACATGTGCATAACAACAGTAGTGCTAGGAGCCAAGGAAGGGTCAATCATGTCATTTCCTGTATATAAGCTAAAGGTGTTGTAGTAGCCTGTATTTGCATCACAAATTTTGTATATCTTTATACCAAATCTAGCCCTCTTAACTGCGATTACATTGCGTGCATGGCAACCTATCATGAAATTTCATGAGGGATTCGTCTAAAGCAATGTTTTCTGGCAGTTCAAATAACAAAGAAAATTTGTCCAAGAAATGCCTGATTTTCCTCAGTTTGTCAGTAGCATTGCCTGAATCATTGTCATCAGTGAAGTAGAGGAAATAATAATTATAATTTCATGTGGCTATTTCTAGCTGGGTGCAGCCCTTGTAAGGCAGACCCTCCAATGTGGGTGGGCAGCATCTGCCATGTGTAGGTAACTGCGTGTTATTGCGGTGGAGGATAGTGTTATGTGTGGTGTGTGAGATGCAGGGATATTGGGGACAGCACAAACACCTAGGCCTCGAGCCAAGGGAATTAAGCATTTAAGGTTAACATATCTGACTCGGCCAGGAATCGAACCTGGAACCCTCCGGACCTAAGGCCAGCACGCTAGACATTTAAGGATAAAATCTCTGACCCGGCCGGGAATCAAACCTGGAACCGTCCAGACCTAAGGCCAGCACGCTAGACATTTAGCCATGGAGTCGGACAGTGGAGGAAATGAGAAATGAGGAGGAATCTTTCCCTGCTCATTGTTTCTGAAAAATGGGAGTTTCAATTCATCTGTCCATATTCCAGTACAACTGGAGATGCAGTTTCCAAACCTGGAACATCAGGATACACCATACAAAGTGCACTTTTACTTTGTCCTAAATTGTGTCACATTATTTCTCATTATCAGTTCACTTTATTTTGCTATCCTCATCTGCAAGATGCTTCTGAACATAATTATTTGTCTGTGTAGCAATTACAGAAAATAACAGGTTCATACAATATAAAAAGTTGGAGACCACTAATGGAATTGTGGCTGAATATTTCTGGAATAAATAATCAGAAACACCTCTGTTTGCTTTGGAAGGGGTGAATGACAGGATTATTATCTCCACTTATCCACATCCAAGTCATCCTGTTTTAAACATTTTGGTTGTGGATGCCTGGTGCAAAATTTATGCTCATCATCACTCTCTAAATCATCAGTGATATCTATATGTTCTGAATCATTGACACCATTTATACTCAACTCTTCCTCATACACATTATCATCTTCTAATTCCTGAAGATATTCACTTACACTATCCTGCAAATCACTAATTTCACTATCTCTTTGTAATGTGTGTGCTGCTGAGTGCCATAATGGCTGCTGGCTTGAAAGGAATTTGCAATAGTTTGCAGTTACCTTGTGTATGTGCTGTCAAGGTCAAACTTGAGGAAACTTAGAAATACATTCGCCCCAGTTATGTCGTATATGGAAACGTTAACCTAAGAGCCATTTGTTACAAACTGGGTGCACTATAAGAAGATATGTGAGGTCAGCAATGTGCAAGCCCACCTTTCCATTAGAATTGTAGGCCACATAAGTACAATCTGAGTTCATTGGATTAATGTGATTACCCTAAGGAAGATGTTTCCTTATATTAACATCTGGGAATTTACAGTGATACCTGTGAGTTACTTTCACCCCGTCAACACAGTAATTAAAACTGAGAGGACTTTTCCTCTTGGTGAAACTTACAACCAGACTTTTCATCCTCAAACAGAATTATCTGTGATTCCAGTTCATTACATATCATTTACATACATAAGGAAACATAAAGGTCCAGTAGTACTGCCTTGCAGGAACCTCTCTTTAATCATTACAGGATCATATAGTGCTTAACCTACTTTAATTCTCTGATTTCTATTTTCTACAAATTTAGCCACCTATTCACTTTTTTGTCTAGTCCAGTAACCCTTGCTTTTGTCAGCAGAGTTCTACTCTATCAAAAGCCTGGGTAAGGTCAGTCAATTTGACCTCCTGCTATATTTTTCTGGAATACAGCAAGTTGATTGTTGGAAACACCTGGTTTAGGAAGAAGAACAGTCAGAAGATTACAAGGTATGGCTGGGGAGACAGACGGACAAAGACCACGATTGATTATATAATCATAGAGAAAGAACACCGGAAGAACCTTGTAGATGTAACAGCCATGCCTGAAGAAGCCTTTGATGGAGATCATAGAGTTGTGATAGGAAAACTGAAAGTTGGAAAGATTGAAAAACCCCAATTAAGAAGAGAGAAAAGAATTAAAGTATGGAAGTTGAAGGAGAAAAGCATACAAGAAGAATTTCAAAGGGAAATAATACCCTTGGTACCCAGGACAGAGGTGGGGAATGTTGAAGAGGAATGGAAAAGATTTAAGGAAGCACTGGTTGGATGTGCAGAAAAGGTGTGTGGTAGAACATCAGGAAATGTGAAAGACAAAGAAACGCACTGGTGGAATGATAGGGTAAAGATTAAAGTGAAGGAAAAGAAAATGGCATGGAAAGCATGGAAAACATCTAAGACTGAAGAAAGTAGAAGAAAATATGTGGAGGCAAAGAATTTGGCCAAGAAAGTAGTGGAGGAAGAAAAGAGGAAAAGCTGGGCCTTATTCACACAGACATTGAGAGATGATATGCAGGGCAGCAAGAAATCACTGTATGGTATCTTAAGAAACAAAAAGAGAGATCAAGTAAACACCAGATTTGTGAAGGATGAAGGTGGCATAATTTTAACAAAGCCAGAAGAAATAAGAAATAGATGGAGAGAATATTTTCAGAAGCTGCTGAACATAAGAACGGATGACAGTCATTCAATGGACGACCAGGAAAGGCAATTAGTTGACGAAGAAATGGATAAAGAAATTACAATGAATGAAATTGAAATGGCAGTAAGAAAGATGAAGAATGGAAAAACTGCTGGAATAGATGAAATTTCAGGGGAGATGATAAAGGCAGCTGGAGCTGTAGGCCTGCAGTGGACATATTGGGTTCTCAGGAATGTCTGGGAGAATAAGGAGGTCTCTGAGGATTGGCAAAAAGGAATAATCATCCCAATTTTCAAGAAAGGTGATATGAAAGTTTTGAAGAACTACAGGGGAATTACTCTAATATCCCATGTTGCTAAGATAATGGAAAGGATACTGGAAAGTAGAATAAGGTTGAGGGTTGAGAAGCAGATACAGGAAAATCAGTTTGGTTTCAGAAGTGGAAGGTCAACAATAGAGCCCATTTTCATTATGAGACAAGTAATGGAAAAGCATTGGGAGTACGGGAATGATATGGTGATGACATTCATTGATATTGAAAAGGCATATGACAGTGTCCCTAGGACGAAAGTTTGGGACAGTCTGGTGCAAAAAGGAATTGGACAGGGATTAGTAAAAATGATCATGGCATTGTATAAGGAATGTTGTAGTTGCGTGCAAACACAAGTTGGCAGGACAAGTTGGTTCAAAATCACTAGCGGGCTGAGACAGGGAAGTGTTCTATCACCAATCCTGTTTACAATAGTAATGGATGACATCATGAGCACGGCAAAAGCAGCATATGGAGGAAGAGAAATGAACATGATGTTATTTGCAGATGATATTGTGATTTGGGGAGAAGACGACAGGAAGGTTCAAGAACAGTTGAATGTGGTGAATGGGAAGATTGAAGAATGTGGATTGAAAATAAGTGTAGAAAAGAGTAAAACTCTTGTTATGACTAGAGGGGAGAAAGAAGGGAAAGGTCAGATTAGACTTGCAGACAAGCCCTTGGAAGTAGTGGAAACGTTTAAATACCTGGGGAGTGAATTAATGGAGAATGCTCGACTGGATGCTGAGATTAGTAAAAGGATTCAAGCTGGAAGTTGTTTCTATCATAGTGTAAGAAATATGTTATGGGACAAAGATGTGCCAATGGAAGCAAAGGATACTATGTACAAGATGTATTACGTACCCATAAAAACTTATGGAGCAGAAAGTTGGACAATGACAAAGAAGGATGAGAGTCGAATACAGGCAGCCGAAATGAAATTCTTGAGGAGTATGATACAGAAGAGTAGAAGAGACAAAATAAGGAATGAGAAAATCCGGGAAGAAATTGGAGTGGAAAAAATGAATGATAGAATAGAGAAGAGCCGACTAAGATGGTTTGGGCACATAAAGCGAATGAGCGACGAAAGAATGCCAAAAAAGGTGATGGAAATGCAAATCCAAGGAAGGAGAGGCCGTGGACGACCACGATTGAGATGGAAGGATACCATCCAACGCAGCATTATAGAAAGAAACCTGGACTGGGACACAGTGTTGGAGGAGGAGTGGTGGAAAGACCGAAGAAAGTGGAGAGGAACCATATTTGCCCCTACCTGGCTACAGCTGGATAAAGGGAAATTATGATGATGATGATGATGATGATGACAGCAAGTTGAGCTTCACTGGAACAACCTCTCCAAAACCCAAACTGCCTTCTACCAAACCAATTAGTAATTCCTATTGAATACTGGGGCTACCATAGCAATTGTGCTTTATTAATAGATTTATAATTTCCAATAATTGACCAATTATATTGTAATCATTTATTTTAACTGTGACAAAAACAGCTTCATGAACACTTGAGCCATTTATCACTTCAGTTCCTCTATAGAGCACATCTGATTTCATCAATACCACATCTAGAACATTTTTCTTTCTAGTTGGTTCTTTCTGGCTGGTTCTAGTTGATTTAGCTGTCCTTCCCATATTAACTTATTTACCATTTCTTGATTACGCTTCCTGACATTTGCATTAGGTTCCCAGTTAAACATTTTCTATACCATTCCCCACATGGCTGATTATCTTACCAAGTAATTCCACGTCAGTGTCAGTGCGACCCGTTCCAGGTCTATACACCCCAAAATTATCGAATTGCCTGTATCTTTAGAGATGAGCCTTACACTTAGTATTTCATGTTTCTCATTCTTAACTTTATTGTAGCTCACAAATTCTTCTTTTACCATTGTGGATACCCCACTTCCTACCATTCCTGTTCTGTTCCTATCATGAACACTGCAGTTCTATGAAATATTTCTGCATCCATAAATATCATTTCTCAGCCTTGATCTAATCCCTATTACAATATCTGGTAAATGTATATCTTTTAAATAAGTTATTTCTATTCGTCTCCCTATATTGTCTAACCCATCTACTGGAGAGCGTAACTTAAGTTGATCAAGGAAGTAATCAGCTAGGTGGGGAGAGTGACTTCGGCTCCTTTTTATCTTTTCTTCAAGTCTCAGCCTAGACTGAGTTGTGAAACTGACTTGAATGCTTTAATGTTTTATTGGAGTGGGAGGTATGTATTACAATATCTCTGTGAAAAAGAGTTATTTATTATGGCAAGGAGTGAATGTGAATTTAGATGCATTGCAATTCCATTAAATGCCTCAAGAGAGTACCTTTTAGACATAATAATATCTTCTAAACAATATCAGGTAGAAGAATTATATGATGGCAGCTTACGCTCCCTTGTACATGAATTATTGGAGTTAAGTGATGAGGGCGATGACTTCAGTGATGTCCATTTAGATAGTGAAGATAATTTGTTCCTTGGAGGAGTTACACAAGTGGTGCAGATAAGTATTCTGGTGCTATCACAGTGAATGATCAGGGGATCAAAGGTGATACTTCGAGTGAAGCCAGTGCTGATGTAGAGAGAGGCAGACAGTGATATGTCAGAAACTATTATGTGAGTAGAAAATGGGCAGAAAAGGAGTAGATTTCTGGCAAAATTCATTCCTGGAATAAAGGGACAGTTCTTGGATACAAAGGCTCCAGAGGATATTTATGAACTGTTTGTGGACAATACTATCTGTCAGTATGTGACTGATCAAAGTAATATTTATGCTCAACAGAAAATCCATGGAAACACAGTGATAAGCAAAATGAAATAAAGGAGCAGGAAAAAAGATTGGATTCCTACAAATAAGAATGGAATTAAAATTTGAATTCACCAAGCTAGTTGGCCATACAATTTGGGGCACACAGCCATAAGCTAGCATTCAGAAGATAGTGGGTTCGACCCCACTGTTGGCAGCCCTGAAGGTGGTTTCCTGTGGTTTCCTATTTTCACACCAGGCAAATTCTGGGGCTGTACCTTAATCAAGGCTACGATCGACACCTTCCCACCCCTAGCCCTTTCCTATCCCATCATTGCCATAAGAATTATCTGTGTCAGAGGGATGTAAAGCCAATTGTTAAAAGAAAAAGTAATAATAATAAATTTTAATGCAGACTTTTGCTTTTTGAAGCTATTACCACAAACCTACGATGAGGCATTATTTCTCTTCTAAAAAGGTCACTAGCCATGCCCATATTTTACAAGATCATCTTGGAAAGGAAGTTTTGCCTTCTCTTGAAACTTCTCCATTTTTCTGACAATAAGGCATAAATGGGCAGATACCTCTAAAACTGAAAATGTTTCTGGAGGCTTACATCCTGGATGACCAGCTATCCAAATAACGAAAGCCTTCTTCTATGGAAAGGTCATCTTGGTTGAAAAGTCTACATTCCAAACAAAAGGTCCCACTCATTCTTGTTAGTAGTCTCCCATGATCCACCTTATTAAATTACTTAGATAAGTTAGTTGCGATACCGTCCATTTGACCTCCTGAATCTAAGATATCTGCTATATCTTTCTGGAATCCTACAAGTTGAGCTTCAGTGGAATAACCTTACCTACACCCAAACTGCCTTCTATCAAACCATTTATTAATTTTGCAAACATACATAATATAATCAGAAAGAATGCTTTCCCAAATCTTACTGTACATGCAACACATGTCAGACTTACTGGCCTGTAATTTTTTGCTTTAAGTTTATCCCTCTTGCCTTTAACACAGGGGCTACTATAACAACTCTCCATTCACTTTGTATGGCTCCTTCATGCAAACAGTAATCAAATAAGTACTTCAGACATGGTACAATATCCCAACCCATTGTCTTTAGCATATCCCCAGAAATCTTGTCAATTCCAGCTGCTTTTCTAGTTTTCAACTTTTGGATCTTATTGTAAATTTCTTTGTTACTGTAGGTAAATGATCAGTATTAGTCACCTCCTCTATCTGGACATTACATTTGTAACCAGTAATATTTACGTACTGCTGACAGAAAACTTCCAGATTCGGTAGATCCTCGCATACACACTCCCCTTGCTCATTAATGAATCCTGGAATGTCCTTCTTGGATCCTGTTTCTGCCTTAAAGTACCTATACATACCCTTCCATTTTTCACTAAAATTTGTATGACTGCCAATTATGCTTGCCATCATGTTATCCTTAGTTGACTTCTTCACTAGATTCAATTTCCTAGTAAGTTCTTTCAATTACTGCTTACTTCCTCAACCATTTCTAACTCTATTTCTTTCCAACCATCACTTCCTTCTTAGTCTCTTTTCTTCTCTGTAAGAATATAGCAGGTCTTTACCATTCTGTACTGCCTTTAAAGGTAAATACCTGCTTTCACATTCCTCAACAATTGCTTTAAATCCATCCCACAGTCTATTAACAGTTTTATTTACCATTTTCCAGCGATCATAATTACTTCTTTTATCTCCCTCATATCTGTCTTTTCAGCAAAATGGTACTGCCTTATAGTCTTACTTTTATGACCTTCATTTCCATCACATTTATTTTTTAACTACGAAAAAACAGCTTTGTTATTACTAACGCAATCTATTACTTCAGTTTCTCTGTAGAGCTCATCTGGTCTTACCAGCACCATGTCCAGAATATTCTTCCCTCTAGTTCGTTTCCATCAATTTCTCTTTCAGCTGTCTTTCCCAGATTAACTCATTTTTTCCATTTGTTGGCCATGCTTCCTTTTGTATGCATTACCTCCCAAATTGACATTTGGTAAATTGAGAGCATCTGCAACAATCATGTTCCTTTCTGTATCGTTTTCCACATAGCTGATTGATTATCTTATCAAATAATTCTGAATCAGCACCTGCACCACCCTTTCCATAAAAATCAAGTTACTTATTATCTTTAGAGATGAGCCTTACACCTTGCATTTACAAGAAAATAGACATTTGGATGTTAATCTATATTAAATTTTGAACCATAATAGCCATTTAGCGCCTTGAGAATAAGAAAATAGGAATTCAAATATCATAATGGAAAAGGAATAATAAAAGCAGGCAAGCTTACATTTTGATATGATTCTAAATCTTGTGATCATGTCACAGGACCAATAATTTTATGTGGAATCCAAACCAAGGAGACGTGATTGTCCGTTTTGATAATCTCACATGATCCTGCTTTCGGGAGAAGGTAGGTCGGGGTTCACCATTGGCATCCTTAAAAATGATTTTTCGTTGTTCCCCTTTTCACACCATGTACCATAATTAAGACCACAGTCACTACCATTCCAGTACTGGCCCTTTCCTTACCCATTGTTGACAAAACCTGCAGTTGTTAGCACGCCGTTAAACATGTAGCAAAAATAATCTTGCATGCACTGAAGTCTGTGGTCACTTTGGTGAGACGTTAGAATGCTAGGAATAAGCTCTTCTTCCCTAGAAACAAGAAATATCACACAGCCGTCACAAGGAAAGAAAGAAAAGGGAGATGCTGCAAGGTATGGGACATTGTGGGTAGCCTATCTTATATAGCCTATTATGTTATAAAAAGGGCAGCATTTTGAAATTTTGCTTGGTTAAGGGGGCATCACAACAAGGTGTTTTCTAAAACTCAAGTCTATTCGTGATCATAAAATTAAACTGACACATGCCGAGGTACTACAGTAATTGACCACCTTGTGGTGTAGTAGTTAGCATTAGTGGCTAGTTGCCCTGTCAGTCACAGTACTTACTTTGCTACAAACCAATTTAGCAGCCCCGGCTTAAAACCACACCATCATTGACCATATCCTTGCAACCGCCACCAATAGGTACGCTATTGGAAAAATACAATTTTTTCAAGTAACCTTTTGATTTATATATGTTTATTATGATTATGCAAAACCAAGGGCAAAGAAAATAATGCTAATAAGTAGTAGAAAACAACATTGTCTTAGAAAATAGTGCCTTTGCCATATTAAAATAGGTAGATAATTTCCACTTTTTACTTGCCATTTTATGAGCTACAATGTGGCAGTGGTAATGTAATGGTAATATACAGGTAATGGTATCACAAAAACTCAAAATACAGACAGGTACACTTAAATGTGTGTATTTTCTTACAAATGGCAGAACCAGAATCATGGTGCACAGCTAATTATGATGCTAGCTTGGTATGTCTCTTAGTTTGGAGCAGTATTTCTCCCATCATTCACTATGTTTTGTCACTAAGGGATGGGGCATTGAACATTAGGTTTCTCTCTCTCTCTCTCTCTCTCTCTCTCTCTCACATCCCTTCTCCTCAAGGTCAAGTTATTGGTGCTTTTAACTAAAGAGGGGACTCTTGCCATTTATGCAGAACTTGTGACAATTCTACCTATTGTCATTACCTATGTAAATTGTGCATTCATTACAATTCACAATGGTTAATTGTATATTATCTTATCACCCTGGACACTGATGCTCTCTTTCACTTCTTTCAAATTTTCCCCATGCCCCACCTCCCTTCACTGTAGATCTGCCTCTGCAGGACAGGCAACTAAATAGTCACAGAATTTTGCTCAAAGTTTAAGCTGAGATAGTATTATTAAATCTTTGATTCTGCTCTTATTTGTGAGTCATTTAAATACATATCACTTTTATCATGACCATTTGACTATCATTATTGTTTATATCTAACAGATATTCTTCATGTGTCCATTTGTATAGGAACATCATGGAGTTCCGAAAAGCCCATAAGGATGCATTTTTAAAAAAATACAATATCAAAATGGGTTTTATGTCTGCTTTCGTGAAAGCCTCTGCATATGCTCTACAAGACCAACCAGTTGTGAATGCTGTAATTGCTGACAGTGACATTATTTATAGAGATTACATTGATATTTCTGTTGCTGTGGCTACCTCAAAGGTATGTAAATAAAATGAACTTTCATTATAGTTTCATTGTACATGTAAATCACTTACTCACTCAACATCTAACACTGATAAACCCATTGTTTTGTTCCTTAAAGGAAATACTATATAACTTCTGCTCATCTAAATGAAGATGACAGTGTATGAAGATGTGTGGAGATTGTCTTTGTCCTTTAGTGTTTTCATGTTTGTCCTTGTCTCCTATTTCTGTTGCTCCCTCTTTCCACATGACCTGCCATTATGCATTCCTTTCTTGTTCCCATTTCTCTCTATATGACCTGCTTTGACTCTTGTTTGTTCCTTTCCAATTATACTATCTTGTTGGGATCCTTTTCTCCTTTTGTGTTTGTCCTGTTTTCCTCATCTTTTATCACCTGTATTTGTCTATGTTTCAGAGCCTCCATGGCTCAGGTGGCAGCACACTGGTGTCTCAATGCTGGTTTCTATGGTTTAAATCCCAATCATTCTGTGTGAGATTTGTGCTAGACCAAATGGAGGCAGAAAAGGGTTTTTCTCAGGGTACTCCCGTTTTCCCTGTCCTTGCCGCTAAATAGGGGTTTCATTCATTGCATTCCTGACCCAGTCAAATGACTAGAAACAGGCTGTGGATTTTCATTTGTCTTTGTTTTACGTTTCTTCTCTTGTCCTACACTTCTCACATGAAGACTGAAGATCTGTTAAGATGGCCCCTCAGTGAGTGTTGGAAGCCCATCCTCCTGATGAACCTGGGAAACAGAAATGAACTTGTTGGGGGCTGAGTAGAGATCGATGTTGAAGAACTGGGACAGATGAGGAGAGAGCCTGTCTATTTGAAGATGACTATATGAAGATGTGGAGATTGTCATTATTGTTTTGTGTTTTCATATTTGTCCTTGTCTCCCATTTCTGTTGCTCCCTCTTTTCATATTGACCTGCCATTGTATTCATTCTATTATATATTCCTTTCTTGTTCCCCTCTCTCTCTATATGACTTGATTTAACACTTGTTCCTTCCCCATACTTGCACTCAATTAACATTCAATTTACCGGGCGAGTTGGCCGTGCGCATAGAGGCGCGCGGCTGTGAGCTTGCATCTGGGAGATAGTAGGTTCGAGTCCCACTATAGGCAGCCCTGAAGATGGTTTTCCGTGGTTTCCCATTTTCACACCAGGCAAATGCTGGGGCTGTACCTTAATTAAGGCTACGGCCACTTCCTTCCAACTCCTAGGCCTTTCCTATCCCATCATCGCCATAAGACCTATCTGTGTCGGTGCAACGTAAAGCCCCTAGCAAAAAAAACAAAAAAAACCATTCAATTACTACTTCTCATATTTTGTATAAATATCATTTATAAATTTCAGTTATGTTTAATTATTTTTGACCCATTATTTCTGTTTTGAAATTGTTCTTCTGATTTTGAAGTTTCATGGTAGTAAGACTTCTCCATAGCTCTGATCACTCAGATTTGCAACCACAGACGGACTTGCAAACAACACAGTAACTGCCCTCCCATTACATGATCACCTGCTCCTACAGTACTTATATTGTTGTGTGTTTAACTTTCATCATCTTCAGTACGCTACATACATTCTCATCTTTTTCTGCTCTGAGAGACTCCAAGATTATACACCAGTTCATTTTAAAGTACATAGCAGATCCAGGCCTTATTATTAGAGAGTCCTACTTTCCACCTTATTCTATCTTTTCATCAGGTGACCATGTATCAAGTCTCAGATGATGCACATGGGGTTTTCTTTATGAAAAATCACGTCTGTGTGGTTTGAATTTGATGCAGTTGTATGGAACAGCAAGCTTGCTTGCTTGTTTCCATCTTTCCTTCCATCATTAACCTAACTCCCTCCATCTACCTATCATCTAGAATATACTTGTCAGTCCATTACATCACTCTGCACAATACTCTGACTGATAAAGACGTAATGTTGAAATCTTTAATTTATTTTATCATAATCTACTATGTGTTTATTCTTCATAGGTGAACCACCCTTCTGCTGCCCATTTTCCTTGTTTTACTTGATTTATAGTAATGCTATAACAGGAAAGGCATATGAAGGGTCATGATATTAAGATAAAATTGGAATTCAGGAGGAAAAATTGGGGAAATACTCATTTATAGGAAGAGGAATTAGAGATTGGAATAATTTACCAAGGGAGATGGTTGATAGATTTCAAAGTTATTTGAAATAACTTGAGGAAAAACTAGATTAAAAACTGATAGTGAACCTGCAGCTGAGATGACAGCTCTAAATGCATATTTGTAGTGGTGATTGATTAATTAACTATATAACTTCTGCTCATCTACATGAAGATGACAGGACACGTGTCTGTGCGTAATCGGTACGAGTCACTCCAGGTAGAACAACAGAGGGAAGATGAGGGACAGGGAACTGTTGCTGAGATGCGTGGAAGTAGGAGGAAGGGAAAAGGTAGGAAAGGGAAATGTAGAGTAGAGGATAGGAAAAGACAGGTGGAACAGGGTCATGGGAAGGAGAAAAGGGAGGAGGAAGTAGCTTCTGCAGCTATCAGGAAAGACAGGGCTGACCAGGAGGGGAGGGGATCAAATGAGGTGGGTAGGGTTGAGGCTCTGGTCATGGGGGATTCCATCGTTAGACACGTGGGGAAAGTGTGTGGAGGAAAGAGAACCAGGGTAGAATGTTATCCAGGAATTAGTTTGAGGCAGATGTTGAGGAAAGTAGAAGAGAGAGAGGAGGGGAAGGAGAAGGTGGTAGTGTTTCACGTTGGTACCAACAACGTAAGGCAAGCTGATATAAGTACCAACATAGTTGGAGGTGTGTGGGATCTGGTAAATGCAGCAGGGTGAAGTTTAAGAAAGCGGAGATTGTTATTAGTGGAATACTGTGTAGCAGGGATACTGACTGGAGGGTGATTGGGGATTTAAATGAGACTATGGAGTGGGTATGTGGGAAACTGGGAGTGAAATTTCTAGATCCTAATGGGTGGGTAGGAGATAGGGATTTGCACTCGGATGGCCTTCATTTAAACCGCAGTGGTACGTATAAGTTAGGAAATTTGTTTGGAAGGGTAATAGGGAGGTACATTCAGGGAAACGGAATGGCCTAGGGAGCAGTGATAAGGGAACAGGGAACTGGAAATCAAGTAGGGATGACATAAAATTGTTAGTGTTGAACTGTAGAAGTATTGTAAAGAAAGGAATAGAATTAAGTAATTTAATAGATATATATATTTACCAGATATTGTAATAGGAGTTGAATCATGGTTGAGAAATGATATAATGGATGCAGAAATTTTCTCACCGCACTGGAGTGTGTATCGTAGAGATAGGATAGGAATGGTGGGAGGGGGAGTGTTCATTCTGGTGAAAGAAGAATTTGTAAGCTACGAAAAAGTTAAAGATGAGACACAGGAAATTCTAGGTGTAAGGCTCATTTCTAAAGATAATAGGCAACTTGATATATTTGGAGTGTACAGATCGGGAAAGGGTAGCACTGACGTGGATTCGGAATTATTTGATAGTATAGTCACCTATGTGGGAAACGACGTGGAAAGAAATTTGATTGTAGCGGGAGATCTGAATTTGCCAGATGTAAATTGGGAAGGAAATGCGAACGACAGGAAGCATGACCAACAAATGGCAAATAAGTTAATATGGGAAGGACAGCTGATTCAGAAAGTGATGGAACCAACCAGAGGGAAAAATATCCTGGATGTCGTGCTGATAAAACCAGATGAGCTCTATAGGGAAACTGAAGTAATAGATGGTATTAGTGATCATGAAGCTGTTTTTGTGGTAGTTAAAAATAAATGTGATAGAAAGGAAGGTCTTAAAAGTAGGACTGTTAGGCAGTACCATATGGCTGATAAAGCAGGCATGAGGCAGTTTCTAAAAAGTAACTATGATCGGTGGAAAACGGTAAATAAAAATGTAAACAGACTCTGGGATGGGTTTAAAGAAATTGTTGAGGAATGCGAAAACAGGTTTGTACCATTAAGGGTGGTAAGGAATGGTAAAGACCCACCTTATTATAATAGAGAAATAAAGAGACTAAGAAGTAGGTGCAGACTGGAAAGAAATAGAGTTAGAAATGGCTGTGGAAGTAAGGAGAAATTGAAGGAACTTATTAGAAAATTGAATCATGCAAAGAAGGCAGCTAAGGATAGCATGATGGCAAGCATAATTGGCAGTCATACAACTTTTAGTGAAAAATGGAAGGGTATGTATACGTATTTTAAGGCAGAAACAGGTTCCAAGAAGGACATTCCAGGAATAATTAATGAACAAGGGGAGTGTGTATGTGAGGATCTTCAAAAGGCAGAAGTATTCAGTCAGCAGTATGTAAAGATTGTTGGTTACAAGGATAATGTCGAGATAGAGGAGGAGACTAAGGCCAAAGAAGTAATAAAATTTACATATGATAACAATGACATTTACAATAAGATACAAAAGTTGAAAACTAGAAAAGCGGCTGGAATTGATCAGATTTCTGGTGATATACTAAAGACAATGGGTTGGGATATAGTACCATATCTGAAGTACTTATTTGATTATTGTTTGGTCGGAGGAGCTATACCAGATGAATGGAGAGTTGCTATAGTAGCCCCAGTGTATAAAGGAAAGGGTGATAGACATAAAGCTGAAAATTACAGGCCAGTAAGTTTGACATGCATTGTATGTAAGCTTTGGGAAGGCATTCCTTCTGATTATATTAGACATGTTTGTGAAATTAATAACTGGTTCGATAGAAGGCAATTCGGTTTTAGGAAAGGTTATTCCACTGAAGCTCAACTTGTAGGATTCCAGCAAGATATAACAGATATCTTGGATTCTGGAGGTCAAATGGACTGTATCGCGATTGACATGTCTAAAGCATTTGATAGGGTGGATCATGGGAGACTACTGGCAAAAATGAGTGCAATTGGACTAGACAAAAGAGTGACTGAATGAGTTGCTATATTTCTAGAAAATAGATCTCAGAGAGTTAGAGTAGGTGAAGCTTTGTCTGACCCTGTAATCGTTGAGAGGGGAGTTCCTCAGGGCAGTGTTATCGGACCTTTATGTTTTCTTATATATATAAATGATATGAGTAAAGGAGTGGAATCGGAGGTAAGGCTTTTTGCAGATGATGTTATTCTCTATAGAGTGATAAATAAGTTACAAGATTGTGAGCAACTGCAACGTGATCTTGAAAATGTTGTGAGATGGACAGCAGGCAATGGTATGTTGATAAACGGGGTTAAAAGTCAGGTTGTGAGTTTCACAAATAAGAAAAGTCCTCTCAGTTTTAATTACTGCATTGATGGGGTGAGAGTTCCTTTTGGGGATCATTGTAAGTATCTAGGTGTTAATATAAGGAAAGATCTTCATTGGGGTAATCACATAAATGGGATTGTAAATAAAGGGTACCGATCTCTGCACATGGTTATGAGGGTGTTTAGGGGTTGTAGTAAGGATGTAAAGGAGAGTGCATATAAGTCTCTGGTAAGAGACTGTCAGCGGAGAGATGGTGTGGAATGATATTAGTAGACGAATAAGTTTGAATGGCGTTTATAAATGTAGGAAAGATCACAATATGAAGATAAATTTGGAATTCAAGAGGACAAACTGGGGCAAATATTCATTTATAGGAAGGGGAGTTAGGGATTGGAATAACTTACCAAGGGAGATGTTCAATAAATTTCCAATTTCTTTGAAATCATTTAGGAAAAGGCTAGGAAAACAACAGATAAGGAATCTGCCACCTGGGCTACTGCCCTAAATGCAGATCAGTATTGATTGATTGACAGTGTATGAAGATGTGTGGAGATTGTCTTTGTCCTTTAGTGTTTTCATGTTTGTCCTTGTCTCCTATTTCTGTTGCTCCCTCTTTCCACATGACATACAGGAGGAAATACAGAATTTAAAAAAAAATTCAAAATAATTATTACCTGTCAATATGGATAAATAATAAAATTTATATAATGTAATTCTTCACATTGCTTGACTGATCCTCACTCTTATAAAACTTTCTAGATAAGATAGATAAGTTTCATTTTCAGTTTCTTGCTGATATACGCTATAATTCCTACCATGAATAAAGCAGTAACTGTAAACACAATGCTTATAAATAGCAATACGTACATACATTTTTCACTGAGGAGTTATCAGTTACATTCATTGGGGACAGCTCAATGATCTAATGTGGAAGGCATCACATTTCAACTAGCTATCAAATCTTGAAAATAATTTAAATTTGGGTTATGGAATGAACTTAGATGTATGAGGAGTCTTTGTGGTTGACTGATTTTATATTTCATATACTAATCGAGTTGACTGCGCGGTTAGGGTCGCATAGCTGTTAGCTTATTACAAGATATTAAATATCCTTTGTAAAGCTGTTAGCGTGTGTTTGGGGTATAGTGGCTTTGAATTACACCATTGGCAGTCCTCAAGATGCTTTTTTGCAGTTTTCCATTTTAACACCAGGCAATTAAGGGTGCTATCTTTGCAATCTCTTTCCCATCCTTGCACTGTCAAAAACATTTGATGTGTTAGTGTGACATTAATTCATTAGAAAAATAGTAATGTGGTATTTCATAGCTCTTGTAATGGGGACTGAATTACACTTGAAAGACTGAAATATTTATTGTAATTTTTCCATAATATCATGTTACATAATGTATATTTTCTTTATCGTTTCTTCTTTCAGGGTTTGGTGGTTCCAGTTCTGCGTAATGTTGAAAGTATGAATTTTGCTGACATAGAACTTAATATAGCTGCACTAAGTGAAAAGGCTCGCAAAGGTCATTTGGCATTGGAGGACATGGATGGAGGAACATTTACAGTTAGTAATGGTGGAGTATTTGGTTCCCTTATGGGAACACCCATCATCAATCCACCTCAATCTGCCATCTTAGGGATGCATGGAATACTTGAAAGGCCTATTGCTGTAAATGGACAGGTATTCAATTATTACTTTTTAGTTATAAATGTACTCAAGTCTTACCATAAATATTGTCACAATTTTTATAATGGCTATATATGCAGTGTTCAATGTTAACAACTTCTTCTCATAGGCACCGTTATATTGAATTAGTAATTATCTTGCCTCAGGTACTGTGTGCAGGCATTTTAATTTGGGGCCATTTAGGTTGCCTGCATATTGGTTTTGACGCTCAGTTTTACCCTACCAGATGGCAGGGAATTTGGACTCTGTTTGATGATCTATGTCTGTCATTGAATTAATTTGGTGTGGTAAATGCCAAATGTGGCACCGGAGATATATTTAGATGCCATCATCGTATGGCATGGAACGTTGAGTGGATTTATTTCCATCACTTCAAAATCAGACTACCTTTGCTGGGTTTGAACCCGTGATTTTGGAATCTAGGGCCAATGCTGTACCACTGATCCAAAGATAGAGCACAAATATTTGGAAAATTGTTAGTTCAACTGCAGAAAGAAGCTTTTTTTGTATAGTTTTTATAACAAAATGAGGCAGTTAAGAAAATTATGTGGTTGTTACAGGAATGCAGTACAGTAATTTGGAAAAAGTTATTCGAGCTCCTATAGAAACCTGACATTTTGAAAAGGTTTATGAATAACTTTATCTAATCATTCATTGACACTGGAACTCTGAACAGTAGGCCAGGGAAATGGAAGAACTGTGAAAGTCATGAAAGCAGAGGTGGTACATCTCCTCACAAATTTTGTATAGATAAGTTAGTGATTATTTGGAAACTGAAAGTTTTAAAAAAAATGTTCATGTATAGTATGTTCAGTTATGACCTTGGGCTCTTAAAAGATAAGTGATGTAGGTCACCTCTTTAAAAAGATCCATTACATTACAGCCTGGATGGACCATGGCCTACCAAGTGACCACTTCTCAACATAAAGGCCTGCAGATTACTACCTAATGCATGGTCAGTGCAACAAATCCTCTCTCTCATTATTTGCTTTCTAGACTGGAGCTGTTGTCTCACTGTCTGATAGCTCCTCAATTGTTCTCACATAGGCTGAAATGGACATCGAACCAGCCCGCATATCCAGGTAATAATTTCCGACTTTGTTGGTAATCGAATCTGGGTTGTTTTTTATGAAAACCCTTTTCCTGTTGATGAGGATTTTCTTCTCAGAATGATAGAAAGTTGTAATGTACCAAGAGACAATCTCATAGCAAATGGCTAAGAATCACAAAAAAATTTTGAGGTCAAAAACAGATTTTCCAACAGGATTCTAGTGATCTAAATCCAGCTAGTGGTTCGAAATGAAGTAGTGTAATAGTCTTGATATATATATTTTTTTTTTTTAGTTTTTTGCTTTATGTCACACTGACACAGATAGGTCTTATGGTGACGATGAGACAGGAAAGGCCTAGGATTGAAAAGGAAGCGACCGTGAAAGTTGCTGTAAACATAGAGTGTTGTACCACAACATAGGCACTGGGTCACCCAGAGGGAAAGAGTGGATAGTACAAAATGAAATATAAGAAAAAGAATCAGGGCTAACCTATGAAAGCAGATAGGACAAACTAATGACGTGCATAAATCTTTAGCAACTCTTAAGACATATATATCTTGTTTTTGTTCGAGAGCAGAACAGGATTTTTTTTTTTTGCTAGTTGTTTTACGTCGCACCGACACAGATACCCTACGTCTTATGGCGACGACCAGGAAATGTTACTAGTGAAAGACAATGATATGTTATTGATGCCAGTTCTAGATTGATCTTACATTAATTACCCTTTTCAAGAATACATGCAAAATTTATTTTCTTTTTCCTTTTCCAACATGAATTAAAATAAAATGGACCAGCCAAGAAAATTAATACAAGTTTCATCCACAGCAGCAACAAAGGAAGGAGACTATCATAAAGTAATTCATAGCTAAAACTTTTGAACCATGTACATATTTCACCGCAATATTCATACAATTATTTTGGAGAATGCATACCAAAATTCTTCAATTGAATGGCGCTACCCTATAAACAATTCTGACTGATAACAAATTATTTAGTCCATTACACTTTGCCCTGAGAACTTAAGTTCAGTTCATTTTTAAAGAGATTTCAAGCAGCATGTTGAGCTCTACAAGCTTCAGTGAAAGTCAATCCGGCGTGCCAGCACAAACAAAGTTCCGGTCTTTTTCAAAAGTCAGACTGGCTCACAACCTTCTATTGAAAAATATAGGAGAGCAAATACTGACCAGGTCTGAAACAAAGACGTTATACCGCCCACCATCAGGTCTAAAAGAAAAGATGAAGGCAAAGAATTCATAGTCCAACACTTCATTATCACCTTTGGTTTGAGCATGTTGTATGAGAAAATTGAAGCTCTGCGACATGGCACAGGAGGTAAGTAGACGATGTTGTTCTCAATTCCTCATGTATTCAGAGATGGACTTACAGCAAGTCCAGGCCCTCCCATTTATACCAAATGCCACATGATATAAAACAAATCACAGTGTAGGTAGACTAAGAAAATTTGCTGGATCATTCTAGATGTTATACACTAACCAATAATTAAGGTCAAAGGATTTTTCCCACCATCCAATATTTATTTTATTTTTATAGCTAGTTTTTAAGCATATACAAACGTTTGTCAGCTTAAATTCTAATTGATCATTACAAGAACATGTTTCATTCCATTTTGGAACATCTTCAGCTTAAAAAAAAGTTTACTAAGTACAAATATTGGCACACATAATATAATGAGAACACTAAAGGTGATAATGAAGTTAAAATGCTTAATTAATGAAAACTTTCTTCAGCAATGACTCGTGAATTTTATTCTTGCCATTGATGTGCATAACGGAGGTTTATCATACAGTTGTATATAAATATAGCTTTAGCACTGTCAACAACATTGTCAATATAATCAGGATTTTGTGCATGATTCATTACAAATTAAGGACAGAATTCTTTTCATTCATTTCTTTAGTAAAGATTCAACTACTGTGCTCCTTGATGCAGCAGCTATGCTCTCATGGTGTGATAACCTACAAACTTGGATATTCCAGCTCATGATTCCCTGCTAGATTGCTTCCATTGATAGGCAAAGTTTGTTCTTAATGTTGATGTCCAAAAATTAATGGAATTAAAGTGAATTTTGTTATTTTTTTGTGGTGATAAAGGAATTACCTCGTAGGAGTGCTTCCATTTGAGAGCTTAATATAGGTAATGTTGAACATGTCTGCCAAAGTAATGAATGTACCATGATATATTTTCGATGAATATAGCTTGGCAGCAGGTGTTGTATTATGTCCACTTCCTCCATGTGTCACGCAGTATATATATATATATATAAAACTAGAAACATACCCGTGCTTCGCCACGGCTATAAAATGTGATTTATTATTCAAAGTTTTACATATTGGAGAGTCCACTGTCAGCTGAGCCTGTAAAATACGTCCTCAGTTCGTACGTCAAACTGTTTTGGGGGAATTATTATTTATTTTATAATCTACCACTCACTTGAACCTCGTACGGAAGAAATTGAATGTTTTAAACCATATCTGATTTAACATCTAGGAAGTAAAAGCGACCAACCTGTGAAATTTTTATTTTGTACGTCGAACAGTAATGGAGGAATGAATACTTTTTTAAGTGGTTAATATTTTGAAATACCGTATTTATTAACATCTAGGATATAGAAGACCACCCTTCATAAAAAATGTTATGTTTGTGCCTGAAACCGTTTTGGAAGAATGGACATTGTTTTTTTTTAGTCAAATAAATACGTATTTTTTATTTTTGGAAAATCCCCTTAAGGGCATGGGGTGGGTGAGAAGAAGTGAACTTAGTTGAATTCTTTTTACGGCGATGCTCATGCATCAAATACTGAAGATGTTAGAGATGTGAATATTGGTACTTGGAATCTCCTTTAAAAATAAGGAAACATGTATGCGTTTGTTTATAGAGAAATTCTCTTAAGGGGGGTGAAAAAAGGTGAGAAAAGGGTTGAATACCTTTTTGAGGATACTTATACCTCAAAAACTGAAGATGTTATGGTCATGAAATTTTTTATTTGGAATCTCCTTTAAAAATAAAGGAAAACACATTTTTTCTTTTTTTCTTGAAATCCTACTTAGCAGAGGGTGGGGGCTGGGGGTTGGTGAATAGGACTGAGACAAACATGGTGAATGTTTAAAATGAGTATACCTCAAACACGAAACATGTTACAGACGTGAAAATTGCTATTTTCAACCACTTTTAAGTATAAATTAAAACACAGTACTTTTTTGTTTTAGGAAAAATCACTTGGGGGGGGGGGGGTAAAAAGGACTGAAAGTGGGGTTGAATTATTTCTATTAGGATACTGGTATTTCTAAATATGAAGACATTAGACGTGAAAATTGGTATTTGGAATCTCCTTTAAAAATAAATTGACACGTATTTTTTGGTTTTCGCAAAATCCACTTAAAGGGGGTGTAAAAAGGACTGAAAAGGGGTTGAATTACTTCTATGAGGATACTTATATCTCAAAATCGGAAGATGTTACAGACATAAAAAGTAGTATTTGAAATCTTCTTTAAAAATAAAGAAAAACAAATCCTTTTGTTTTCGGGAAATGAAAGTAAGGGTGGGTAAATTAATTGAAGAATGAGTTTAATTCTCTGTATGAGGATACTTATATGACAAAAACAAAGGATTTTACGGACGTGAAAATTGGTATTTGGAATCTCCTTTAAAAATAAAGAAACACGCATAGTTTGTTGGGGGGAACCAACTTAAGGTTGGTGTAAAAGGAGTTTAATTCTTTTTATGAGGATACAAATAAGAAGTGAACTTAAAACAATGCACCCGCAAGGGGTTTTGACTGGGGAAAGAGGAATGATGAAAAAAATATACGTTTATATGAGACTGTTTGAATTACGAAGTTAAAATGTCAGATTATATCCTAAGTGTTAAATAACAGACGGTTTGAAACAAATTTAACCCCTCAGAGAGTTAAATGGGGGCCATAATCCGATAAAATATATATTAATTTCTTCCTCCGAAATGGCGTGACATACGAAGACAAAATTCCAAATAGCGGCATGTAAGTTTTATTTTAAATCCTAGGTGTGAAATAGGAAATATGATTAAACGTGCCACCGCTAAAGTGTAAAATAAGGTTAGCTCCGTAAACTAAATTATTCATCCCTTCAAAACCGTTTGGCGTACAAAGTTGTAATTTTACGAGAAGGGTCTTCTTCTATGTCCTAGGTGTAAAATACCGTATACTTCAAAACATTTCTCCCTAAGAGGTTTAGATGGTAGTTGGCTCTCAAGAACACAATATCCATTCTTCCAAAACCGTTTCAGGCACGAAGATAACTTCTTTTTTACGAAGTGTTGTCTTCTATATCCTAGATGCTAATAAATATTTCAAAACATTCACCCCTTAAAAAGTATTCATTCCTCCATTACTGTTCAACGTACTAAATCAAAATTTCACAGGTTGGTCGCTTTTAAGTCCTAAATGTTAAATCCGATACGGTTTAAAACATTCAAATTCTTTCTTCCGTACGGGGTTCAAGTGAGTGGTAGATTATAAAATAAATAATCATTCCCCCCAAACCATTTGACGTACGAAATGAGGACGTATTTTACAGGCTTTGCTGACAGCGGACTCTCCAAAATGTAAAGCTTTGAATAATAACTTTCATTTTAAAACCGTAGTGAAGCCCGGGTATGTTGCAAGTAGGCTATATATAAAATAACATATCCTGACTGACTGATTTATCATCGCCAAGCTAAAACTACTGAACGTAACTAAATGAAATTTTCGGGATACATTTATATTACAGTCTAGGTGCTCACTATGGGAGAAATTTTTAATATTCCGTCGCTAAGGTGTTGAAACTGGAGATGAATTTTTAAATGAGCATATCTATATCGCAATATCTTAAAAGTTTACACACCAAAAAATTTGTACTTAGAATCTCATTTAAAAAATTTTAAAAAGTTTTTTTTTGAAAATCCCCTGAAGGGAGGTGAAAAAAGTGAATGAGGAGTTGAATACCTTTTATGAGGATACTTGTATCTCAAAAACTGAAGATGTCACAGACATGGAAATGGGTATTTGGAATCTCCTTTAAAAATAAACACGTATTTTTTGCTTTTGGAAAATCCAATTAATGGAGGTGAACAGAAGTGACAAATGCGGTGAATTTAAAAAAATCTGTATCTACAGTATATCTCAGAAAAATAAATGTTGCAGACGTGAAAATTGGTATTTGGAATCTCCTGTAAAAGGAAAGAAACATAGATAATTTATTTTTGAAAATTCCACTTAAGGGGAACTGAAAAAGGGGATGAATTTTTAAAATGTGAATATCTACACAACATCTCATAAACTTGACGTGTTACAGACGTGAACATTGGTATTTTTAATCTCTTTTAAAATAAAGAGATATGTATTTTCTTGTTTTCAGAAAGAAACACTCTTGGCGAGGGGTAAAGAAAACTGAAAATGGGGTTGAATTTCTTTTATTAGAATAGTGATATCTGAAAAAATGAAGATGTTACAGAGGTGAAAATTGGTAATTGGATTCTGCTTTAAAAATAAAGAAATACGTATTTCTTTGTTTTCGGAAAATCCAATTAACGGGGAGATGGGGGTGTGGAAGGTTTGAAAAATGAGTTGAATTCCTTTTATGAGAAGACTTAAATATAAAAAACTGAAGTCGTTACAGACGTGAAAATGTGTATTTGGAATCTCCTTTAAAAATAAATAAACACGCATTTTTGAGAAAAATTCAACTTGGGGGGAGGAGGAGTTGAATTATTTTTGTGAGGATACATATATCTCAAAAATTGAAGGTGTTACAGTTATGATCATTGGTATTTGGAAGCTCCTTTTTAAATAAAGAAACACGTTATTTTTTTAGTTTTTGGAAAATTCACTTAAGGCGGGAGGGTTAAAGGAAGTGAAAAATGGAATTATTTTTGTGGTGATGCTTTTTCTTAAAAACTGAAGATGTAACAAACGTGAAAATTTTTATTTGGAACCTCCTTAAAAAAATAAAGAAACATGCATTTTTGGAGGAAAATCAACTTGGGGGAGAGGAGTAAAATAAGGCATTTAATTCTTTTATGTGGATACATATATCTCAAAAACTGAAGATGTTACAGGCATGAAAATTGTAATCTCCTTTCAAAGTAAAGAAACATGTATTCCTTGTGTTTGAAAAAAAAAACGCTTGGAGGGTGGGGTGGGGGTTGAATGAATTGAAAAACTAGTTGAATTCTTTGTATGAGGGTACTTATATCTCAAAAACTAAGGATGTTATAAACGTGAAAATTGGTATTTGAAATCTCATTTAAAAATAAAGAAACATGCATTTTCGGCAGGGGGATCAAATAGGGTGGGAAGAGGGGAAAGGAGTTGAATTATTTTATCTGAAGATACATATATCTCAAAAACTGAAAATGTTACAGTCCTGATAATTCATATTAGGAAGCTCTTTTATAAATAAAGAAACACGTAGTTTTTGTTTTCGGAAAATTCGTTTAAGGAGGGAGAGTGAAAGGAAGTGAAAGAATTGAATTCTTTTTATGGGGATACTTACATCTCAAGAACTGAAGGTTACAGACGTGAAAATTGGTATTAAGACTCTACTTTGAAAATAAACATATCTTTTGGGGGGTGGGGTGAATAAGTAGTTGATCTGTGTTTATGAGATTACTTATAACTAAGAAACTGAAGATGTTCCAGACATGAAAATTTGTATTTCAATAAAGATTCCAAATAAAGAAACACGCATTCTTTGGTTTCGAAAAAATCCACTTAAGGGGGGGGGGGTGAAGGAATTGAATTCTGTTTATGAGGATACTTATATCTCAGAAGATGAAGATGTTACAGACGTGTAAATAGGTATTTAGAATCTATTTTAAAATTGAAGAAGCACTTTTTTTTGACTTGAGAGAAGACTCTTTCTCACATGTACAGATCTATGTCGCATGGTCACCTTAGCCCCCAAAGGCAATACCATAAATGTAGTTTGCAAAGAGTTTCTGGGGTAAATGGAACTCAATTTTTCAGTGAGATTTTATACCTTAGCGATTTTCAGATAATATCTTTGTATAGTGCCGAGAAACGATTACTTTTAACAAATTACGAAATCCACGCGAGCGAAGCCGCGGGTAACGGCTGTTATATATAATAACTTGTCCTGACCGACAGACTGTCTGATTCATCATCGCCGAGCAAAAACTATTGGACATAAAGAAATGAAATTTTGGGGATATATTCATATTATAATGTAGTTGCTCACTTACAGACGATTTTCGCATATTTCGTCGCTAAGGGGGTGAATATATTTAAAATTAGTGTATCAATATCTCGAAAACTGAATAATCTAAGGACATGAAAAGTGGAATTTGGAATGTGCCTTAAAAATAGAGAAACACGATTTTTTTTCGGAAAATCCTGCTAAGGGGGGTGAAAAATGGTGAAAAAATGGTTGAATATCTTTTGTGTGGACGCTTATATCTCAAAAACTGAAGATGTTACAGTCATGAACATTGGTATTTGGAATCTCCTTTAAAAATAAAGAAACACGTATTTTCTTGCTTTTGGAAAATCTATTTAAGGGGGTGGTGAACAGGAGTGAAAATGGGGGTGAATATTTAAATGAGTACATCTCGAAAGCGTAACATGTTACAGACATGAAAATTGGTATTTGGAATCTCCTGTAAAAGTAAAGGATGGCGCATAATTTGTTTTCTGAAAATCCATTTAAGGGGAAGTGTTAAAGGGGGTAATTTTTTAAAATGAGCATATATACAGTTTATATAAAAAACTTAACACGTTACAGACGCGAAAATTTGTAGTTTTAATCTTTTGAAAGTAAAAGTAACTTGTATTTGTTTTTGGAAAAGAAACACTTCAGTTGGGGGAAATGAAATGGCGTATGGCTTTTAGTGCCGGGAGTGTCAGAGGACATGTTCGGCTCACCAGGTACAGGTCTTTTGATTTGACTCCCGTAGGCGACCTGCGCGTCGTGATGAGGATGAAATGGTGATGAAGACGACACATACACCCAGCCCCAATGCCAGCGAAATTAACCGGTGATCATTAAAATTCTCGACCCTGCCGGGAATCGAACCCGGGACCCCTGTGACCAATGGCCAGCACGCTAACAATTTAGCTATGGAGAGGGACAGTTGGGGGGGGGGGGGTGTACAAAGGACTGAAAATGAGGTTCAATTATTTTTATTTGGATACTTAATATCACAAAAACTGCAGATTTTACAGACATGAAAATTGGTATTTGGAATCTCCTTTAAAAATAAACACGTATTCTTTTTTAAGAAAATCTACGTCAGGGTGTAGGGTGGGTTAAGAGAAGTGTACTTATATGAATGCTTTTCATGGGGATACTATACATCAAATACTGAAGATGTTGCAGAAGTGAAAATTGGTATTTGGAATCTCCCTTCAATAAGGAAACTCGTACTTTTCTGTTTTCAAAAGTTTTATTTGGAATCTCGTTTAAAAATAAAGAAACGCGCATTCTTATGCTTTCGGAAAATCGGATTAAGTGTGGGTAAATTAAATGATAAATTAATTTAATTTTTTGTATGAGGATACTTATATCACAAAACTGAAGTACGTCACGTACGTGAAAATTGGCATTTGCAATCTTCTTTAAAAATAAAGAAACTCGTATTTTTGTGGGGTGGGGGAGAAAAATCAACTGAAGTGGGGTGTAACAGGAGTTGAATTCTTTTTATGAGGATAAAAATAATAAGTAGATTTAAAACAGTACACCCCTAAGGGGTTTTGACAGGGGGATGAGGAATGATGACAAAAATATACGTTTATATGAAACTGTTTTAATTACAAAGTTAAAATGTCAAATGATATCCTAGGTGTTAAATAACAGAAGGTTTGTAATAAATTCAACCCCTCAGAGAGTTAAATAGGGGTTATAGTCCGGAAACAATATTAATTCCTTCCTCCGAAACGGTTTAACGAACAAAGACAAAATTCCAAATACCGGTATATATTTTAAATCCTAGGTGTGGAAATATTTTGAAACGTTCCTTCGCTGCTAAAGTGTCAATTGAGGTTAGCTCCGTAAAGTAAATCATACAAAATCAAAATTTCTCCTGTTGGTCGCTTTTACATCCTAGATGTTAAATCAGATACGGTTTAGAACATTCAAATACTTCCATAGGAGTTTCAAGTAAGTATTAGATTATAAAATAATCATTCCCGCAGAACCGTTCGACGTACGAACTCAGAATGTATTTTACAGGCTCAACTGACAGTGGACTCTCCAATATGTAAAACTTGGGTACCTTGATAGTATAAACATAAAATAACTTGTCCTGACTGACTGACTGACTGACTGACTGACTGACTCACCTTCGACGTACGAACTCAGGACTTATTTTACAGGCTCAACTGACAGTGGACTCTCCAATATGTAAAACTTTGATTAATAACGTTCACTTTAAAGCCGTAGTGAAGCACGGGTACCTTGCTAGTATATAAATAAAATAACTTGTCCTGACTGACTGACTGACTGACTGACTGACTGACTGACTGACTGACTCACCTTCGCCGAGCCAAAACTATAAGACATAAAGAAATGATATAATGGAGGTACATTTCTATTACAATGTAGGTGCTCTTTAAGGGACGATTTTTGATATTCCGTCGCTAAGGGGGTGAAAAGGGGGATGAATATTTAAAATGAGTGTACCCATATCTTGAAGACTGAACAGTTAACAGACATGAAAATAGGTATTTGGAATCTCCTTTAAAAATAAAGAAACAGTTATTTTTTTTTCAGAAAATCCTGTTACGGTGGGGGGGGGGGGATGAAGAAAAGGTGAAAAATTGGTTGAATACCTTTTATGTGGATAATTATATCTCAAAAACTGAAGATGTTACAGTAGTGAAAATTGGCATTTGGTATCTCCTTTAAAAATAAAGAAAAACATGTTTTTTTTTGGAAAATCTACTTGCGGGGTTGTGAACAGGAGTGACAATGGGGGTTAATTTTTAAAATGAGTATATCCGCAGTATATCTAAAAAATGTAAAATGTTACAGTCGTGAAAACTTGTATCTGGAATCTCCTTTAAAAGTAAAAGAACACGTATAATTTGCTTTCTGAGAAGCCACTTAAGGGGATGTGTTAAAGAGGGTAAATTTTTAAAATGTGTATATATACAGCATATATAAAAAACTTAACATGTTACAGATTAAAAAGTGGGTATTTTTAATCTCTTTTAAAAATAAAGAAACAAGTTTTGTTTTTTTGTTTTTCGAAAATCCAAATAATGGGGGGTGATCAGGAATGACAAAAGGGAATGAACTTTTAGAAAATATATCCACAGAGTATCTCAAAAACGTAACACGTTGCAGAGGTAAAAATTGGTATTTGGAATCTGCTGTAAAAAGAAAGAGGCATAGATAATTTGTTTCCTGAAAATCCACTTAAGGGGGACTTAAATTGGGGATGAATTTTTAAAATAAGCATATGCACAGTATATCTCAAAAACTTAACATGTTATTGAAGTGAAAATGGATATTATAATCTCTTTTATAAATAAAATTGTATTTTTTGTTTTTTAGAACAAAACACTTGAGGGTGTGAGGTAAAATGGACTGAAAAGAAGGTTGAAGTCTTTTTATTCGAATACTGATATTTCCAAAACTGAAGATGATACTGACGTGAAAATTGGTAATTGGTATCGCCTTTAAAATTAAGAAAAAATATTTTTTATTTTCCGAAAATCCCCTTAAGGGGGGTGAAAGAACTGAAAAATTATTTGAACCATTTGTATGACGATACTTATAACTCGTAAGCTAAAGATGTTGCATACGTGAAAATTGGTATTTGGAATCTCCTTTACAAGTTTAACACGCATTCCTTTGATTTCGGAAAATCCAATAAGGGGGTGGAAGAATTGAATTATTTGTATGAGGATACTTATATTTAACTAGCAAGATGCCCGTACTTCGCTACGGTATTACAATGAAATTTATAATTGAATACTTAACGTTTTATATATAATCCGCCGAAATTCGCGGTCTAACTCGTTTTCTGAGAGAATCCGCAAAAATTCGTGATCTGACTTGTTTTCTGCGAGATTACGGCAAAGTACCTCCCATTTTCCATCTTTCTTTCCAGCGATCGATTTCATACTTCCCGGGCTAGGTCCAGGTATTCCACCCGGCCAGTTGGGTCCCTAAATCTTTGCCATCTTTTCCTGTAAGCATTTCGATATGGATCAAATCCTTGAGGAGATACGGCGTGGTGACGTCTAGGGTGCCTTGGCTGTACTGAACCCGCTGCCGGACTGCATTCGTAGTCATTACCCGGCTAGGACCCGTTTCCAGCGCGTTCCGCACATTTTGACGACGGTCCAGAACATTATTATTATTATTATTATTATTATTATTATTATTATTATTATTATTATTAGGTTGGGTGATATTAGTTGAATTTAGGTTATTATTATTGTTATTATTATTATTATTATTATTATTATTATTATTATTATTATTATTATTATTATTATTATTATTATTATTATTATTGATGGTCTGGAGCCCACAGCAAGATGCAAGACCGCTACTTGGCGGTAAATTACATCCTCTGCCATTGTCATTGCTGACAATGTGACCAGCACCATCGTCGCGCGTAGGCAAGTGCGCGAGATTTCTGGCGACACGAATGATATACTTCCTTGAATTATTGACCTTATTATAGAGGTGAACAATTACACGGTCAATATCATTCATATAGTTTATTTCAAATGTGTTTAAATTTTTATTTATATGCCAGGAGAATCTACTGTAATCTAACTTTATGTACTCCAAAGGAAAAGATGGTTCTTGAAAACGAACCCAGGTAAGATTTAAAATGATCAGTTTATGATCAGAATAAGTACCTTATGAACAGTAAAATCATTTGGTCTTCACTCCGTTTTCGTCCCACTGCCGTTGATTTACCCCCGCCCCCCAAGAAAAACGAAGGCGTATTTCCTTATGTTTAAAAGAGATTCCAAATACCAATGTTCAAATCTGTTACCTTCAGTTCTGAGATATAAGTATTCCTATAAAAAGAATTCATATTTTTCACTTCCTTTTTCACTTCCCCCACCCCCTAAGTGAATTTTCCGTTAAAAATACTTGTCTCTCTAATAGTAAAGGATCTTCTAAATACCAATTATCAGGACTCAACATCTTCAGTGTTTGAAATAATTGTTCTCACAAAAGGAATTCAAATCGTTTTCACCCCCGCCCCAGAATGATTTCGTAAAAAACGCTTTTTTCTTTGTTATTAAAGGAGATCCAAATATCAGTTTTTATGTCTGTTTTTATTAGATGTAAGTATCCTCTTACAATTAATTCAATTAATTTTTCATATTTTCACGTCCCCATCCATTCTTGGATTTTCAGAGAATACTTGTTTGTTTAATTTTAAAGCACATTCCAAATACCAATTTTCTTGTCTGCAAAACCTTTCTTTTTTGAGATAATAGTATCCTCATACAAATAATTCAACTAATTTTTCAATTTCCCTCCTCCCTTTAGGTGGATTTCCGAAAACAAAAATATGTATTTCTTTATTTTTAAAGGAAATTTCAAATACCAAATTTCACGTCTGTAACATCTTCAGCTTTTGAGATATAAGTATCCTAATTGAAAGATTTCAACCCCAATTTCAGTTACTTTTACCCCTCCACCCAAGTGTTTTTTCTTTATTTTCAATAGAGATAAAAATACTATTTTTCACTTCGTTAACATGTTAAGTTTTTGAGATATACTGTAAAAATGCTCTTTTTAAAATTTCACCCCCTTTTTAGTTCCCCTTAAGTGGAGTTTCCAAAAACAAATCACCTATGTTTCGTACTTTTACAGGAGATTGCAAATACCAATGTTTACGTCTGTAACATTTTACGTTTCTGAGATATACTGCAGATATTGTCTTTCTAAAAATTCACCCCAATGTGTCACTCCTGTTTAACCCTCATTAATTAGATTTTCCAAAAACAAAAAGTACGTGTTTCTTTATTTTAAAAGAGGATGTTAAATACCAAATTTTACATCTGTACACTTTAAAAATTTTATACACCTATTTTTGAAATTCACCCCCTGTTAAACCCCCATTAATTGGATTTTCCAAAAACAAAAAGTGTATGTTTCTTTATTTTTAAATTAGATCCCAAATACCAATTTTCAGGTCCGTATTATCTTCAGTTTCTGAGATATAAATATCCTCATTAAAGGCATTCATCCCATTTTTCACCCTTTTCCACCCTTCCTATTGAGATTTTCCGAAAATAAACAAATACGTGTTTCTTTATTTTTAAAGGAGATATTAAATACCAATTTTTACATCTATAAACTTTAATTTTTTTTAAAACACAACCCCTTTTCACCCCCACCCCCATTAAATGGATTTTCCAAAAAAAATACATGTTTCTTTATTTTTAAAGGAGATCCCAAACACCAATTTTCAGGTCTGTAATATCTTCAGTTTCTGAGATATAAGTATCTTCATTAAAGGCATTCAACTTATTTTTCACTCCTTTTCACCCCTCCTATTGGGATTTTCCGCAAACAAAAAATGCGTGTTTCTTTTTTTTTAATGAAGATTCTAAATATCAATTTTACATCTGTACACTTTCAAAGTTTTGAGATATAGATACACTCATTTTATAAATTAACCCACCGAGCTCGATAGCTGCAGTCGCTTAAGTTCTGCCAGTATCCAGTATTCGGGAGATAGTAGGTTCGAACCCCACTGTCGGCAGCCCTGAAAATGGTTTTCCGTGGTTTCCCATTTTCACACCAGGCAAATGCTGGGGCTGTAACTTAATTAAGGCCATGGCCGCTTCCTTCCCACTCCTAGCCCTTCCCTGTCCCATCGTCGCCATAAAACCTATCTGTGTCGGTGTAACGTAAAGCAACTAGCAAAAGAAAAATTAACCCCCCTTTTCACCGTCCCATTAATTGGATTTTCCAAAAACAAAAAAATGCGTGTTTCTTTATTTTTAAGGAAGATCCCAAATACCAATTTTCAGGTCTGTAATATCTTCAGTTTCTGAGATATAAGTACCGGTGTCCTGATTAAAGGCATTCAACCCCCTTTTCACCCAATTTTTACATCTTTGAACTTTCAAAGTTTTGCGATATAGATGCACTCATTTTAAAGTTTGACCCCCCCCCCTTTTGACCCCCTTAGCGCCGGAATATCAAAAAATCCTCTCTTAGCGAGCACCTACATGTTAATATGTATCTATCTCCAAAATTTTATTTCTTTATGTCCAGTAGTTTTGGCAGTCAGTCAGTCAGTCAGTCAGGACAAGTTATTTTATATATAGACTAGCAAGATACCCGTGCTTGCTACGGTATTATAATGACATTTATAATTGAATTCGTCGAAATTCGCTGACTTGTTTTCTGATAGAATCAGCCAAAATTCGCGATCTGACTCGTTTTCTGAGAGATTACGGCGAAGTTCCTCCCATTTTTCAATCTTTCGTCCTAGCAATCAATTTCGTACTTCCCGGGCTAAGTCCAGGTATTCCACCCGGTCAGTTGGGTCCCTAAATCTTTGCCATCTTTTCCTATAAGCATTTTTAATATGGATCCAATCCTTGAGGAGATCCGGCGTGGTGTCGTCTTGGGTGCCTTGGCGGTTCTGAACCCGCGGCCGGACTGCAATCGCAGTCATTGCCCGTCAAAGACCCGTTTCCAGCGCGGTCCGCACATTTTGACGACGCTCCAGAACATTATTATTATTATTAGGGTGGGTAATATTCGTTGAATTATTATTATTATTATTATTATTATTATTATTATTATTATTATTATTATTATTATTATTGATGGTCTGGAACCCACAGCAAAATGCAAGACCGCTACTTGGCGGTAAATTACATCTGCTGCCGTTGTCATTGCTGACAATGTGACCAGCACCATCGTCGCGCGTAGGCAAGTGCCCGAGATTTCAGGCGACACGAATGATATACTTGCGTGCATTATTGACCTTATTTTAGAGGTGAACAATTGCACGGCCAATTTCATTCCTATAATTTATTTCAAATGTGTTTACATTATTATTTAATTGCCAGGAGAATCTACTGTAATCTAACTTTATGTTCTCCAAAGGAAGAGATGGTTCTTGAAAACGAACCCAGGAAAGATTAAAAATGATCAGTTCATGATCAGAATAAGTACATTACGAACAGTAAAATCAGTTGGTATCAACTCCTTTTTCACCCCACCGCCGTTAAATTGATTTACCCCCCCCCCCAAAAGAAGAAGGCGTGTTTCCTTATGTTTAAAGTAGATTCCAAATACCAATGTTCACGTCTGTTACCTTCAGTTCTGAGATATAAGTATCCCCATAAAAATAATTCACTTTTTCACTTCCCCTTCACACCCCCCTTAAGTGAATTTCCCGTTAAAAATACTTGTTTCTTTGATAGTAAAGGGTCTTCTAAATACCAATTATATCGACTCTAACATCTTCAGTTTTCAGATATGTGTCCCCATAAAATGAATTCAACTCTTTTTCACCCCCGCCCCCAAGATGACTTCCCCCTAAAACGCTTTCTTCATTGTTTTTAAAGGAGATTCATATACCAACTTTCACGTCTGTAACATCTTTAGTTTTTATTAGATGTAAGTATCCTCATAAAATTAATTCAATTAATTTTTCAATTCTTTCACCTCCCCCACCCCAGCCACTTCACTGGATTTTCCGAGAATACTTTCCTTAATTTTAAAGCAGATTCCAAATACCAAGTTTTACGTCTGCAAAATCTCTCGTTTTGAGATAATAGTATCCTCATACAAATAATTCAAATAATTTTTGAATTTCTCACGCCCCCCCCCCCCACCCTTTAGCTAGATTTCCGAAGACAAAAAATACGTACTCCTATATTTTAAAGGAGATTCCAAATACCGAATTTCACGTCTATAACGTCTTCAGCTTTTGAGATATCAGTATCCAAATTAAAAATTTCAACCCCATTTTCGGTCATTTTAACCCCTCCACCCAAGTCGTTTTTCAGAAAACAAAAAATAAATGTTTCTTTATTTTTAGTAGAGATAAAAAATACTAGTTTTCACTTCGGTAACATGTTAAGTTTTTGAGAACTACTGCAGTAATGCTCATTTTAAAATTTCACCCCCTATTTAGTTCCCCTTAATTGGAGTCTCCAAAAACCAATCACCTATGTGTCTTTACTTTTACAGGAGATTCCAAATACCAATTTTTCCGTCTGTAACATTTTACGGTTCTTAGATATCCT